>NC_073249.2:87795378-88098409 GCF_029289425.2 Pan paniscus | reverse complement strand
TGTGCTATCTTTATTCTTGCCTTCCTTCTGCTTGCTTTGGGTTTATTTTGTTCTTCTTTTTTTAGATTCTTGAGGTGGGAGCTTAGATTATTGATTTGAGATTTTTCTCTATGTAATTAGTGCTATAAATTTCCATTCTAATACTGTTTTAATTGTGTCCCACAAATTTTTATATGTTGCATTTTCATTTTTATTCCATTTAGTGTATTTTATTTTATTTCCCTTGAGACATCCTCTTTGACCCATGGATTATGCAGAAGTATGTTGTTTGGTTTCCAGGTACTTAGAGATGTTCCTGTTATCTTTCTGTTATTGATTCTAGTTTGATTTCACCGTGGTTGGAAAACATGCTCTGTATAATGTTGAGTCTTTTAAATTTGTTGAGGATTTATTTTGGCTTAGCATATGATTTATCTCAGTGGGCACTTGATAAAAATGTGTGTTCTGCTGTTTTTGGGTGGAGTGTTATATAAATATTGATTAGATCATGTTGCTTGATGGTGTCATTGAGTTCTTCTGTATTTTTGCTGATTTTCCATCTAGTTGTTCTATCAATCATATTGAGAGAGGAGCGTTGAAGCTTCCAGCTATAATTGTGGATATGTCAACTTCTACTTTTAATGCTATCACTTTCGCTTCACATATTTTGTGGCTCTCTCGCTTGGTGAATTTACATTTAGGATGTCTTTTTGGTGGATTGGCCCTTTTATCATTAAATAAAGTCCTTTTCTGTCTCTAGTAATTTACTCTGCTCTGTGGTCTACTTTATCTGATGGTTTTTTGGGTGGTGGTGGGGCCACAGTTTGTTTTTTGTTTTTTTTTTTTCCTGTGGTATTGCTAGACTAGTGCATTTACTATCTAAACATTTTCAGTCATGCTAGGCTGCCCCTTTCCTTGTCTTTTGCGGAGAAAGAGAAGGATTTTCCTGAGGCTTTTTTTCTCTATATCTTTGGCATTTCTGGGTTGCTGGCTTTTTCAGCTCCAGGTGTAGCATACATGAAACAAAAAGAAAACCTATGGAACTCATCACCATTTTGTTCCCCAGGTTCCAAGGTCCCTTGCTCATCTGCTTTCTTTTCTCTTTTCTCCATTTTTAAGTCTTCTTATTTCTGTTTTATATATAATATCTAGGGTTTTTAGCTGTACTTAGCAGGAGGAATAGGGAAAAGTACCTCTATTACATATTTTCATTAGTCTGGAAGCTGCGTGTGCGTGTGTGTGTGTGTGTGTGTGTGTGTTTGAGACAGGGTCTCACTGTGTCACATAGGCTGGAGTGCAGTGGTGCAATCATACTTCACTCTAGCCTCAAACTACTGGGCTCAAGCAATCCTCCTGCCTCAGCCTCCCACCCAAAGTGCTGCAGTTACAGGCATAAGCCACTGAGCTTGGCATATTTTTATTTATTATTATTATTAAGATGGGGTCTTGCCCTGTTGCCCAAGCTAGAGTGCAGTGGTTTGATCATGGCTCACTGCTACCTTGACCTCCTAGGCTCAAGCTGTCCTCCTGCCTTAGCCTCCCAAGTAACTGGGACCACAGGCACGCACCACCATGCCCAGCTAATAATTAAAAAATCTGTGGCAATTCCTCAAATACCTAAATACAGAAATACCATTTGACTCAGCAATCCCATTACTGGGTACATACCCAAAGGAACAGAAATCCTCTTATTATAAAGACACATGCACATGTATATTCATTGCAGCACTATTCACCATTGCAAAGACATGGAATCAACCTAAATGCCCATCAATGATAGACTGGATAAAGCAAATGTGATACATATATGCCGTGGTATACTATACAGCCACAAAAAAGAATGAGATCATGTCCTTTGCAGGGACACAGATGGAGCTGGAGGCCATTATCCTTAGCAAGCTAACACTGGAACAAAAACCACATACCTCATGTTCTCATTTATAAGTGGGAGCTAAATGAAGAGAACACATGGACACAGAGAGGGGAAAAACACTGGGGCCTACCAGAGGGTGGAGAGTGGGAGGAGAGAGAAAATCAGGAAAAATAACTAATGGATCCGAGGCTTAGTACCTGGGTGATAAAATAACCTGTATAACAACCCCCCATGACACAAGTTTACCTATGTCACCAACCTGCACATGTATCCCTGAACTTAAAATAAAAGTTAAAAAAAATTTTGTGAAGATGGAGTCTCGCTATGTTGCCCAGTCTGGTTTTGAACTCCTGGGCTGAAGCTATGCTCCTAATATTTTTAATATACATATTTGCACTTATATTTTCATCAATACATAGAGTTAGTCATAGTCTATATTTCCCCCTTGAACTTTTTGGGGGATAAAAAGCACCCAGATAAAAATAAGCCAAACTAACCATAGGAGAAGTCTCTAGGTGAAGGACTTATGGATGATTTTTTAATTTCCTTTTTCCTTATTTTCTACCATTAGTATGTATTGTAAATAACATTTGGAAGCTCAGTGTTCTATGCACCTTATTTTACTATTATTAAGTAAAATCCTGTTTATTTCTACATCACTTTTATGAATAAAATTGAGTTTTATAGGCCTTCTTTTTGCTTATTTGCTAACCAATAAAATTGCAGGCTTTAACTTTAAAAATGCAAGTTTTCATAAGAAATATAAGGAGTCTCAGAAAAAGATGTCCCCTCTCCCTTTGATTAACAGAGGAGCACTATCCTTCTATGTCATAAAGCTGCTTCAAGAATCCAATTTGATAAGGTGTTAAACTGAAGCGTTTTATTAAAATATCAATATTGCTTTCTTGGACAAAATGGAGATGTGTGGATATTCATATTTGTTTGCAACCTGTTCTGTTGATAACAATCTGTCCTTGGAAGTAAAATTTGAGTAATGAGAACTTGCAGAATTCCTTTAAAAACTGCCACATCCTGTGAAAATTATCTTCAAAAATAAATCCATGCTTCATTTTGATATTATTTCAAAATCTGTCACCTGAGCAATAATGTTTTAATTTACATCTATATACTCCTGCACAAAATAAATACTTGTAAAATTGCTCTGTCAAATTGGAAGTGGATCACTGATACCTTCATTTTCTCAGTTATTCATGTTGGGGGAAAGAAGCTCATGGTTCTGTAAGATATTCTACTTCAATGCAAAAATTGGGAGAATTATTTCAATTAATTAACAAATCCATGGTGAGCTGAGAGTTGAAGGCTGTGCCCTATACTGGCAGTCTCAAATAAAGCAGCTAAGAGAGAGGAGAGAAACCTTAGGCTCCAGCAGAAGCCTTCCTGTCTCTGTGATACACCAGCTCAGGATAACTCTGTTAAGGAGTCATTTTGCTGAACAAATCTGCTTAGCCATCACAAAGAGAGTAAGAAAAAAAACACACATATTTTAAAAATTATTTGTGGCCTAAGAACCTCAAGCAATTTCAATTTCCAAAGGAAGGAATTCAGGGCACTATACTCCATAAATTCTTAAATATTTTATTTGCTGCTAGCAGTCAGGTAGAAAAAATAGCCCAGGGCACTGTCTTCCAGGAATATGTGAGTTTTCTTTACGAAAATGAGGCCCACCTGGCAGTAGAATGAGTTTCCCATAATTCCAGTGACCTGACGGTAAGGGATTGGCTTTCCTTAGAAACTGGGGCCACTCCCTGGTGCGTGGGAGATCTGGTGCATGGGAGAACTGAGAGCATCTTTGTGTATGCTTTCTGAATGTGTATTCTGAAAGTTTAACAGGTGATGAAATAGGTACCCAGAAAGGGGCATGTCAATTCATGTCTAGCTTATGTGGAGACTTCCAGCTTCTACCTGAACAACCTGAAACTGGTTCTGAGTGAATTCTTTCTTTCTCTTTCCCTCTCCCCTTCCTCTCTCCATCCCTCTCTCTGTGCTTCTCCTACCTTCCTTTTTTTTGTTGTTTTGTTTTTTTGAGACGGAGTCTCACTTTGTCGCCCAGGATGAAGTGCAGTGGCTCTATCTCGGCTCGCTGCAACCTCCGCCTCCCGGGTTCAAGCGATTCTCCTGCCTCTGCCTACCCAGTAGCTGGGACTATAGGCGCCCGCCACCACCAGCTAATTTTTGTATTTTAGTAGAGACGGAGTTTCGCCATGTTGGCCAGGCTGATCTCAAACTCCTGACCTAAAGTGATCCACCTGCCTCAGCCTCCCAAAGTGCTGGGATTACAGGCGTGAGCCACCATGCCTGGCCTCTTTTTTTTTTCTCTTGGAAGAAATACACAAATAAGCTAAGTCGAGGTGTGTGGAATAACTTTGTGTCCTGCAGTGCATTTTTAAATCTTAGGAATGAGACAGGTGACATGACTATAGATTTGCAACTAGCTGTGCAAGTATTCAAAAGCCATCAGTACTGCTATAGACGGTAAATAGATAATAAACGAATATTATGAAAAACTTTATATAGATAAATATGACAACTTAGATAAAATGGACAAATTCCTTGACAGCTGCACACAAACTATCTAGGTTCATTTAAGGAGAAATAGCCTCAATAGCCCTATATCTATTAAAGAAATGGAATTTTCAAGGGGGGAGGGGCCAAGATGGCCGAATAGGAACAGCTCTGGTCTGCAGCTCCCAGCGAGACCAACTCAGAAAGCTGGTGATTTCTGTATCTCCAACTGAGGTAACCAGTTCATCTCACTGGGAATGGTTAGGCAGTGGGTCCAACCCGTGGAGAGTGAGCAGAAGCAAGATGGGGTGATGCTCCACCCAGGAAGTGCAAGGGGCCAGGGACCTCCCTCCCCCCAGCCAATGGAAGCTGTGAGGAACTGTGTTACCCAGCTGGGTTACTACGCTTTTCCCACGGTTTTTGCAATCTGCACATCAGGAGATTCCCTCGTGTGCCTACACCACCGGGGCCCTGGGTTTCAAGCACAAAACTGGGCAGCTGTTTGGGCAGACACGGAGCTAGCCGCAGGAGTTTTTTTGTACCCCAGTGGCTCCTGGAACCCCAGTGAGACAGAACCATTCACTCCCCTGGAAAGGGGGCTGAAGCCAGGGAGCCAAGTGGTCTCGCTCAGCAGGTCCCACTCCCACAGAGCCCAGCAAGCTAAGAACCACTGGCTGGAAATTCTTGCTGCCAGCACAGCAGTCTGAAGTAGACCTGGGACAATTGAGCTTGGTCATGGGAGGGGCGTCCGCCATTACTGAGACTTTAGTAGGCGATTTTTCCGACAGTGGTTGGGAGGCTGGGAGATCTGGGCCGGGCGGGGCGAAGCGGCTGTGGCCAGACTGCTTCTCTAGATTCCTCCTCACTGGGCAGGGCATCTGTGAAGGAAAGGTAACAGCCCCAGCCAGGAGCTTACAGACAAAACCACCATCTCCCTGGACAGAGCACCTGAGGGAAGGGGCGGCTGTGGGCACAGCTTCAGCGGATTTAATTGTTCCTGCTTGCTGGCTCTGAAGACAGCAGCTGATCCTGACTAGCGGGATTCTCCCAGCATAGCGCACCAGCTCTGCTAAGGGACAGACTGCCTCCTCAGGTGGGTCCCTGACCCCCGAGTCTCCTGACTGGGAGAAACCTCCCAACAGGGGTTGACAGACACCTCATACAGGAGAGCTCTGGCTGGCATGAGGCTGGTGACCCTCTGGGATGAAGCTTCCAGAGGAAGGAGCAGGCAGCAATCTTTGCTGTTCTGCAGCCTCCACTGGTGATACCCAGGTGAACAGGGTCTGGAGTGGACCTCCAGCAAACTGCAGAAGAGGGGCCTATTAGAAGAAAAACTAACAAACAGAAAGCAACAACATCAACATCAACGTAAAGGAACCCCACACCAAAACCCCATCCAAAGGTCATCAGCCTCAAGGATCAAAGGTAGATAAATCCATGAAGATGAGGAAAAACCAATGCAAAAACACTGAAAACTCCAAAAACCAGAATGCCTCTTCTCCAAATGATCACAACTCCTCTCTAGCAAGGGCACAAAACTGGACGGAGAATGAGAATGACGAATTGACAGAAGTAGGCTTCAGAAGGTGGGTAATAACAAACTCCTCTGAGCTAAAGGAGCATGTTCTAACCTAATGCAGGGAAGCTAAGAACCTTGATAAAAGGTTACAGGAACTACTAACTAGAATAACCAGTTTAGAGAGGAACATAAATGACCTGATGGAGCTGAAAAACACAGCACGAGAACTTCGTGAAGCATACACAAGTATCAGTAGCCAAATTGATCAAGTGGAAGAAAGGATATCAGAGATTGAAGATCAACTTACTGAAATAAGGCGTGAAGAAAATATTAGAGAAAAAAGAATGAAAAGGAATGAACAAAGCCTCCAAGAAATACGGGACTATGTGAACAGACCAAACCTATAATTGATTGGTGTACCTGAAAGTGACGGGGAGAATGGAACCAAGTTGGAAAACACACTTTAGGATATTATTCTGGAGAACTTCCCCAACCTAGCAAGACAGGCCAACATTCAACTTCAGGACATACAGAGAACACCACTAAGATACTCCTCAAGAAGAGCAACCCCAAGACACATAATCTTCAGATTCTCCAAGGTCAAAATGAAGGAAAAAATTTTAAGGGCAGCCAATGAGAAAGGTCAGGTTATCTATAAAGGGAAGCCCCTCAGACTAGCAGCAGATCTCTCTTCAGAAACCCTACAAGCTAGAAGAGAGTGGGGGCCAACATTCAACATTCTTAAAAAAAGAACTTTCAACCCAGAATTTCATATCCAGCCAAACTAAACTTCATAAATGGAGAAATAAAATCCTTTCCAGACAAGCAAATGCGGAGGGATTTTGCCACCACCAGGCCTGCCTTCCAACAGCTCCTGAAGGAAGCATTAAATATGGAAAGGAAAAGCTGGTACCAGCCACTGCAAAAACACACCAAAATATAAAGACCAATGACACTATGAAGAAACTGCATCAACTAATGTGCAAAATAACCAGCTAGCAGCATGATGACAGGATCAAATTCACACATAACAATATTAACCTTAAATGTAAATGGGCTAAATGCCCCAATTAAAAGACATAGGCTGGCAAATTGGATACAGAGTCAAGACCCATTGGTGTGCTGTATTCGGGAGACCCATCTCACGTGCAAAGACACACATGGGCTCAAAATAAAGGGATGGAGGAATATTTACCAAGCAAATGGAAAACAAAAAACAAAACAAAAACAAACAAAACTGGGGTTGCAATCCTAGTCTCTGATAAAACAGACTTTAAACCAACAAAGATCAAAAAAGACAAAGAAGGGCATTACATAAAGGTAAAGGGATCAATGCCACAAGAAGAGCTAACTATACTAAATATATATGCATCCAATACAGAAGCACCCAGATTCATAAAACAAGTTCTTAGAGACATACAAAGAGACTTAGACTCCCACACAATAATAGTGGGAGACTTTAACACCCCACTGTCAATATTAGACAGATCAATGAGACAGAAAATTAACAAGGATATTCCGGACTTGAACTCAACTCTAGACCGAGTGAACCTAATAGACATCTACAGAACTCTCCACCCCAAATCAACTGAATATACGTTCTTCTTAGCATCACATAGCACGTATTCTAAAATTTAATACATAATTGGAAGAAAACCACTCCTCAGCAAATGCAAAAGAACAGAAAGCATAACAAACAGTCTCTCAGACCACAGTGCAATCAAGTTAGAACTCAGGTTTAAGAAACTCACTCAAAACTGCAAAACTACATGGAAATTGAACAACCTGCTCCTGAATGACTACTGAGTAAATAATCAAATTATGACAGAAATAAAGAAGTTCTTTGAAACCAATGAGAACAAAGAGACAGCATACCAGAATCTCTGGAACAAAGCTAAAGCAGTGTGTAGAGGGAAATTTATAGCACTAAATGCCCACAACAGAAAGCTGGAAAGATCTAAAATCACCACCCTAACATCACAATTAAAAGAACTGGAGAAGCAAGAGCAAACAAATTCAAAAACTAGCAGAAGACAATAAATAACTAAGATCAGTGCAGAACTGAAAGATATAAGAGACATGAAAAACCCTTCAAAAAATCAGTGAATCCAGGAGCTGGTTTTTTGAAAAGATTAACAAAATACGTGGACCACTAGCTAGACTAATAAAGAAGAAGAGAGAGGGGAATCAAATAGACATGCAAAAAAATGATAAAAGGAATATCACCACTGATCCCACAGAAATACAAACTACCATCAGAGAATACTACAAACACTTCTACACAAATAAACTAGAAATTCTAGAAGAAATGAATAAATTGCTGGACACATACACCCTCCCAAGACTAAACCAGGAAGAAGTTGAATCCCTGAATAGACCAATAACAAGTTCCGAAATTGACGCAGTAGTTAATAACCTACCAACCAAAAAAAGCCCAGGACCAGACAGATTCACAGCTGAATTCTACCAGAGGTATAAAGAGGCTGGTACCATTCTTTCTGAAACTATTTCAAATAATAGATAAAGAGGGACTCATCTCTAACTCATTTTATGAGGCCAGCATCATCCTGATACCAAAACCTGGCAGATACACAACTAAAAAAGAAAATGTCAGGCCAATATCCCTGATGGACACCGATGAGAAAATCCTCAATAAAATACTGGCAAACCGAATCCAGCAGCACATCAAAAAGCTTATCCACCATGGTCAAGTTGGCTTCATCCCTGGGATGCAAGGCTTGTTCAACATACACAAATCAATAAAGGTAATCCATCACATAAACAGAACCAATGACAAAAACCACATGATTATCTCAATAGATGCAGAGAAGGCCTTCGATAAAATTCAACATCCCTTCATGCTAAAAACTCTCAATAAACTAGGTATTGATGGAACATATCTCAAAATAATCAGAGCTATTTATGACAAACCCATAGCCAATATCATACCGAATGGGCAAAAGCTGGAAGCATTCCCTTTGAAAACCGGCACAAGACAAGGATGCCCTCTCTCATCACTCCTATTCAACATAGTATTGGAAGTTCTGGCCCAGGCAATCAGGCAAGAGAAAGAAATAAAGGGTATTCAAATAAGAAGAGAAGAAGTCAAATTGTCTCTGTTTGTAGACGACATGATTGTATATTTAGAAAACCCCATTGTCTCAGCCCCAAAACTCCTTAAGGTGATAAGCAACTTCAGCAAAGTCTCAGGATACAAAATCAATGTGCAAAAATCACAAGCATTCCTATACACCACCAACAGACAGAGAGCCAAATCATGAGTGAACTCCCATTCACAATTGCTACAAAGAGAATAAAATACCAAGGAATACAACTTACAAGGGACATGAAGGACCTCTTCAAGGAAAACTACAAACCACTACTCAAGGAAATAAGAGAGTACACAAACAAATGGAAAAACATTCCATGCTCATGGATAGGAAGAATCAATATCATGAAAATGGCCATACTGTCCAGAGTAATTTATAGATTCGATGCTATTCCCACAAAACTACCATTGACTTTCTTTGCAGACTTAGAAAAAACTACTTTAAATTTCGTGTGGAACCAAAAAACAGCCCGTATAGCCAAGACAATCCTAAGCAAAAAGAACAAAGCTGGAGGCATCACGCTACCTGACTTCAAGCAAAACTACAAGGCTACAGTAACCAAAACGCATGATACTGGTACCAAAATAGATATGTAGACCAATGGAACAGAACAGAGACCTTAGAAATAATGCCACACATCTACAACCATCTGATCTTTGACAGACCTGAAAAAAACAAACAATGGGCAAAGGATTCCCTATTTAATAAATGGTGCTGGGAAAACTGGCTAGCCATATGCAGAAAACAGAAACTGGACCCCTTCCTTACACCTTATACAAAAATTAACTCAAGATAGATTAAAGACTTAAATGTAAAAATCTAAAACCATAAAAACCCTAGAAGAAAACCTAGGCAATGCCATTCAGGACATAGGCATGGGCAAAGACTTCATGACTAAAACACCAAAAGCAATGGCAACAAAAGCCAAAATTGACAAATGGGATCTAATCAAACTAAAGAGCTTCTGCACAACAAAAGAAACTATCACCAGAGTGAACAGGCAACCTACAGAATGGGAGAAAAGTTTTGCAAGCTACCCATCTGACAAAGGTCTAGTATCCAGAATCTACAAGGAACTTAAACAAATTTACAAGAAAAAAACAATCAAAAAGTGGGCGAAGGTTATGAACAGACACTTCTCAAAAGAAGACATTTATGGGGCCAACAAACATATTTTAAAAAGCTCATCATCACTGGTCATTAGAGACATGCAAACCAAAACCACAATGAGATACCATCTCACACCAGTTAGAATGGTGATTATTAAGAAGTCAGGAAGCAACAGATAGAGAAACAGGAGTGCTTTTACACTGTTGGTGGGGGTGTAAATTAGTTAAACCATTGTGGAAGAAGACAGTGTGGTGATTCCTCAATGATCTAGAACCAGAAATACCATTTGACCCAGCAATCTCATTACTGGGTATATACCCAAAGGATTATAAATCATTCTACTATAAAGACACCTGCACACATATGTTTATTGCAGCACTATTTACAATAGCAAAGATTTGGAACCCACCCAAATGCCCATCAATGATAGACTGGAGAAAGAAAATGTGGGACATATAAACCATGGGATACTATGCAGCCATAAAAAAGGATGAGTTCACATCCTTTACAGGGAAATGGATGAAGCTGGAAACCATCATTCTCAGCAAACTAAGACAGGAACAGAAAACCAAACACCACATGTTGTCATTCATAAGTGGGAGTTGAACAATGAGAACACATGGACACAGGGAGGGTAATATCACACACCAGGGTCTGTCAGGGGGTAGGGGTAAGGGGAAGAAGAGCATTAGAACAAATACCTAATGTATGTGGGACTTAAAACCTAGATAATGGGTTGATAGGGGCAGCAAACCACCATGGCACTTGTATACCTATGTAACAAACCTGCACTTTCTGCACATGTATCCCAGAACTTAAAGTAAAATAAAAATAAAAAAAAAAAGAAATTGAATTTATTATCAAAACTTTCCTGCAAAGAAAACTTAAGGTCCAGATGGTTTTACTGCCAAATTCTAACAAACATTTAAGGAATAAATAATACCAATTCTATACCAAGTCTTCCAGAAAATTAGGGAGAAAAGAACACTTCGCAACTCAGACATCCAGGCAAAGGCATGACAAGAAACCAAACCTAGGCTGGTCCAAGTGCAGTGGTGTTTACAACTAATTGATCATCACCATTAACAGATTTCTTTGTTCCTTCTCCACTCCCACAGCTCCATTTTAATAGCCTTTAAATAAAAAGTATTTTAAAAAATAAAGAAGAAGCCAAGCGCGGTGGCTCACGCTTGTAATCCCAGCACTTTGGAAGGCCAAGGCGGGCCTATCACTTGAGGTCTAGAGTTTAGAGACCTCACCAACATGGTGAAACCCCATCTCTTCTAAAAATACAAAAATTAGCCGGGCGTGGTGGCAGGCACCTATAATCCCAGCTACTGGGGAGGCCAAGGCAGAAGAATCGTTTGAACTTGGGAAACAGAGGTTGCAGTGAGCCGAGATGGCACCACTGCACTCCAGCCTGGGTGACAGAGAGAGACTCTGTGTCAAAAATAAATAAATAGAATAGAATAAAAATAATAAAAAATAAGAAACAAAGCCTAGAGACCAATATCTCTTATGAACATAGATGCAAAAAGTTTTACCAAATTTTAGCAAACAAATTCAATATTATATAAAAGGATAATACATGTTGACCAATACAAATTTGGACCAATTCAAAATCAATGAATGTAATTTACCATATTAACAGATTTAAAAAGAAAAAAAAACCATCATTTCAATAGATGCATAAAAGCATTTGATAAAGTTCAATACCCATTCATGATAAAACAAACAAACAAAAATACTCAGAAACTCTCAGTAAACTAGGAATAGATGGAAACTTCATTAACCTTATAGGGGACATATACAAAAAACTACATCTAACATCATACTTAAGTGAAAGACTGCATGCTTTCTCCCTAAGACTGAAAACAAGGCAAAGAAGTCTGCTCTCACTGCTCTTATGAGCATAGTTCTGAAAGTTTTAGCCACTGTAATAAGGCAATAAAAGAAAATTTAAAAGCATACAGATCAGAAAGGAAGAAGTAAAACTGTCCCTACTTACAGGTGATATGATGGTCTATATAGAAAATTCCAAGTAATCTATTTTGAAAAACTCCTATAACTAATAAGTGAGTTCAGCAAGATTACAAAGTCAATATACAAAACTCAGTTCTATTTCTGTATACCAACAATGAACAATCAGAAATGCATTTTAAAAATATCATTTATAGTAGCATCAAGAATATAGAATACTTAGGGGATATATTTTTCAAAAGATGTACAAGACCTATATGCTGAAAACTGCTGAAAGAAATTAAGGAAGACTTAAATAAATGAAGAGAAATGTTGTTTTCATGGATCAGAAGATTTGGTATTGTCATGGTGTGAATTCTTTCCAAACTGATCTATAGAATCAAGGTAATCCTAGTCAACGTCCCAGCAGGCTTAAAAAAGTTGACATGCTGATTTTCTTTCTTTCTTTATTTTTATTTTTTTTGAGATGGAGTCTTGCTCTGTTGCCCAGGCTGGAGTGCCGTGGCATAATCTCAGCTCACTGCAACGTCCATCTCCTGGGTTCAAGCAGTTCTCCTGCCTCAGCCTCCCAAGTAGTTGGGATTACAGGTGTACGCCACCATATCCGGCTAATTTTTGTATTTTAGTAGAGACAGGATTTTACTATGTTGGTTAGGCTGGTCTTGAACTCCTGACCTCAAGTGATCCACCCACCTCAGCCTCCCAAAGTGCTGGGATTACAGGCGTGAGCCACCACGCCCGGCCATGACATGCTGATTTTAAAATTTTATGGAAATACAAACGTATTTATATGAAAATTAAAAATTCATATGGAATCGCTTTTTTAAATTCTGAAAAAGAAAAACAAAGTTGAGGAAGAACGTCCAGAAATAGGATCAAATATATATGACCAATTGATTTTTGATAAAGATGCTAAGGCAATTCAATGAGGGAAGTATAATCTTTTCAACAAATCGGTGCTGGAACAATTGGTAGCCATATGTAAAAATTAAACCTCAACCCTTAACTCACATCATATATGAAAATTTACCTGAAATGAATCATATATTTAAATGTAAGAGCTAGACCTGTAGAAAATGGTAGGAAATCTTAGTAACCTTAGCTTTGGGAGAGATTTATTAAATAGGAAACAAAAATCATGATCTGTTAAAGAAGAAATTGATTAATTGGACTTCATAAAAATGTAAAATGTGGCCGAGTGCAGTGGCTCATGCTTGTAATCCCAGCACTTTGGGAGGCTGAAGCAAGAGGGCCACTTGAGCCCAGGAGCTCAAGACTAGCCTGGGTAACATAGTGAGATTCCGTCTCTAAAAAAAAAAAAAAAAAAAAAAAAAAAAACAGGTGTAATTGTGTATATCTGTGGTCCCAGCTACTCAGGAGGCTGAGGTGGGAGGATCACTTGAGCCCAGGAGGTTGAAGTGGCAGTGAGCCATGATCATGCCACTGCACTCCACCTTGGGAAACAGAGCAAGACCCCGTCACACACACACACTCACACAAAGATTGTTTTTTAAAAGATAATGATAAGAAAATGACAACACAAGTCACAGATTGAGAGAAAATATTTGCAGAACATCTATCTAACAAAGGACACATATCTAGAATTTTTTTTAAAAAAACCTCAACTCAATCAGAAAACAACCCAGTTTTTAAACACTGGCAAAAGATTTGAATTGATTCTACCCCAAAATATATATGCAGTTAGTAAATAAATACATGAAAAAATAAACATCCTTATTCATTAGAGAAATGCAAATTAAAACCAGTGAGCTATAGGAAACACCAGTTAGAATTGCTAAAAGTAAAAAGACTGACCATACCAAGCATCATTGAGGCTGTCTAGCAACGGGAGCTCTCATACACTGCTGGTGGGATTGTAAAATGGTTCGACCATTGTAATGGTTAACTATGTGTCAACATGACTGGATTAAGAGACGCTCAGACTGCTGGTAAAACACTATGTCTGGCTGTGTATGTGAGAATGTTTACGGAAGAGGGCCGGGCGCAGTGGCTCACGCCTGTGATCCCGGCACTTTGGGAGGCCAAGGCAGATGGATCACCTGAGGTCAGCAGTTCGAGACCAGCCTGGCCAACATGGCGAAACCCTGTCTCTACTGAAAAGTACAAAAATTAGCCAGGCTTGGTGGCGGGCGCCTTCAATCCCAGCTACTTGGGTGGCTGAAGCAGGAGAATTGCTTGAACCCAGGAGGTGGAAGTTGCAGTGAGCCGAGATCATGACTTTGCACTCCAGCCTGGGTGACAGAGTGAGACTCTGTCTGAAAAAAAAAAAAAAAAAAAAAAAAGGAATATTTATGGAAGAGATTAGCATTTGAATTGAAAGCGTGAATAAAGATCTGTCCTCACAAATGTATGTGGGCATGATCCCACCACTCAGGGCCTGAATAAAACAAAAAGATGGAGATAGGGCAAATTTGATCTCTCTGATTGAGCTGGGACATTAACTGCCCTCAGACACCAGCCCTCTTGGTTCTGAGTCTTCAGACTTGGACTGAGACTTATTGACTCCACTGATTGTCAGGCCTTTGGACTTGAACTGAATTATACCATTGGTTTTGTTGGTTCTCCAGCTTGTTGGTAGCAGAGGGTGGGATTTGTCTGCCTCTAAAATTGCCTGAGTCAATTCTTGTGTTTCTTTGTATGCATATATTAATTCTGTTTCTCTGAAGAGCCCTGGCTAATACAACCAATTTGGAAAACAGCTTGGCATTTTCTTAAAAAATTAAATATTTTTAATTTTTAAAGAAAAATTAAATTACCTACGTAAAATTTAAAAACCTACCTAAAAATACACCTACACCTATATGATCCAGCCAGTCCACTGCTAGGTACCCAAGATAAATGAAAGCCTGTGTCCATACAACTTGTACGTGAAAGTTTATAGTACCTTTATTTGTAGTAGCCGTAACTGGAAGCATCCCAAATATCAAACAATAGGTGAATGGATAAACAAAGTGTGGTACAGTCATGTAGTGGAATATTACTCTGCAATAAAATGGAAAGAACTGTTGATAGACACAACAACATGGACTAATCTGAAAATAATTATACTGAATGAAAGAAGACAGACAAAAAGAGCACATGCTGTGTGATTTCATCTATGTAAAATCTCAGTAAACTATAGAAAACTTATCATGACACAAAACAGATTAGTGGTTGCCTGGAGAAGGTGGATAGAGAGGAAGGGATTACAAAAGTGCACAAGTAAATTTTCAGGAGTAATTCATCTGCTTATTATCTTGATTGTGGTCATGTTTTCATAGGTACACACTTTTGTTAAAATTCATCAAATTGTACAATTTAAAGATGTGCATTTAGCGTATGTCATTATTTCTCAATAAAGTGATTTTACAAACACATAAAATGAAAAGACAAGCCATAAATTGAAAAATATTTGTAACAAATATGACTGACAAAAAATTTATGTTTAGGACATATACAAACTCTTAAAAGTCAATAAGAAAATTCCATTCATATATGTACCTTAGAGAAACTCTTATAATAACAAATTATGTACATGAATAGATGCATGGTTTTTGACAGCAAAAACCTGAAAATAACTCACATGTCCGTTGTCAATAGAATAATTTGTGACATGATCACATGATGAAATACTTCACAGCAATACAATTAGTTAACTATAGCTACACAGAACATCAGGTTGTATTTCAGTTGAGTTAAACGAAAGCAAGTTGGCTGGGCATGGTGGCTCACCCCTGTAATCCCAGCACTTTGGGAGGCCGAGGGGGGTGGATCATGAGGTCAGGAGTTTGAGAGCAGCCTGGCCAATATGGTGAAACCCCGTCTCTACTAAAAATACAAAAATTAGCCGGGCGTGGTGGCACACGCCTGTAGTCCCAGATACTCAGCTACTCGGGAGGCTGAGGCAGAAGAGTCGCTTAAACCCGGGAGGTGGAGGTTTCAGTGAGCTGAGATCAAGCATACTGCACTCACTCAACAGAGTGAGACTCCATCTCAAAAAAAAAAAAAAAATAGGGAAAGTCTTAGAATGATAAATACAGTACAATTCCACTTACTAAAAGTTCAAAAATACAAAATGATTACTACATAAAATAAAGAGAGTGATAAATATAAGGTAAAGATTGTGGTTGATGATGGTGGGGAGGGAAGACAGTGTAATCAGACAGGGATCTATGCAGTACTTCAAGGATAACAGTACTAGTCTGTTCCTTCAACCATATAAGGTTTCAAAAGTATACACTGCATTATTTTTTACACCTTCACATTTTTAATAAATATTTTTATCTACTCAATTAAAAATAAAGAAGAGATAAGCATTAGTCCACTAGTGACAAGCCAGGAATGGCAAAGGAGGGCATCCACCACCTAATTGGTCTTGGGATGGGATGAGAGCTGGGATTTGTCCCATCTCCCCCTGAGTATTCTGAGGTGATCCTGATGGAGGAACTTACTCAATAAACCGAATCTCAGTCTCCATGAACACACAGCAGACCCAATGTTGCTTTTTCCTCGCAGTGAATCACATCTATTCTAAATAGTTCATTGATTAAGCTTCAAGCGAGTAAATTTTCCCAGCAGCTTAATGGAAATTTCAGTGTAAAGAACTTGATAGCTTCACCCCAAATCTTCAGAAGGCCCCTTGCCTTCCATATTGACAGTGGGGTCCTGCAAGGATTGCTGCAGATGGTATAGGGGAGGGTCTCTATCCGGGTAAGATGCTATGGTAAGGACAGTAAAGGAGAAAGGGTGACATAAGAAGAGAAAGATATCGTGATTTGTTTAGAAGCCCCTTAGCCTCTGCCTAACCCTGAGGGTCTATGTTTTATGTAGTTTTAGGAGTGGCGATGCATCTAAACACATTTTATTTGTTTAATTCGTACGCCTGTAATCCAGCACTTTGGGAGGCCGAGGTGGGCAGATCACGAGGTCAGAAGATCAAGACCATCCTGGCTAACAGGGTGAAACCCCATCTCTACTAAAAATTCAAAAAATTAGCCGGGCGTGATGGCACGCGCCTGTAGTCTCAGCTACTCGGGAGGCTGAGGCAGGAGAATGGCTTGAACCCTGGAGGCGAAGGTTGCAGTGAGCCAAGATCGCGCTACTGCACTCAAGCCTGGGCAACAGAGACTCCATCTCAAAAAAAAAAAAATTATTAAGGCTAGCTAGGCTTTTCTTCCTCTTCTGAGGCTTCACATTACATCAGCTGCAAGGCTTACTGCCTCACTGCCTTCCCCAGCACCCATATTCAACCACCCCTGGACTCCCTGGGGCCACCTGCACAAAAGCGTATGCCTCTCGATAATGGAAATTTTATTCTAAATGCTTATTTTAGACTCAGAAAGATCCACTCTCTTATGCCCGTGTGGTTGATATGTCTGCTCTGACCTGTGGTTTTTGCACAGTTGAAGGGTCATACTGTCCCTCTCTCTGCCTTCAAGGAGGACCAAACTACCTTCCCCCATTTCTTTCTCTCTCTCTTTTTTTTTTTTTTTTTTTTGTGAGATGGAGTCTCGCTCTGTCACCCACACTAGAGTGCAGTGGTGCAATCTTGGTTCACTGCAACTTCTGCCTCCTGGGTTCAAATGATACTCATGCCTCAGCCTCTGAAGTAACTGGGACTACAGCCATGCACCACCATGCCCATCTAATTTTTTTTTTTTTTCAATAGAGATGGGGTTTCACCATACTGGCCAGGCTGGTCTTGAACTCCTGACCTCCAGTCCAGTGATCCGCCCACCCTGGCTTCCCAAAGTGCTGGGATTACAGAGGCATGAGCCACAGTGCCTGGCCTACCTTACCCCATTTCTGATGGCTCATTTCATCTCCAAATAACCTACTGGAGGCCTGGTGGGTGTTATGATGACAGAAAGGGGAGGAATGTGGCCACTGTGAAAAGACACATGGCCCCTACCATTAAGGAGGCCTCAAACAAATAGCAAACATTCAGAGGCAGGGACAATGGTTCCCAGAAGGCCATCTGGAACCGAAGGGAGAGGCTGTAGCCTCTATATTGCTCCTATTCCTGAGTCTCCTCAGGTTTCTCAAGATATCGGATGCCTCCTGTCTCTAATTTCCTCAGGATCAGTGGCCTGAGCTTTGGCTATGAGCCTAAGCCCTGAGCTGACTGCTGGATCCTCTGGGAATAGATTTTCTTTTTCCTCTACTCTTTCCCAGTGGACTCTCCCTGACTTGTACTCATATTTCCACTGAGACTGAGCAGACTTAGTCATGCTCCAGAAATAGAGAGCTGACACGAGTCTAGAGAAATTTGCATGCAAATTTGTGTGGGCTTTGGATAGTCAGAGCCTACTAGAGACTAATCTGATATCTAACTTGGTGCCATGACTAATCTTCCTTCTCTGTCTCGCTACCTTCTAGTCACTAGAAACATATAAGTGTTGGAATGGGCAGGACATTTGAATTCTCATCATTGATTCTCCAGTGATTTTCTATTGGCCTTCAAACAACATCCCACCTTCTGTCCCCAGTTGCATCACCAGTGAAAAGGGTGGTTGTTGCACTGACCTTTCCCAGAGTGTACATGAAGGCCAGCTGGCTATCAGACAATGACATGCTTTGACAGACCCCTGAGCTCTGTGAGTAAATTCTTGAACAGCTGAGAGTGCTACCATTTTGTCACAGCCCTAAGGGTGCAGATGATGCTGAAAGCGTGTTGGCCAAATCTGAACGATGAAAGCCAATTACAAACTAGAAAATGAAAACAGACCCCAGATGCAAGGAGATGAGACAGTTAGATTTACTTCCTCTTTTCTAATCTGAGAGGTTTCATGTTGAAGAATATCAGTGTTGGGGTTGCAGGAGACCTAAACACAGTCACCATGAAGCTGGGCTGTGTCCTCATGGCCTGGGCCCTCTACCTTTCCCTTGGTGTGCTCTGGGTGGCCCAGATGCTACTGGGTAAGTAAAATATTTGAATATTGGTGTGGGAATGGAGCTTTGCTTAACTTTGGAGAAAGGACCAGAAGGAAAGAAACATGGACTAATTCTGGCCCTCCAAAGAAGCAGTATTCAGGTGGAATAAGAAGGGTAGGTATAAGAAAGTTTGGTGTACAGGATTGAATTACTTTCTGAATATAAAAATCTTCCATCCTGAAAGTCCCCTCTGATCATGATGTCCTCTCTAGCTCTAATCTCAACTTTTCTTTCACTTATGAGACAAGTTTTCTTAAAAGAATAGTTTGCACTTGCTATCTCCACTTCCTCACTTCTCACACACTCCTCAATGCTTGCAGCCTGGCTTCCACTGGAATCGGTTTTGTCTAGGGCACAACGATCTCTATATTGACTGGGTTATGGCATGCTTTTCAGTTCATATCCTGCTGGATTTCTCTGCTGCACTGGGCTCTGTTGATCACTTACTCCTTCTTGCATTCTCTACTACCCTGGCTTCCATGGCACCATTTTCTCCTCGTACTACATGGACTTCTCTTGATCCCTTAATAGCTTCTCTTCTCTTCCCCTTAAACACTAGTGTTCTCTATAGTTATAGCCTTGCCTCTGTACTCCTCTTTCTTTACACAATCTCCTTCATGAGCTTATTTGTCTATTTAATTTTTGCCACTATAACTCTGTATTTAAGAGTCCCAAATCATATCCCCAACCCTAACCATGCTTTTGAGCTTCACATTCAAATATCAAGCTTCATACCAGACATATTTACCTACATATCTCACAAGTGTCTCTGCACCATGTGACTAGAGTTGAACTTATCTGTCCTTTTGGCCCCTGCCTCATCTAATTCATTTTCCACTTTCTGATCTCAGCTAATGACACCAGCATCTACCCTTACAAGGCCATAAACCTCAGAAACAACCCAGACTCTTCCTTCTTTTTCATTCTCTAAATCTGATCAATCATTAGGTTTGGCCAATTTTACCTTCTAAATTGTTCATAGAAGCAGTCCCTTGCCTGGATCATCACTAATGTCTTAGGACAAGCCCTCATCCTCTATGACTTGGGCTATTCCAGTAAATTCCTAACTAATCTCCTTGTCCAAACCTTGTGTTCTTGAAATGAATTCTGTACCCTGCAGACAGAGTAATTTCTAAAACTCAAGTTTACCAGCCCAAATTCTTTATCATGGCACAAAAGGCCAAGCAGCCTCTACTTTTACCCTCTCAGCCTTGTAACTTATGCTCTAATAAATCTCAATCAGTTCATATTTACATACTCACACACCGGACTCTTGCCTGTCTCTAAGGCTTTGCTTATACCACTATCTCCACCTGAAATGAGCTCTTTCCATGGCACCCTACTCTCCTTCTCCTTGCAAATGTGTAGGTACCCCTAAAGACTCAGCTTAAATGGTATCTTTTCCAGGTAGCTTTTCTTGAATGCTTCTTTCTGCTCCAATGGTTGCTTGCGATACATTTTTCTTATTATAATATTTTCCTACTTATGCTGAAATAATATTTTCATCTACCTGTGTCTTCCACTAAATTGAGAGCTATTTGTGGGTAGTGACAATGTTTTTTTGTTTTTGTCTTGTGATAAGAACTGCAGACTTGGAATCAGATACTCCGGTTTCAAGCCCCTCTTCTATTTACCAGCTCTATGTCACTTTAGAAAATCACTTTTTCTATTTCTGGTTCAGTTTTCTCATTTGTAGAATGAAAATAATAATACCTACCACCTAAGGTTTATTGAGTGAGTTCCCAGTAACCCAACAAGATTTTATTTTATTTTATTTTATGTTTTGAGACAGGGTCTCGCTCTGCCACCCAGGCTGGAGTGCAGTGGTGCAATCACTGCTCACTGCAACCTTGACCTCTTGGGCTTACGCAATCGTCCTATCTCAGCCTCCCAAGTAGCTGGGACCACAGGCAAGTGCCACCAGGCCTGGCCAATTTTTTAAAAAATTATTTGTTGAGACAGGGTCTCTCTATGTTCCCCAGGCTGGTCTCGAACTCCGGGGCTCAAGGGATCCTCCCACCTCAACCTCCCAAAGTGCTGTGATTATAAGCATGAGCCACCGCGCCTGGATAAGATTTTATTTTTAAAAAGAAAAAATGGAGAGGAGGCAGAGCACAGTTGAGTGACAGTGGAGGAACTGAAAAGAGGTAGCATTACAGTGAAGAGAGCGGAGAAAGGATGGAAAGAAAACACCTGGTACTGATGTGATGAGAATTAGGAAGTAGGGAGGGGTCTTGGTAAGGGACATGACAAAATCAAAGAAGAACGCTGGGCTATTGGGAGTGGAAGAGAATAAAGGCAAGTGGGGCATGAAATGACAGTCAGATGGAGTGAAGAAGTATGCACATGTGAATGGCCATGAGGCTGGAGGAGGGGGAGAATAGTTAGGGAGATAAAGAGCAGTCCCAGAGAAGGGAGAAATGTCACTTCCCTTGCCTGGGTCTACCATGAAGGTAAGAGATAGGTTGAGGAGATGTGGTGAGAAATGGATAACTCTAAATTTCAATCTGGAGCAAAGAATTGTTCCACAGTTACTAATATGGACTGGGAGGAGGGGAAAAAAGACAGAGAAAGCTCTGTGCCACTGCCAGGGAAAATTCAAGTGGCAGAGGACATTAAAGTAAAGATGGCTGAAAAGTGAAGACCTGCAAGGGGGAGGAAGAAAGGAGGAGACACACTGCTGGGTACTGAAAGCTCTTTGTTAGATAACATATTCAAGGCTGAGGAGCCAAGTGAAGTTTGGGAAAATCAGAATATGAAAGAAAGTCCCCAAGGAAGGTCTGAGGACTGAAGTAGACCATATTTGCACAGTGAAGTAAAAAGAACATTGATTTTGGACTCAGACACACCTGCCTTTCCCGCTCCATTGCTTAGTCTCTTTTTAAGCTTTGGGTATGTTAATTTGGTTTTCTAAGTGTGTTTCTTTAAGATTATAAAATGAGGATAAAGTCACATACCTGGAAAATTTGTGAGGATGAAGTTAGATACTGCACGCAAGTGCTAGCAGGGTCTGGCACCCAGTGAACATTAGAATCTGATGTCTCCCTTTCATTCCTGTCCTATGCCTCCCTGCTTCGAGTTACCACTGTCTTTGCTCCTGGTTTCCCGTACCAGCAGCTGGATGTCATGCCGGTGAGTTTCACCATTCTTTCATTCTCTCCCCTCCCTCTTCTCCAAACCACAGTGCATTTGCTGAGAGCACCTGGACGCCAGTGAATCAAGGTCAAAACTATCCCCCTGAGACACTCACAGGGGTCTTTCCGAAAAAAAAAAAGGTTTTGGTGTCTTACTAGTCTCATTCTAAAAAGGATGATTATCCTGGGAGATGGAGGAACCCTGTCCTCTTTCTCCAAGTTGCATCATCATTTTCTGGTTCTCCCTGGGCCATGCCCTCTTCAGCTGCCAGTTTTGAGACGCTGCAGTGTGAGGGACCTGTCTGCACTGAGGAGAGCAGCTGCCACACGGAGGATGACTTGACTGATGCAAGGGAAGCTGGCTTCCAGGTCAAGGCCTACACTTTCAGTGAACCCTTCCACCTGATTGTGTCCTATGGTGAGGTCCTGGGAAGGCCTGAGCAGTGCCCCAAACCCCTTCTTTCAGCCTCAGAGCCCACCCAGGAAAGTGTCCCTAGGAAACTGGCCATGGGATGAGGTCCTTCCTTCCCAGTCTTCAGCCCACAGCAACCAGGGTACTCTAAGTCCTAGGCCCTAGGGAAGTTGTCCCATACTCCCAACCAGGGGTGAGAGTTTACCTGGACCCTCAGAGAAAGTTTAGGGGAGTAGGCATGCTTGGGGGTGGCCCCCAAGGGAGGCCCTGGGTGACACTCAGCTCTTTCTCTGGACCATAGACTGGCTGATCCTCCAAGGTCCAGCCAAGCCAGTTTTTGAAGGGGACCTGCTGATTCTGCGCTGCCAGGCCTGGCAAGACTGGCCACTGACTCAGGTGACCTTCTACCGAGATGGCTCAGCTCTGGGTCCCCCCGGGCCTAACAGGGAATTCTCCATCGCTGTGGTACAAAAGGCAGACAGCGGGCACTACCACTGCAGTGGCATCTTCCAGAGCCCTGGTCCTGGGATCCCAGAAACAGCATCTGTTGTGGCTATCACAGTCCAAGGTGAGAGCTAGAAGCAGCATTGTCATGGCAGGGGAGGGTAAGGAGAGACTGGGAGCCCAAATTGTCTTTCTTTAGCCTGGAGGTAGCAAGATCATCAACAGACTATGGAGCAGGTTGCTGGCAAATGCCCAAGTTGGGCTTCGAAAGGGACGAGACCTCAGCCTTTTGAAGTCATCCAGCCCCACTCAGAGTCCAGCATAGTTCCTATCACCCAGATCTATGCTTCTTAGTGCTCACTGATTGGGTGTCTGGACAACTATCAGATTTGCCCATCTGTGGATCTTTCCTAGTCCTGTCTACTTACAGAAAGAACTTGACAGATTCAAATGGAATCTAAGAGAGCCCATTCCTGCTGGAAACAGGGGAAAGGAAGTATGACTCCCCAAGTCTCTTCACCTGCATGTGTCTACCTGTATATAAGATGGCTGAGCTCTTCTTTCTTGCCTATCTTTTTCCCAGAACTGTTTCCAGCGCCAATTCTCAGAGCTGTACCCTCAGCTGAACCCCAAGCAGGAGGCCCCATGACCCTGAGTTGTCAGACAAAGTTGCCCCTGCAGAGGTCAGCTGCCCGCCTCCTCTTCTCCTTCTACAAGGATGGAAGGATAGTGCAAAGCAGGGGGCTCTCCTCAGAATTCCAGATCCCCACAGCTTCAGAAGATCACTCCGGGTCATACTGGTGTGAGGCAGCCACTGAGGACAACCAAGTTTGGAAACAGAGCCCCCAGCTAGAGATCAGAGTGCAGGGTGAGTTCGTATCAGAGTGCAGGTTGTCTGTTTGGCATGCGTGTGAGTGAAAAGGAGGGATAGGATGAATTGACCTGTGAGCTGGGGTTCAGTGTGAGCAGGTTAAGAAGGACACAGAGGAGGCAGGAACAATGGGCCAGAATCCCTGATGATGAGAGACAGCACAAATAGAGAACTTCTCCCTCAGACTGTGGTGCACACCTCACCAGACCAAGAGCTGAGCCAGCTCCACACCTGCTGCCCCACAAGCCTTAGCATCCCCCCCAACATGCTCTCTGGGCATTTATAGGAATTTAATATCTGGAATGAAGATGGGATAGTCTGAAGTCTATGTTCAATTCTGGGAGCCACTGTTAAGAGGTTGCACTTGACCTGAAACACTCCCAGAAGAGGTGTCCAGGGTCATAAGGGGGCTTAAAGTCATGTCATATGAAAAATAATGGAAGGGGCTGGAGATGCTATCCTGAAGAGGAGGTGACTCAGAGGCCAGCAGAGGTGTCCTCAAAAAGCTGAAGGCTGGCATTAGCACAAGGAATTGGACTAATGTGTTATATAATAAAGAGGCTGACCTAGAACCAGTTACCACATTCATGCTTCAGGGAATTAGATTCAGCCTTGATAGAGAAAGAATTGGCTAATAGTTATAGCTGTCCAGTGGTGAAGCCTCACTGCTGAAGAATTTCAAACAGAAGTGGCCAAGCTTCAGATTAAAATTTGGACCAGGAGGGACACTAGAGTCCTCAAGTCCCTGCTGCCATTGGGCCCCACAGCCACTTTCAGAGAACAAGAAAGATTGGCCAGGGATGGGAGGGAAGGGCCAGAGTCAGACTTCACTCTTGTATGTGCCTCCTGCCCCATAATCCAGGTGCCTCCAGCTCTGCTGCACCTCCCACATTGAATCCAGCTCCTCAGAAATCAGCTGCTCCAGGAACGGCTCCTGAGGAGGCCCCTGGGCCTCTGCCTCTGCCGCCAACCCCATCTTCTGAGGATCCAGGCTTTTCTTCTCCTCTGGGGATGCCAGATCCTCATCTGTATCACCAGATGGGCCTTCTTCTCAAACACATGCAGGATGTGAGAGTCCTCCTCGGTCACCTGCTCATGGAGTTGAGGGAATTATCTGGCCACTGGAAGCCTGGGACCACAAAGGCTACTGCTGAATAGAAGTAAACAGTTCATCCATGATCTCACTTAACCACCCCAATAAATCTGATTCTTTATTTTCTCTTCCTGTCCTGCACATATGCATAAGTACTTTTACAAGTTGTCCCAGTGTTTTGTTAGAATAATGTAGTTAGGTGAGTGTAAATAAATTTATATAAAGTGAGAATTGGAGTTTAGCTATAATTGTGTATTCTCTCTTAACACAACAGAATTCTGCTCTCTAGATCAGGAATTTCTATCTGTTATATCGACCAGAATTTTGTGATTTAAAGAGAACTAATGGAAGTGGATTGAATACAGCAGTCTCAATTGGGGGCAATTTTGCCCCCCAGAGGACATTGGGCAATGTTTGGAGACATTTTGGTCATTATACTTGGGGGGTTGGGGGATGGTGGGATGTGTGTGCTACTGGCATCCAGTAAATAGAAGCCAGGGATGCTGCTAAACATCCTATAATGCATAGGGCAGTACCCCACAACGAAAAATAATCTGGCCCAAAATGTCAGTTGTACTGAGTTTGAGAAACCCCAGCCTAATGAAACCCTAGGTGTTGGGCTCTGGAATGGGACTTTGTCCCTTCTAATTATTATCTCTTTCCAGCCTCATTCAGCTATTCTTATTGACATACCAGTCTTTAGCTGGTGCTATGGTCTGTTCTTTAGTTCTAGTTTGTATCCCCTCAAAAGCCATTATGTTGAAATCCTAATCCCCTAGGTGATGGCATTAAGAAGTGGGCCTTTGGGAAGTGATTAGATCAGGAGTGCAGAGCCCTCATGATTAGGATTAGTGCCCTTATTTAAAAAGGCCCCAGAGAGCTAACTCACCCTTCCACCATATGAGGACATGGCAAGAAGATGACATATATGAGAACCAAAAAACAGCTCTCGCCAAACACCGACTCTGTTGTTGCCTTGATCTTGAACTTCCAGCCTCCAGAACTATGAGAAATAAAATTCTGTTGTTTGTAAGCTATTCAGTTTGTGTATTTTGTTATAGTAGCCCAAATGGACTAGGCAGTTGGCCTCTGCCACATGGCTGAGTTTATGATATGTTAAAAATACTCATAAAACAGTGTCTTTGTCTATAGAGGGCTTACACTGTGGGATAGAAGGGAATAGTACCCCATCCTATAACACAATTAAAGCAGGGTATATAAAAATTTCCCACAGGATCCTACTGGGCTCAGAAATAAGTGACCGAGTATAATGTTGCCAGAGTTGCAGATATTTGTTTTTAATTCATCTGTCTCTGAAATCTTTCTCTTTAATAACACATAATGACTCTGTTTTAGTCTCATATTAATACTTTTTTCTATGCTTGGACTTCTATTGTACATTCTCAGCCAATGAGAGCTGGCCTGGCAGGCTCTATAATAACCTTAACTCAATCAGTTAGCACATCATTTTATCATGACCTCAGCCAGTGGCTGTTCTACCATGTTATTCTGAATTACATGGTGTGATTTTCTCCACTGTGGCCTTTCTTTGTGCCATTTATTCTGTGCAGTTTTGACCCAAAATGATTTACAAGAGACATGCACATGATCATTCTAGACATACCACAAAGAAACAAAGACATAGAATCATGCCGATGGTAAAATGAGAGTTTTATGGTAGTTCTTGCCACCTTCGAGGGAAAAAAAAAAGATCAGGAGGCATCTGGGAATTGGTAGAAGTCTGTAAACAACACTACAGCCTGAGAGGACTGATTTACAATTCTGTGAATGGGAGTTGCAAGAATGACCAGAACTGTCATGACTTTGATGGACTTGAAAAAATGGAAGCTCAGTTGCCAATGTACCAAGGTGGATGTGTCTCCAAAGATACTATGTTATAACCACTCTACATGGAGTTGATTTCAGCTAATGCTCGCATTTGCATGAATGCATCCTGCAAGCTCCTGCTAAATGGGGAATTCATTTACAGATAGTAGAAGCTATCAGAGATCTGGGAAAGAAAAGATGGATGCAGCTGTGTATCTGTGCACCTCTATCACCACACTGCATTTTAATTTTTTATTACTCATTTTTGTTCACCAGAGGGTGAGGTCTTTGAGAATACTCCTGAGCTCTTTGTTCCATGTTGTGTCATTGATGTCAAGTATAATGAGGCATATGTAAGTTCTCAGTAAATTTTGTTTAGTTGAATCGAGTTGGGCCAGCAAAATAAGGGAAAACATCTTGAAGAGGATGGGAATGAAGCTGGACCTTAAAGGATGAATGTCATGTCTGGCATCAGCTAAATCTCCAGACTCTATCCAGGGGACCCAGCCTCAGTCAAGGACTTAGAAACTTCAGGGAGAGGATCTATCAACAGGGATGAGGAAGGCAAGAACAGAGCTAAAAGAATGAGAGAGAGAGATAGGGAGAGCAAGCATTTACCTGTCTCTTTCTGTCTAGCCTGGGGAGGTTGGAGAGGGAGTAGGGAAGAGGAATCGTTACAATGGATCTGGTTTATGGCTTGTGCCATTTAGGATTCTGTAATTGACAGAGGTCCCAATGCAGCTATGCTCAACATTGTCTCTGAAATAAACATTAGATAGCAAGCACATGAAAGGAAAACTGTTCTCCGCTCACAATACCTCTGACATCAAACATATGGATTCCCATACCAAGTTTTTATCTGCTTCTCAGTGGAAACCAACTAGATGTTCTACAGTTTATCGATTCTGGCTCCAACTACCCAGAGTTAGCACAGACCCCATAGGTTAAGGGGTCAGTCCCACATGACTGCTCTCACTTCAAAAGCCAATTGCAAATCCCAGGCTTCTGGTACTTGACACCGACCAGCTATAAGTCAGAGGTTCTCACAACTCCTTGGGTTCAATAATTTGCTAGAATGGCTCACAAAACTTGGGAAAACAGTTTACTTAACAGCCAATGACGATATACATAGGGCAAGGTATGTGGGAAGAGGTGCAGAGTTTGCACGCTCTCTGGGTGTGCCACCCTCCAGCTTCTCCGTGTGTTCACTGATCTGGAAGCCCTTAGAACTCCACCATTTAGGGTTTTTAATGAAGGCTTCATTACACAGGCATGATTGATTAAATCCTTGGCAATTGGTGATTCACTCAAACTCCAGCCCTTTTCTCCTCCAGGAGGTCAAGGTGAGTTTTCCACACCAAGCAATTCTCTAATTCTCAGCAGAAACCAATTAGATGTTGTATAATTTACCAATTCTTACTCTAACTACCCAGAGTTAGCACAGACCCCTGAAAGTTCCAACCCTTTAATTGCAGGGTTCAGAGTCACCTTATTAGCATAAACTCAGGTATGATTGAAGGGGCTAATTATACATAACAAGAAATACTCATCTCATCCCTATCACTCAGGAAATCCCCAGAATTTTGGTAGCTCTCTGCCAAAGAGCTACCCAAAGGGGCAGAGAAAAGTACATATTTCTTATTGTGTTACACACGTCCATTATCTTGTAAGTTGAATAGTGCATCTGCATAATCTATAACCCAGAATTCCATGCCTAGGTGGATGTACCCAAGAGAAAATTTAGCATATGCACACCAGAAGACAGGTGTGATAATGTTTATAGTAACAAAGCTTGTAAAAGCAAAATTTAGTACTGAAATGCCTTTCTTTTATTGAAAATAAGTCAGTGCAGATGTCCACCAACAGGAAAATGAGTAAATTACCATGTTAATTTGTTTCAAACCATATTAAACGCCAAACTCTATATAAATAGGATGTTGTACTACCAGCTATGCACTTAGAAGTGGGGATGATGATGAACAAGACAGGAACTCAGGGAATAGATCGCTCACTGGGGACTGGAGTGTTCAGGTACATCTCATGAAGAAGATAATACATGGGTGGGGCCTTGAAAAACATGACAGATCTACAGAACAGGAGAAGAGAGGAAAGGACGTTCCAGAGTGGGATGATGTAAGCAAGGGCATAAAGGGGAAAATTGGCATGCAGATGTCAGGGAAAAAGAAGGCAAATCCTTTGAAACAGAGTTCAGTGGAAGGAAATAATAATGGAGAAGTAAATAGACTACAGAGGCTCTTAAATGTGCTATAGAGGCTCTTTAAATGTCCATAAGAAAATTGATCGAATTCTGTAGGTAAATTTTGAGTAAAGGAGGAACTCGTGAAAAGTGATGTTTAGGATGATTATTCTGGTACTCTGGTATAAGGTGAATGGGGCGACTAGAAGAGAGGTTGAGGGAGGTGGATTTGAAGGCTGTTGTTCTCATCCAGCCTTCTGAGACAAGGGCCTTGGCTAGGGACAGGAGGAATAGAGAGTAATGATCTGAGAGGTGTTAACAGGTCTGGGTGATCAGATATGGAGTAGCATTGCACCTCCCAAACACAAAGGTCTCTGTACCCAGCCCAGTAGCCCAAGGTAGAAAAACTTGGTTCAGTTACAACTTAGAAGACACTAGGGAAGGGACAAAATGACCTGCTAGAATCATAGGAGGAAGTTTAAGGAGGGTGTGTTGGGATAGGCCTCACCCTAGTCCTGTCTTCTTAAAAGTTTTCTTCCCTCTTGGTATCAACCTTCTCCCTTCCCACTGGACAAGAAGAGATGTGGAGAAATACAAAGAGTTACAGCACAGGCTTCCTGCCAGAGTTCCTTCAGACAGGCACTGTTAGTTTTCATTAACTATGTGTGAATTTCTCATAAAGCTAAAGACATTCAATGTAAAGAAATACTCTGCTCTCTATTCTGAAATTGTCCTTTGCACTCCTTTGGTATCGAAATGCCTTCCTTTTGCTGAAAAGTTTACATTAAAGAATATAATTTTATGCCGGGCACGGTGGCTCACGCCTGTAATCCCAACACTTTGGGAGGCTGAGGCGCGCAGATCACCTGAGGTCTGGAGTTCGAGACTAGCCTGACCAACATGGAGAAACCCTGTTTCTACTAAAAATACAAAACTAGCTAGGCATGGTGGCACATGCCTGTAATCCCAGCTACTCGGGAGGCTGAGGCAGGAGAATTGCTTGAATCCAGGAGGCAGAGGTTGTGGTGAGCTGAGATTGCACCATTGCACTCCAGCCTGGGCAAGAAGAGTGAAACTCCGTCTAAAAAAAAAAAAAAAAAGAATAGCAATAGCAATTTAAAAAAATATATTATTATCAGCCCTATCCTGGGTTATAGAAAATAAAATAAGAATAATTTTAAATGTTCTTATTTAGGAAAAGAAAAATTTGTTTGATAAAATTACAAAGGTAAGAAACACTGAATATTGATGACAAGAGAGGGAACGGGAGCCACGTGAATTGCTGGTGGGTGTATAAGCTTCTGCAGCCACTTTTGAGAGTAATATCACGGTATTCAATCTCTTCCTTTGTTTATGCCACAAATACTTACACAGCACGTGCTATGTGCTGTCACTGCTGTAGGTGATACATCAGCAAAAAAGAAAAAATTCCTGCCTCAATGGAGCTTACATTCTAATGGGGGAACCTGCCACAAACAAATAAATACAATTCCGGGTGGTGACAAGTACGTTGAAGAGAAATAAAGCAAAATATGGAGCCAGCAAATGACAGTGAGGAGATACTATTTTAGATAGCACGGTTAGCGACCATCTCTCTGAGGAAGTAATATTTGAGTGAAGTGAGGAAGTGAAACTTACAAAAATCTGGGAGGAGAATAAGAATCTTTCAGGCAGAAAGAACAGCAAGTGAGGCCCTGGAGCAAGACTAAGCATGGAATGTTCCAGCAACTGTTCTAAACACAATGTGGCTAGATCAGAGTGAGTGAGGGGGAGAGTTGTAGGAAATGAGGCCAAGGGTCAGAGAAAGGCCCGATTTGTAGTGCCCTGTAGACCATGGGAAGGTGTTTGGAACTTATTCTGAGGATACCTATGGGGAATTTTGAGAGAAAGTAACACAATATGGTTAACATTTTAAAAGTATCTCTCTAGCGACTCGGTGAATAAATTACTGTACAAAAAGATCAATGTAGCAGGTAGAGTCATCAGGACTTGCTGATGAATTAGATTTGAGTTTTGGAATGAGTGTGCATGTAACTCATGAACATAATTCTGCAGTCTTGCTCTCAGGTGTGTATCCCATAAAGGCGCTTCAGGGCTCTGTAGGGAAGCATCATGTCCTTACCAGTACTAACTTATATGAAACTTCCTATGTGCCAACCCCTGTTCTAAGCCCTTTACATATATTAATTCATCCAGCCCTCACAATATGTACCAAGAAGTCCATTGTGGAATTGTCTGTGGTAGCTGAGGGTGGGCAGCAACTAGGATGTTAGGGGAATGGACAAGTGCAGTGTAGCAGAAGCATAGAATATTAGGGCAGTCATGGCTGGGCGCAGTGGCTCATGCCTGTAATCCCAGCACTTTGGGAGGCTGAGGTGGGTGGATCACCTGAGGTCAGGAGTCCAAGACCAGCCTGGCCAACATGGTGAAACCCCATCTCTGCTAAAAACACAAAATTAGCCGGGCGTGGTGATGCACGCCTGTAATCCCAGCTACTCAGGAGGCTGAGGCAGGAGAATTGCTTGAACCCAGGAGGTGGAGGTTGCAGTGAGCTGATATCATGCCATTGCATGCCAGACTGGGTGATAAGAGCAAAACTGCGTCTCAAAAAAAAAGAATATTAGGGCAGTCAAAAGCAATAAACATGATGCACGTAGAGCAATCTGAACAAATTTGAAACATCTGGGATTAATTTTTAAAAGTAGAAGTGAATATAATATCTAGAACACAATGCCACTTATGTAAATTAACAACACTAAATATTTCTCAAAGCTAAAAATTGCATGTTATACCTAATGTAAATGACGAGTTAATGGGTGCAGCACACCAACATGGCACATGTATACATATGTAACAAACCTGCACGTTGTGCACATGTACCCTAGAACTTAAAGTATAAAAAAAAATTGCATGTATATGGGAACACACAGTAAACATTGTACAGTGGGTGCTTACGTGGAGGGGAGGAGGACAGTAATGTGGGTGAAAGTCAACAACGTAAGACAATAAGAGGCGGAACTTGCAAAGACCAATAATGACAGCCGGCCATGAGCAGCATCTTGAATCCCTGACAATCAGAGAGATAAGAGAACAGATTTTGGAGACAGACTTCTATTCAAATCCCAGTTTCATCATCTCAGTTTCCTCATAGGCAAAATTGGGATATTAATAATTCTTCCTCAAAGGGCCTTACAAGAATTAAGTGCAGTAATATCTGTGAAGCACTTAGCATAGTGCCTGCCACATGCCGAGACACTAAAGTGAGCTGTCATCAGCAACAACAGCATTAGTTCATTACTGTAATTATCACTGAGAACACTTTATCACCAGAATGCTTATCAAATGGTGACATATATTGTCCAGATGTTATGTTGTGATAGGCCTCAAATAATTGCTCAAGTTACAAATGATTATTTCTAAATTTTTCTGCATTGTAAAGGAGTGAAGAATTAGAAATTCTGGGGAAAAGTCCTAGATGGAGTAAAAAGACTCACTTTGGGAAAAACTTAAAGGAGAGCCTAGAATAAATAAATATTTCGTGGGAAATTTTTCAAGTCAAATTCTGAGCACTGTATAATATGAACAGTATGGATGGTTCCAGAGGTTTCTAGGGAAGACGATACAGTTCACAAAGTTTTGGTGTACTAAGGTTTCTTCTGAATCGAGTAAAGGGGCTGAGATCTGTGCTCTGGGGGATGAGAAGCCAAAATAGAGCCAGCTTGTGTTGCCTAAGAGGACAGCTGACAACTGCATTGCATTCTTACCATAGAGGTGGTGGCTTGGTGCAGAAGTCAGACCTCTGTGGCAGGCTGTGGATCATGTGGGAAGCCACACACTGGCCCTGAGACGAGGAATTAGCAGGGTAGAGGGGAAGCACAGGAGTGCTGGTCAGCCCAGGCACTCCTAAAGCAGGCAGATGATCATCCCTGTTCCCAGTAATTAGTTCTTCTCTGCCTCCCCTACTCTTGGGCACATTGTCAAATATGTCCCTACTTTGTTTGAAATCTACAGGACTCTATCTCTTTTATCAAAACCTGCACTCAAAACATGATCTGAAGTGACCAGCATAATTTAAATGACCAGTCACATTTTCCTAAGAGGCATTTGCATTTTTAAAAGGGGCTAGTCCATTAAGCAAAATATGAGGGGACTCTCAGAGTGGAACTTCAGGCATCAGCAAGAGGGGAAGATACTATCTTACTGGGAGTTGACAGTACCTGATAAGTGATCTCCTTCCCATCAGATTTCCAAGGGATCAAGGTGCCCCGGTTCTAAACAACCACAGGTAAGGACAGGATAGAGTCCAAGGAGACACACTATCAGGCTGGAAAATTCATTAAGTATTTACATGAAAATTCAGGTTCCTCATTGCTCAGGTACGGTCACATGGCTCAGAAAGCACAAGAAGTAGAGCCCCGAGGTCAGATCTGAGAGGCTTCTGAGGGGCCGATGCAGTGACTTCTCTGCTGCAGGTCAGGAGTTCTGGAACTGGGGCGTGGCTGGGGAGAAGTTGCGGGAAAGGGTGGGAGGAAGGAAGAAAAGAACAAGTGATTGGAAGTGCCACAGGATGAGCTCATTGGGATGGGTAGGAAAGAAGAGTTTTCTAACTTCTTAAGAATTTAGGAATTCATGAGAACTCAAGATTTCAGGAAGGGAGGAAGAAGAAACACATTGCATTTCTATCCTTGACTGGGGAACTAGATGATAGGGATGTGAAGGGTGGTTGGTGAGTCATGCCTTTTCGTCTACTCATTGTGGGAGGATGTGAGCTCTGGGGGCAGGCAACCGAACACTGACCTCTCTAGGTCTCATGCCAATGTCTGTCATCAGGAGTGAGCAGGAAAAAGGTCCTTAAGGACATGAGGCCGTGTCTTCCTCAGCTGAGCCTTGCAGGGCTGGCTGGAAGGTGGAGAAGGGATGGGATGGGATGGGAGTGGGATGTCAATGGGAGCCTGAAGATGGCGGGGTCATCTGCTGGAGCCTGGGGTTCTATGGGGCTCTCTTGTGCTGTGGAGGGCACAAGTTCTGCAGGCCTTCCTTTCAGTAGTCAGGGCTGGCCTGAGCTGTGAGGTGGCTGTAGATGCGGTAGATGAGACAGTGCCTGGCACTTGGGATACCTGATATTCAGCCTGTCTCCCACTGGTTCTGGTCTGCTATCTTCAGGAACTAGGAGTGGGTGGGAGAAGCAGCAATGTCTCCTAGTACTCAGTGGCATCCACTGGCCACATTCTTTCTCTCTGTTCCCCATCTCATGCCAGTGCATCTCCATCCTTCTGCAGCTGCTGCAGTCAGATCCATCATGTGGCCACTGACAGCCCTTCTGCTCCTGGGTGAGTCTGCAGTGAGGCAGCAGAAGAGCTTTGGGTGGTGGAGAATAGGGTGGACCAAGGTATGGGGAGAGGAGGGTGGGTATCTAATCCTCAGTTTCCAAGTGGTTCATTATCTTTTTTTGGAGGGGTGAAGAAGAAGGGGCTTTCTCAGAGCTTGGGAAACCAGGGGCAGAAGAAGAAAAACAGGTTTTGGGACCATTCAGCCTTTCTTGTCGTCAAGAGTCTCTCTCCTCTCATCACCAATATTCTCCTTCTCCTTCCTCTTCCTTCTTTCCTGTTCTGCAGTTCCAAGCAGTGGGCAAGCTGGTGAGTCTTATAAATTTCTCGTCCCAATTTTCTACAGCTTCCACTCCAACCCCCTAAGTGACCTTTTCAAGTAGACTCCTCACTTCTTGGCTGCGCTGGGATAGTGTCTCTTCCCACTCTCGTCAACCCCTGGGACTAAATTTGCTTGAAGGCATTTAGAAATGGGTGCTGGCTGATGGACTGGTAGTCTGTAACCCAATGAATGTGATCTCCTCTCCTGCAGGGATGGGTTAGTACATGGGCTGGGGCCTGGGAGCTGGGGTTTCCTAAGATTTCCCAAACTCAGGTCGTTTCTTTGGGCACCTCACCTTGATTCTCTTTGCATGCTGCCCCCTCTCACCCCACCCCCCACCCCAGCTACTCTGGAGAAGCCCATATTGTCTCTACATCCACCTTGGACCACCATCTTCAAAGGGGAGCGGGTAACTTTGAAGTGTGATGGATACCACCCACTGCTCCTGGAGCTCCAGCCCATCAGCACTCTCTGGTATTTGGGCCACCTACTTCTGCCCTCTCACAAGAAGAGCATTGAGGTGCAGACACCAGGGGTGTATCGATGCCAGACACGGGGAGCACCCGTCAGTGACCCCATCCACCTCTCTGTATCCAATGGTGAGTGGTCTGAGCATGAGGGGAGGGGAAGCACGTGTCTCCTCTGGCAATACTAGTCCTCTGGTGGGAGGGAACACTGGGCCAATCCCAAGGTGCAGGAAACAAGGGCCACACTGGGGCCTATCTTAAGTCTCTGGAGCAGGTAGGGACCTGCACGGCACTATGCGAGAGATGCAGTAAGGCATGCCTAGCCCCCAAGGTCCCCTTACCCTCCTGCCATAGTGTGAGGCACAGTGTGAACATTTCTGTTTGTTTCTGAGACCAGCTCAGAAGAGCAAAGGCTCCAAGGACCTGGAGTGCTGGACAGAGAACTTTAGGGGGTTGGGGAGGGAGCAGTAAAGGAAATTCACCAAACAGGAAAGGTGAGTTTCCCTGGCAGGCTGAGCATAGATTGAGGATCTACTCTCAGTTGAACAGTGTGATGCTTCTCTGTGCCTCAGTGTCCACATCTGTAAAGAAGGGACAATAATAGTATGTATCTCTTCGGCTGCTCTGAGGATTAAAAGTGAATTATGATTTGCTAAAGAAAAAAAGCAGCAATTGAACTGAGCACTTACTCAAAGTTTTATTGCAGACGTGTATATGTGTACACAGGAGTCAGCTGAGAAACTGATTCTCGAGATGCTTGAAGGGTTTTAAAACAGGATAAGAAAAATAACAATAATTTGTTCAATAAAGTACAGGATTGCTGGGCACGGTGGCTCAAGCCTGTGATACCAGCACTTTGGGAGGCCAAGGCGGGCAGATCACCTGAGGTCAGGAGTTCAAGACCAGCCTGGCCAACATGGTGAAACACTGTCTCTACTAAAAAAAAAAAAAAAATAGCTGGGCATGATAGCGGGTGCCTGTAGTCCCAGCTACTCAGGAGGCTGAGGCATGAGAATTGTTTGAACCCGGGAGGCGGAAGTTGCAGTGAGCCGAGATCGTGCACTCCTAGCCACAATTTGTATTCAGAATTTAAAGCACATCACTCAATGTTCAGATTAGCACTTACACACACTTCATATTCATACTCTGTGGTTTCTTGTTCGGAAATCGTTGGTGATAGCAATAATTATACTGAGTACTATAGGAGTAATTACTGGATACAGATTGGGAGTGCATGTGGATTGTGGCTATTACTTGCAGGATTCTTTCTCAATGTACAACACCTAAAGTGGCATCTGCTCTGTGCTAGGGCTATGTAAGCGTGCTATAATGATCACAGGGTAATTATCGGGTGCTGTAGGAGATACCTAAGGCTCTCCTGGGGTGTCAGGGATGTTTTCTGGAGGAGATAAGGTCTAAGCCTAGACATGCAGGACAAGCAGGTGAACTTAAACAGGTGAAAGAGAGTCTTCTCGGCTGAGGAAATAGCAGGTACAAAAGCCTCGGGCTCAGAGCAGGGCCAGTTCTCTCAACAGTTCAGTATGGCTGGAACTTAGCCTGTTAGGAGTGGAAGATGAGGAAAGTAGAGAGGAAATGGGGCAGGAATGAATACTGCCATGGTGAGGGAGAGGTAAGCAGGACCCAGTCAGGAGGACTCTGACACCATCCTAAGGAGGTTATAGTTGATTCTCATGGTCAAAACCCTTTGAGGCTGGAGCCAAGTCTCTGGCATCTTTGCCTCCCTGGCTAAGTGAAAGACCAGCCATCCCCCTTCCTTCCCACTCACCTACAAATGTATCTTGCACTATGAGGCTGCTGGGTGCCAACCACCAGGGAAGGCCTGTCCGCTCAAGAAAGTAGTGGGAGGCCAGGCCCGGTGGCTCACGCCTGTAATCCCACCACTTTGGGAGGCCGAGGTGGGCGTATCACCTGAGGTCAGGAGTTCAAGACCAGCCTGGCCAACATGGCGAAACCCTGTCTCTACTAAAAAATGCAAAAATTAGCTGGGTGTGATGGCGCCCACCGGTAATCCCAGCTACTCGGGAGGCTGAGGCAGAAGAATCGCTTGAACCCAAGAGGTGGAGGTTGCAGTGAGCCGAGTTTGTGCCACTGCACTCCAGCTTGGGCGACAGAGCAAGACCATGTCTCAAAAAAAGAAAAAGAAAAAGAAAAGAAAAGAAAGCGGTGGGAGATGGCGGGGAAGGGAGGGAGAGGAGTTAAGAGGAGAAAGCTGGAAGGCTGTGAGAGTGGGAGATCTCCAGGGCTGGACTTTCTGTGGAGTCAAGCGTGTCTCTGGTGTCTGTCGCAGATTGGCTGATTCTGCAAGTGCCCTATGCTCCAGTGTTCGAGGGTGAGCCGCTAGTCCTGCGCTGCCGCGGCTGGTACGACAAGGTGGTCTACAAGCTTCACTACTACCACGACGGCCAGGCCGTGCGCTACTTCCACTCCAGCGCCAACTACACTGTGTTACAGGCGCGTGCCAGCGACAGCGGGCGCTACCAGTGCTCGGGCACCATGCGCATCCCGGTGGAGAGCGCGCCCATGTTCTCCGCTAAGGTGGCTGTGACAGTGCAAGGTGGGAGAGACCAGGGACCCCGGGAGGGAGGCAAATGAGCACTGAGAAATTCTGGGACAGGAGCTCGGCGAGAAAAGAAGGGGCGGAAGTTCAAATAGCTGCCACTTGGAGGGTTTCTCTTAGACTATGGACGCTGTCTCCTCTCCTTTGCCGTGAAGCAGCGCTTGATCCGCCGCCTGCTTGGAGGCTGGTCCCTTTCCCCGACGCACACCCTGGCTTCTCACTCTGGCTGGGGACTCCCACAGAGAGGGCAGCTCTGGCAGGGGCAGGGGCCACTGTGGGACTGGGACGAAGGAGCGACTCCCTAGCGTCCTGCAAGGCAGGCGCAGCGTCTCCTATTCTAGGCTGCAGAACCCGAGCTGAGTGTCAGTCGGGATGTGACATGAAGCGTCTGGCCTGGTCCCTCTTCCTTTCAAGCTTTCCCCGTCCCTCGTGGACTCGGTCCCCCTGCCCCACATTTCAGAAGGCTCCCCTTCCCCCTCCACGTGGACACACGGCCTCCTCCCCTCCCCCCTTGGTCTGTGGGTCTGCAAGGAGCCCTCGCGGGAAGCAGGAAGGAGCGGGGTTGCGGAGCGGTGGACAAGCCGGCGCCGTTGCTCCCCGCCCTCTCCGTAGAGCTGTTCCGGGCGCCGGTGCTGAGGGTGATGGGTCCGCGGGAGGCCCGCGGCGCGGCGCTGGGCGGGGTGGTGCTGCGCTGCGACACGCGCCTGCACCCGCAGAAGCGCGACACGCCGCTGCAGTTCGCGTTTTACAAGTACAGCCGCGCGGTGCGCCGCTTCGACTGGGGCGCCGAGTACACAGCCCCGGAGCCCGAGGTCGAGGAGCTCGAATCGTACTGGTGCGAGGCGGCTACCGCCACCCGCAGTGTCCGGAAACGCAGTCCGTGGCTGCAGCTCCCGGGGCCGGGTGAGTGCCTGCACACCCTCCCGGACGCCCACCCTTGCGGTCAGCCCTGCTTCCGCCTCTCGGCACCCACGAATCACCCCCGCCTCCCGGTTCCCGTCCCGCCCCCCGCCCCCCGCCTTTCCCATCTCCCCCTCGCCGCCCTCCTCCTCACCCCTCTTCCGGCCTTCCCCATCCCCGCCCACCGCCCTACGCCCCTCCCCCAGCCCAGCGCGGAGAAGAACCATGCAAGCCGCGCGTGACTGGGCGTAATGCATTCACAGGTTCTCCCCTGGACCCGGCCTCCACCACCGCCCCAGCTCCATGGGCCGCAGCCTTGGCTCCTGGTAACAGGCCGCTTTCCTTCAGAAAGCCCCCGGTGTCCAGATCGGTCCCGTCGGTCACCTCCGTCCGGAACACCACCTCCACCGGGCTGCAGTTCCCGGCGAGCGGCGCCCCGACTGCGGGGCCACCCGCCTGCGCTCCGCCGACGCCCTTGGAACAATCGGCTGGAGCCCTGAAACCCGACGTGGACCTTCTGCTCCGAGAAATGCAGCTGCTCAAAGGCCTTCTGAGCCGGGTGGTCCTGGAATTAAAGGAGCCACAGGCCCTCCGGGAGCTCAGGGGAACGCCCGAGACCCCCACCTCTCACTTTGCTGTGAGCCCGGGAACCCCAGAGACCACTCCTGTGGAGAGCTGAGGGGGCGGCTACCGTCCCCTCTGCAGGCTCATTCCTCCTTGGTCTCCGGCTTCCCCTCACGCGAATTTCTTTCAAAGCCATCTGTTTGCATCCTTGTGTTTTGCTGTGGTTTTTAAAGGAGCGCCCACGAAGTGTAGTGGCTGACGATTTCAACCTCACACAGCAGTTTGTAACCGCAAGCATTCTCTTTGAATTCTCACAGAATTCAGCAAGAAGTAGAAACCTGTTATTTACTACATTGTGATTTAACTTTGGATGTGAATTTAGTCACCCTTAGCCCTTCAGATAAGCCTAGCCAGTACATATTTCAGCACAGGCAGTTTTTTTTGGTATTTAAGTACATTGAGGTAACTGAGGACTTGAGAATATTTTAGGGTCAAAGTGTAATTATTCATAATGAATTTACTCTGTTGATATTAAAAAGACGTTCAGTCCTATTACTGATGAGTTTACATCTTCAAATAAATCCTGGGTTCTATTTAGTTTTGGCGAGAGAAAGTTGTTTGTGTGGGCCTCCCATTCCCTGGTTAAAAGGGTCAGAGTCTTTGGGAGGCTGAGGCGGGGAGGGGGGGGAATCACCTGAGGTCAGGAGTTCGAGACCAGCCTGGCCAACATCGCGAAACCCCGTCTCTACTGAAAATACAAAAATTAGCTGGGCATGGTGGCAGGCGCCTGTAATCCCAGCTACTTGGGAGGCTGAGGCAGGAGAATTGCTTGAACCTGGAAGGCGGAGGTTGCAGTGAGCCGAGATCGTGCCATTGCACTCCAGCCTGGGCAACAAGAGTGAAACTCCGTCTCAAAAAAAAAAAAAAAAAAGCGTCAGAGTTCTGTTAGACTTAACCCAGGTGCACCCCCTGCCCCAGTGCAGCTAGACAGACTGATGGGCTGTGGTAGCAGCAGGCAGACTATGCTAACCTTAGCCGTATATTAAATAAGTGTACCATTTGCATTGAGAAATCTTTTTGAAGAAACTTTAAGACAAATCCTCAAAATTGAGTTCTCATTCTTAGCAGCTTTTTTCTTAAGAGCCTTTCCAACATGAATACACCAAGATACACACATGCACAGATCAGTACGCCATCCTGCATGGTGACTTTACTCTCACTTAGTTAAAAGAAGAAAAGTGAGAAGCCATTTCAATTGCAATTTCATGGTTATATTCCTGGAAAGTCCCATTTTGATGGGTTTTCCCATCTGCCTACTGGAGCCATCAATCCTCTGCAGAGCTAGTGTGATTTGTCCTCAGGAGGCCTCGTTCTCATCAGGTCCATATCCTTCTTCAGTTAAGTTTCACTGTTAAGGCTTAGAGCTGTAACAACTGTACCCTCTCATCCTTTACTTCTGCTTGATAGATGTTCCGTCACAACCCGATTTTCCATTTCTTTCTGAGTGATTAACCAGAATAATATCAACAGCCTTCATCCTATTCTTCTTAATATTGTTCTTCACCATATTATTATTACAAAGCCACTGAAATTATACAGAGAGGCAGGCAGGCAGGCAGGTGCACACATAGATTACACTGCAATGTGATAAGTGCTCTATGAAACATGATAGGAATTCAGAGAAGAAAGTTGAATTTTTAAGGAAGAGCAAGAACTACCACATGGAGATGTGAGAAAGATTGAGGGCATGGCAAGTAGGCTGAGGAAGCAAAGACACAAAGAAATGAAAGACTGTAGCGTGTTTATGGAGCTACAAATAATTGGGAGTGGTTGGAGAATTATGTGTGTTTATGTGTATCTGTGTAGGTGTATTTTAGGGAGGAGGTGACAGAGATGAATATGGGGAAGTAGGAAGGAATCAGAACATGAAAGTCTTGTTAAGAAGTGCTTTAGCCTGTTGGATACTTGGGATGGCTATCTGAAAGCATTCCTGACATGAAGGCATCAATATGTCTAATTTGAGGAAATGCTAACTTAAAATTAGACAAGAAGAATCAAACTTATCTCAGTGGATCTTTGCTTAACTCTGAGAGATATGTCCAGGTGCCTATAATTCAATTCTGGGGTCTTGGTCTACAAGGGCCTTTGTGGCTCTGATTTCCAGCTTTCTGATGCAGGCTCATCTCACTTCTCAGAACTCTCTTCCAAGGCCACCTTTCCTAGCTAACTGCACTCTATTTCAGTGCCCAGGCTCTTTTCCACTTCTGATTTTGTTTCCCTGAGATTTCTGCTTTTTTTTTTTTTTTGAGACGGAGTCTCACATCTCGCTCTGTCACCCAGGCTGGAGCAATCTCGGCTCATTGCAACCTCCGCCTCCCAGGTTCAAGTGATTCTTCCACCTCAGCCTCCCCAGTAGCTGGGATTACAGGCACCTGCCATCATGCCAGGCTAATTTTTGTAGAGATGGGGTTTCACCGTGTTGGCCAGGCTGGTCTTGAACTCCTGACCTCAAGTGATCCACCTGCCTCAGCCTCCCAAAGTGCAGGGATTACGGGCTTGAGCCACCGCGCCCGGCCGGTTTCTGCCATCTTGATATAGACAGGAAGTGACTAACATTAGTGGCAAGAGGCTTAGTAATCAAAGAATCTCAGGTCATTTAAAAAATCAGTTGATCATTTTTTAAGAGTACAAAAAAGAGAAATAGTTACTCAAAGGAGAGCTAGGGCAGCAGTATCTCTTTCATTCATACCTTTTTGGCAACATCAACATCCTTGTTCTTGTTTTGCCATCTACTTCCATTTAGAACTAGGATGTGGGGGGATGGGGAAGAACAAGGACTTTTTGGTGAGAGTGAAAATCATTCATGACTCAACTTTCCGGTGTAGGGGAGAGGAATTGACTCATATGGCCTGTAGACTCCGCTGTCTTCTTTGTGTACCCCAGCTTTTAAGAGGAGGGCAGGATCAAGATGATCTTCTAAGATATCTGTTATTGATCTCCCAGGAAGACCTGCATTAAGGAAATATCAGCTTCATCTTCATCCCTTTTGTTTGAGGTTCCTACATGCATTTAGGGAAACCAGAAGGCTAGCTAGCCCAGGTTGTCCAAGGGGACTCTCAGAGCTCATTCCCAAACAGCAGGGATGGCAGAAAAATGCTGGAGAAACCTTGGGAGGAATCTGCTTCTCTCTGATACTCTGATCAGTTTGGTGTCTCAGACTTAGGCTGCAAACCCTAATCCTGCGGCTGTCCATAGCAGATGCCAGACAAGGAACCCCAATGTCCTCTATCAGAGAGCAGAAAAAATTCTGTCGCATTCCCTTTGGATTTCAGCCTTACTCTTTAAACTCTTCTCCCTGAGTCTCAGTTTTTACTTGACCTTACACTATGAAAGGGGGATCTCTTTGGGTTTGTAAACCAAAATTAAAATTCTAAGCCCCCCCAATAGACTGAATGGACCCCCCTCACAACCAAAAAGATTTCAAAGAACCTGAAAAACCAGTTTAGTCCACGAAGGGAAGTGGGGGATTGGACATGCCTAATTATACCCTCCCCCTTTTGGAGTTTAGCACAACTGACCAGCATAACATTAAAATAGAGATCCTAAGACTGACAGAACTGACTATGTAGCAATAAGATACCAACTCCAACCTGACTCTGAAAATCAAAGTATTTTACCCCAAACTATATTTCTTTGACATATTTTGAAATGGCCCTGCAACGTTGTCTCTTGTGGGGGAAATTTACATTCCGTAGAGAATCCTCTTCCCTCTCCAGGTCTTTTCCTGATCCAGAAGAGATGTAACTAACAGTCTGACATCTTTTAAGGTCAGATAAGAGATATTCACTATCTATTCTCTCTGAAGTCTGAAGGTTTCACCTACATGAGAATAACCTTGGCTTCCAGAACCGCTCCCTTCCCTTAACTCAAGCTGACTTCAATTCTTCAGGCATAGCTTAACTCTTTCAACGAATTGCCAGTCAGAAAATCTTTGAATCCACCTATTACCTAGAAGTCGCCCCCTCAACCCGACTTTGAGATGTCCTGCCTTTCCAGGCCAAGCCAATGTATACCTTACATGTATTGATTTATGTCTTTGTTTGTAACTTCTGTCTCCCTAAAATGTATAACACCAAGCGTAGCCCAACCACGTTAGGCACATGTTCTGAGGAATCCCTGAGGCTGTATCACGGGCTATGGTACTTAACCTTGGCAAAATAAACCTATGAACTGATTGAGACCTGTCTCAGATGTTTTTGGTTTATAGGTTTCACACTCATGGCTTTTTTCCTAAGAGATTGAATTAAATTCTCTAGGTTAAAGTCCAAACTTCCCATCACAGTATATTGAGCCCATTCATCATATATTATGGCCACACTGACCACCTGCTCTTTCCCCAACACACCACCACCTTTCATGACTTTATTTTTGTATATATTTTTGCTTCAACTGTTATAGAAGGGCTGCACAGGCCTTCTGAGCCCAAGATTCCTCATTTGCAAAGTGAGGGAAATAATAGTAACCTCACAGGGAGAGACAAACAAACAGATCTTTTCATCATTAGAGGTTTTAAAACAGTTGATGATAAGAAGCACAGAGGAGAGATACTAAGCCCAGTGTGGGGGTCCAGGAATCAACTTCCTGCCAGTCCCCACCGATAGGCTATTTGTTTCTAAACTTGTGCTGTTTTAAATTATGTTGCAATGAATATCTTTACATCTGTATCTTTACGCACATATCTGAATATGTCTGTAGGATAAACTCCTAGAAGTAGAATTGTTGCATCGAAGGATATGTGTCTTTTTAGAATTTTAATAGATGTTGCAAATTATTTCTCAAAGAGAATGTACCAATTTGTGCTTCTACTAATTATGAAGGTGAAAGCTTGTTTCTCTTACCTTGGTCAAGAGAGCATATCATTGTACTTTTATTTTTTAATTAAACCCACGAAAACCTTTTGACTCTTTATCCAGTGTTGAGTGTCCCTAGTCAGATCCTGATAGATTTACTATCCTGTGCCATACAGCAGTCCAGTGGTACAGTCCCCCAAGGGTCAGTGCACTTATTTGTAATGCTAACCCATCCAACTCCTGAATTCCTTGCTAGCTGTTCTGTAGTTAGCTCAAAGAACTGCACTTCTGACTGTAATTCCTTATTAAATACCTGTTTTCTGTCCATTAGAGCTCTTATTCCAAGCTAGATCATTGTAGTCCTTCGCGAGATTTTCAGCATGTACTATAGTTGGCCCATATTGGTTTAGTTTGTTCCCTAGTCACTCTACCTGCAAAGATAATTGGTTTCAATGTTTGACATTCTACTTATAATGAGAATCCTCATATAAATGTACACGCCTGATAGAGCTGACACTAAAAAATTGGTACAACACACTACTGTCTTTTTCAGTTCAAAGGCGTCAGTCTCACTGCAGTGTGGGAGATGACCATTCTCTCATCTCTTAACAGTAAATATACCCTAGTGCATCATGTTAAGTTGTAATAGCCAAGCTAATTAGCTTTGGACCTAGAGATGGCAGAGTTGTATAAAGTTAAGAGTCTTGGCTCAGGAGTCAATAGACTTGGGTTCGAATGTTGCTTTTACTACTTAACAGCTGTGTAGCTTTGGGCAAGATACATTGTCTCTGAAATTCTGTTTCCTCTTTTGTAAAACGGAATGATAATAGTACATGCCTATAGAATTGCTAGAAGGATTAGATGAGATTTGTAAGTAGTACATCTAATACATAAGAAGCAGTAAACTGTTATTATGACTGTAATTCATTGAATCTAAAATGATATTAATTATAGGATACACCATTAAAGAAAGCATAAGAAAAGGGAAAACATGGCCAAATAACTACACAATGTCTTTTAGACTTAATTAAAATAGACTTATAAAATCATAAATAATGAATAAACAGGGAAACATATGTGAAATAAATTGGGTAAGATACTTCTAAAATGTTTTTACATTCAGATTCTGACTTTTCTGAATCACTTTCCAACTCATATTTATCAGTGCCCATGTTTCCTCACTCCTGTGACATCTTTTCTATGAAAATCATGGGAAGTGCTGCATTTCTTAAAAGAAGTCATAAAAAAGTAACAGTCATTGTTGCCAGACTTTTAAGCTGGTTTTATAATTATCTGGAGCTAACTTGCTTTTGACTTCTGCTCTAGGAATGTTGCTACACAAGTCTGATTCACCACCCACCCCATTTTTCCCACAACTAACAGTTGCTTCACTGTTGTCTCTAGAAATTTTCTCCAAGCTGCTTACACCATTTTGTAAATTTTGATGCTGGTATTTTAATGTTCATATAAGCAATGAAAACTATAACAAGACAGCAATTATTAGATACATCATGATTTCAGAGATGTTAAAACATTGTTTAAAAAAGTCTTAGAATATATAAAATAAAATAAAAAATCCGGAGCTCTAGGCAAACAAACTTCAAAATGTCTAGGAAAAAAAAGTTACATATAGTCCTACATGTGGCCAGAGACTAAAGGTGGACATCTTTCAGGATGAATTGGAGGTCCTCAAAACATCTGAAGGGGAAAGTAAAGACTGTTTAGTTCAACCAAGAAACCATTTATTGAGATGCTTCAGGCTGGGCATGGTGGCTTATGCCTGTAATCCCAACACTTTGGGAGGCTGAGGTGGGCAGATCACCTGAAGTCAGGAGTTTGAGACCAGCCTGACCAACATGGTGAAAACCAGTCTCTACCAAAAATACAAAATTAGTGGGGCGTGGTGGCACGCACCTGTAATCCCAGCTACTTGGGAGGCTGAGGCAGGAGAATTGCTTGAACCTGGGAGGCGGAGGTTGCAGTGAAGCGAGATCTCCCCATTGCACTCCAGCCTGGGCAACAAGAATGAAACTCCGTCTCAAAAAAAAAAAAAGAAATGCTTCTAAATTTTTCCTGCCATGTGGCCACGCAGCTGTGCTTGACTTTTTGTGAGAATGTGGCCTTCCATTACTTCCCAAGGAAAGCCCACTCTATCTTTGGACAGCTCTAGAAATTAAAAAGTTCTTCCTTACTGTAATGAGCAAAATGATTTTGTTGTAACTTCTACTCACTGTACCCCCTTGTGTTACACAGAACAAATCTAATTTCTGGTCCTCTTGACAGGCCTTCAGATAACTAAAGACACTGCTTAGCTCATGCCTATGTTTTCTTAAAGGTATACTATTTCATTCGAATTTTTTTTTCCTCAGGGTTTTTAACTTTTTCAAATTTGGAATTCCTTCTCCATCCTGGCCTTTTTATTTTTATTTTTGCTGTTAACCTGTTTTTATTTTGTTTTATTTTTATTATATTTTAAGTTCTGGGGTACATGTGCAGAACGTGCAGGTTTGTTACATAGGTATACATGTGCCATGGTGGTTTACTGCACCCATCAACCCGTCATCTGCATTACGTATTTCTCCTAATGCTATCCCTTCCCTACCTCCCTAGCCCCCAACAGGCCCCAGTGTGTGATGTTCCCCTCCCTGTGTCCATGTGTTCTCACTGTTCAACTCCCACTTATGAGTGAGAACATGCGGTGTTTGGTTTTCTGTTCTTGTGTTAGTTTGCTGGGAATGATGGTTTCTAACTTCATCCATGTCCCCCCAAACCACTCGTTTTTTAAATAGCATATCTCCAGTTTTAAAATTTGGGACCCATGACTGACTTACCATGTTCCTCAGATGGATGTGTCCAGGGAGAATAAGGCAGGAAGGCAGGGTTTTATTTTTATTTTGTACAATTAAACAATTGTACTTGTGACAGGATGTCAAAAATGATATTTCAAGATACAGTGGACATGAAATTCTGAAGCTGGATCATCATATGAAGAATTTACAAAGGAAATGGTTGAGGATCTGTTCCTTGACTTTTGGACTCCGTAATCATGTCAAGGGATAAAAAGGGGCCAGGATATGGAGAGGAGAGAGGATCTGTGAAATGATTTATTTGCCATATTTCCCCTTCATAGTGGGGAGGCATGGGAAGCTTACCTCCTCATTCTCAAGCCTAATGAGAAAGATACTCATGGAATCACCCAGGTAGGTCTGAAATGTATTCTCTGCAGTAGGGAGATACAGGGAACTGGGCCTGACTTAGGCTTGAGAAAGTTAAAGTGAGCTATGGTGGTAGGATAGAAGAGGCTATTTTAGGATTAGCCAGCCCTACAAAAGATCCAGGAGCCACATCTATATATATTTCTGTGGCCTATGAAAAACAGAGTGCTTGCTGGGCACAGTGGTGCATGCCAGTAGTCCCAGCTCCTCAGGGGGCTGCAGTAGGAGGATCGCTTGAACCCAGGAGTTCTGGGCTCTAGTGCACTATGCCCATTGGGTATTCATACTAAGTTCGGCATCAATATGGTGATCTCCTGGGAGCAGGGGATCTCTAGGTTGCCTAAGGAGAGGTAAATGGCCCGGGTGAGAAATGGAGCAGGTCAAAACTCTGTGCTAACTAATAGTGAGATAGCACCTGAGAATACCCACTGCACTCCAACCTGGGCAACACAGAAAGACACTGTGTCTTTATAAAAAGAAAGAAACAATAACAATAAAATTAAGAAGAAAGAGACCTAGTATGGGGTTGCCTTGGTTCCTGTACTATAGGGTCACCAGGAGGGGCAGACAAAGGCACCAAAAAGCTGGAGTTGCATCTATATTCCTAGGGGCAGAGGAAAGAGGTGCACTGGAACACCTGGAGGAGAGATGCATCTGCCTTGAGCACAACACCCTAAGGAAACAATTCCCAGAAATAAACATCCAAAAAGTCTACAAAAATGCTCATGGGAGAACAAGTTAGCTTTAGCCACCTGTCAAATTCAGAGAGCAGAAAGCAGCTCAGCCAAATAACTTTCTGTTCCCTTACCTATTCTCCCTTTCTTCCCTCTGCTCTCCTACTTTGGCCTACGTGAGAAGCAAACAGACGCTAATGAGAGGAGGAGGGGATGTGGAGAGAGAGAGACAGAGAGGCAGAGAGAGAGAGAGAGAGAGAGAAACACCAATCAAGTCCCTTCCCCAAGTCAACACCTTAAATGGATAAGTAAGAAGACAGACTTACCTTTGGATAAAGACTGGAGGTCTGATTAACATCTAGAATGGGCATCCTGATTTAGAAATTGAAACTATACTTGTAGCCTAAAGTCATTATAGGACTCTCCATTACCTAAAGAAGCAGAAAAATCATGGCTATTTGCAAACTTTAATGTACACATGAATCACCAGGGCGCTGGGTGATTCATGTGTACATTAAAGTTTGCCAATATCCGTGGCAAATGCAGATTGTGATTCAGTGGTCTGGGGTGGGGCCTGAGAGTCTGCATTTCTGAGAAGCTTCTAATTGATGCCAATGTTGAAGGTTCTTGGGCCACACTTTGAGTAGCAGGGTGCTGTGAGCCAGGGAAGATTACCCGCACTGAATACATTTTAAATTGATTTTGAAAGATAAAAGAGCTACATTTTGATCAGGTAATGAATTGTGCTTTTAACATACAAGTTACACTTTATTTAATTTTTCAAACATTATTATGAATATAGTCTATTTGAAAACTTCATACTGTATTAAAAAAATGTTAAGCCTATTTTTCTTGCCATCCTCCCACCCACTCCCTCAGTGGGTTATAGACGTAACCACTATTTAACAATTTGATGTGCACTCTTCCAGGCCTTTTATTTTAAAAAAGAGCTTTTTAAGTATATTATAATATTGATCAGGATTCAATTTCAGAGAACAGAATTAACTCTAGCTGGATTAAGTAGGAAGGAATTTATTACACAGTATTTAATAGCTTACAAAATGGTTGGGAGAGATGAAGAGACAGACTGTAGTTTGTGTTCTCAGCAAAGTTTCCCAATATCAGTTCAACAAGGGAGTTGCTGCTTCTGAGATCAGAAATTTGCCAGCCTTGGGTCACACAGCCATTGCTATGATTGAGAAAACAGTCCCGATAGAAGAGACACTGCTATTGCTACGGTGCCAAGACCATACCTGTCTTCTATGGTCCAAGGAATGGATGCTCAGGGCCCTGCCCCTAGCAACACAAAGCTAGATCCTGGACACTAGGTAGGTGCTATTGCTGGTAAAGAAAAACCAAAATCTTTCTCAACCAGGTTTCCAGAAGTAACATCAGCTGCAGTAGTACAGCCTCCGCTTCACTTTTACCTTCCATGTGTTGTATAAGGGCTTCTGAGTGGCCAGACTTAAATTACACCAAGCACCTCACTGCAGGGGAGTCACGGTCCCTTTTACATTTCCAGGCTCTGCAGTTCAGAAAGGCACTTGAGATGGTAATGAGTGGATGTTGACACCACCTCTACAGACAACAAAGGGGTTAGTCCTAGAATTTTATTGCTGGAAAAGACTTAGGGATTTAGTCTAACTTGTTAATTTGAGAGAAAGGAAATTGAGACCCAGAGAGCTGAAATGACTTGATAGTGATGGAATAGAAATAGAACTCCAGCCATTTACATGGAGTTGAATGTAGCCTAACGAGATAGCTTCCTCTCCAGGACTCGTGATATTCTCCAGCCCCATTGGGCTTATTGCCTATAAACTTACCAGAGAGATTGTTTTCATCTAAAGCACACCTCTTTGCTCCCCAACTTTTGTTTATGCAGTTCATTTTGGGGACCAAAATGCAAAACCTTATACCTTATATTTATCTCTTTTAAATTATGTCTTTGTTAATGTAATAAGATAATTTTTGATCCCAGTACAGTCCCTCCCAGCTTGTAACACATGCATATTAGGTAAGCATATCTTTATGCTCTAATCAAAATTACTTTTTTAAAAAGTTGAATAAAGCAGTTGAAAGAAATTTGGGTGGAGCTCTATCTCACTAGAAATCTATTTCTTGATCGCTATCTATCTGTGTTGTACTCTTTTGGTATGATTGTTTGACCAATTACCAGCCTAGTTGACTGTTTTCTCTCTATTTTTTTTTTTTTTTTTTTTTTTGAGACAAAGTCTTAATCTGTCACTCAGGCTGGAGTGCAGTGGCACGATCTTGGCTCACTGCAACCTCTGCCTCCTGGGTTCAAGCAATCCTCCTGCCTCAGCCTCCAGAGTAGCTGGGATTACATGTGCTCGCCACCATCCCTGACTAATTTTTGTACTTTTAGTAGAGACAGGGTTTCGCCATATTGGCCAGGCTGAGTAGTTGACTGTTCTCATATTGAGCTCATAATTATCTCCCTTGTCCACAAGGAGGTCTGTCCAGAAGCCTAGGGAAGTACCCAGTATATGAACATTTCCCTAATCTGCCTGTCTACTCATCCTGTCAAAAAAAAAACAAAAGAAAACCAAAAAAACAGACTATCAGGTCAAGACCATTCTTCGTAAGCTCATGCTGGCACCTAGTGGACACTGCTTCTTTTTAGGAGCATTTACAAGCCCTTCCTGCAGTCATCTGCCCTGAGAATATCATTTTGGATTGGAGGCAGCCTTAAGGTTTGATAGCCTGAAGGTATAGAAGCAGGTGGGACTTGCCCATGGAGTACCCCTGTAGCCCCAGTAAGGGGATTTGAGATCCTCTGTGAGAGGGCTGTGAACATGAAGCCTGTGAGGGACAAGGACACGAGACTGCAGGAGTCCTGGCCTATGACAGCACTGCGACTCTGTGGCCACCATAAGGGCGGATGTGGCCAGGGTGACTGAACACATGTTCCAGGACAGCTTGCAAAGTCTCAAAACTAATTCTCCTTTTTGCCTAGACATGCCAGGCACATTGAATAAAACAACTTCAAGTGTCTTATCCTTCATGTCTCTGCCACCTTTGCCTCATCGCTCTTTCTACCACCCTTTCCAGGCCCTTATCCCTCATTTCTTTCACCCGTGGGAAAGACCCAGCTTAAAGTCACCTATTCTAAGAATTTTTCCCAGCTTCCTCCAGCTAAAATGAATTATTTCTTTGTCCCAGCCGCCAAAGTATTTTGTTTGTACTGTCAATTGAACGTATGGTTTGAGACATCTGGGAGAAAGAACGGGATATATTTGGTGGTAAGGAGATATGTTTGTTGGCATGACATTTTAAAGGATTTGGAAATAATCTGTGGACTAACCTAAAGTTTATAGGACTTCTGATTTTTCTAGTTCAAAAATCCTTTAGGGAATATTAGAGAAGGCATTATTGGCCTTAACTTTTTTGGATAGGGGCACAGAAGTTCAGAGAGCTTAACCGGCTCGGCCAAAGTTATTTAACTACTACGTGACAGAACCAAAATTTAAATCTAGGGTTTGTGCATGCAAGTCCAGAGCTCTTTCCACTATAACACACTGGCCTAAGTGCAGGCAGCAAAAGCTCTCCAAGGTTGTGACGGGACCCATGGCCATTCTCTGCATTTTGTCTGTCTGGGGAAGAATGGAGGGAGAGGGTTTGTGCAAAGTGTCACTCAGCAAACCCTGATGTGGAATGGGGAACATCTGTGGTCTCCCTTGCCCCACTCATCTGACTCTCTGTTTACCAATTTCTTCTTGAATCAAAAAAGGAACTGAGAGCATGGCCCAAATGTCACGAACCGGTTCCCGCCCCAGCATTTCTCAGAAGGACAGATAAACAATGTGATGGACGTGCTAATGTTGGGTTGGGTGGGGAGGGTCGGAAGTCGGGCAGGAAGAGTTATTTGCTCAGTTGGCCAAGTTATTCCTACGCAGTGAGAGGGCTTCAACTACCAATCCATTATCGCTGGTCCTAGGGTTCTGTAGAGCTGAAGTTATTGCCTCAGAATCTTGATAATAGGTGCTACAGAAGGAGGACACATCTTTACAAAGACGAGCCTCTAAATGAATATGCAGACTTAGGGATGTGGTTGTGGCAGGATAGATGATTAAGATCTACTTTTCTCTAAGTTCTCATGGCCATTGAATTCCTGGACTGGTTGTGTAGTGATTTATCTCTGCCCAACAGCTTTTCTCACCAGTCACCCATAGCCATTTCTCCAGGCCACTTCTTCACCATAGCTCCAGCCTCTCCTGTTCTGCATCCTCTCTGAACTGCCTCTAGTGCAGTGGTTTAACTTAGAATTTCTTTATCGCACTAATGAGATATGTTGTCCATTCTTACTACGGCTCTGCAATGTGCCTATACTTATTCCTATTTTACATATTAAGGAGCTGAGACTTGGGAAATCAAATAACTTTTTAAGAGTACACGATTACCTATTAGTAAGTAGCAGGCCCAGATGCAGCTTGGGATTCACTTCTAGGTTTTCTCTGGCCTCAGACTATGTGCCTCAAAGACAGTGCTAAATTTGAACTCATCACGTCCTAGGTACCTACCTTCTATAGAATCATGTTATTATTCTTCCATTTATATTTTTGTTCGACATTGTTATTTGGGAGCCTCAAAGTGTATTTTCACATCTGTCCTAGATCTTAAGTTGCATTAAGAACATAATTGTAAAAATTGACAAACAGTTACTGATAACTCACGGATGCAGGAGGGCACTGGTGGCAATGCTGGAAATATTAATAGAAAGAGGAACTTGTATTTGGACCATGATGAGGAGGTGATGAGACAAAAGAAGGGAAATTTCTCTGTGACTGCTCAGCAGAGATCTGCACTTATAGTAAATGTTCTATAGATGATAATTATAAATCACAACTGTGACTATGCTCTAGAAGCCCACAAGTTTTGAGAAACAACTAGAGTAAGAAGACTGGGGTCATGTGTATCCGCATGCGGTCAGCCTTGTTACATAAAATGGGTGCCTTCTCAAAAAAGCAAGCCATCGCACACTTGACGATCTCTTAGCAATTATAAGAAATTTTTGCTTACTCAATATTCTTCAAAATTGCAGTTTTAATGGTGATAAAAACAAATTGTGGCTGTGTGTGTGTGTGTGTTTGTGTGTATCTACTAATCCTAAGACAGAGAGCCTCTTCTCCTTTCCTTGATGGGAAAGCAACCCAGCTCCCTCTCTAAAGATAGCATTTCCTTCCTTGGGCCTAACATCCTGATTATGCTCTTACAGGGCTTCCATATTCGTTTTTCCTTTTTTCAAGACAAGTGCAGAGAAAACGTATTTTACCAAAAGGCAAATAATGCCCCCTAGTGGCTAAAATCCTAAATACAGAAGCTGTTAAATTCACTCCCAGTTAGATATATACTGAGCCAGCCTCTGCGGGCATTCAGTAACAATCGAGATGTGTCTCCTGCCCCTATCCTTGAAGGAACTTATGCAGTAATTTTAGGGAATTGAGAAAGGAAATCTCACTTCTAAGGATACCATAATAAAATGTCAGTAAATGAACCCTTACGTTTCACCTCTTTTCCAGAATATAAATATCTATTATTCTTCATGGTGAAGAATTTTAATAATACTAGTTGAAATAGATAAATAAAAACTATATAAGAAGTACATAATGCATTTCATGTAAGTCTCTCTCATAATGCCCACTCCCAGAAATAACTAGTTAATGGTTTTATATACCATCTATCTTTCAACATTTTTCATATATGTGCATACATATATGTATTTTTAAAGTAAATGTGCTCAGACATTTCTACTTGTAAACCAGCTTTTTAAAACTTTATGATATAACCATACAATCCAGCAATCCCACTGCTAGGTATATACCCCAAAGAAAGGAAATCAGTATGTCAAAGAGATATCTGCACTTCCGTGTTTGCTGCAGCACTATTCACAGTAGCCAAGATATGGAAGCGACCTATGTGTCCATCGACAGATGAATGGATAAAGAAAATGTGGTACTCACGTGATAGAGTACTACTCAGCCATAGAAAGAATTAGATTCAGTCACTAGCAACAACATAGATGGAACTGTGGATCATTATGTGAGTGAAATAAGCCAGGTAGAGAAAGACAAACATCGCACGTTCTTACTTATTTATGGGATCTAAAAATCAAAACAATTGAACTTATGGAGATAGAGAGTAGAAGGATGGTTACCAGAGGCTGGGAAGGGTAGCTGGCGGTTAGGGAGGAGGTGAGGATGATTAATTGTTACCAAAAGAAAAAGAAATAGAATAAGGTCTAGTATTTGATAGCACAACAGGATGACTATACTCAATAATAATATAATTTTACATTTAAAAATAAGTAAAAGGGTGTAATTGGATTGTAGCACAAAGGATAAATGCTTGAGGGGATGGATACCCCATTTTCTGTAATGTGATTATTACACATTGCACGCCTATATCAAAACATCTCATGTACCCCATAAATATATACACCTAGTATGTACCCACAAAATAAAAAAAATTATTTTAAAAAACTTTCTGATATAGCTACCACATCCCTCTTTGTTATATTTCTTAGTAGTTGCCTAGTATTTCACTGAATTGATAAAACAACCCATTTAACCAATCTATTACTTGTAGTCATTTAGATGTCTCCAGTTATTCAATATTATAGACAGTGGATGCTGTATCGGCAGTCACCAAGATCATCCTCAGGCTCCCTCAGGCTCCCTCAGGCTCACTGATTTACTAGGAGGATTCACAGAACTCAGAAAAGTTCTGTGATATACAAAGTTATGGTTTATTAGAGTGAAAGGATACAGATTAAAATTCAGCGAAGGGAAAAGGCCCAGGGGTGAAGTTCAAGAGAAACCAGGTGCAAGCTTCCAGGTATGGCCTCCCAGAAGAATTTGTACAGAGATGTGCTTAATTTTCCCAGCAATGATGCATGGCAACATGTGTGAAGTATTGCCAAGCAGGAAGCTCACCCAAGCCTTGGGTTTTTATTGCGGGCCAGTTGCATGGGCGTGGGTCACCTGCATGACTGACCTTACCTACTCAATTTCCAGCCTCCCGGAGGTCAAACTGATACCGCATGGCCCAGGGCCTCAGGCATACGTAAACAGGCTTTACCATAGTCACGCTGTTAGCACATCTAGTCAAACTGATATAGTGTGGCATGAGGAGTTGGTCAAGGGCCAGTCCTCCTGAAGACAGACCATTCCTTGAACTTGCAGGGCTTGAGCAATCAGAGCCTGCAGAGTTAACCCTTTACTACACATACGTCTTTTATATTTATGATCTGAACACTGACTAGGCCTTCAGCAGCCCGTTCCCACAGGTCTGCTTCCATGTATGCTCTCCACAGAGAGTATTCACATATTCGCCACTCTCCTCAGGCAATTTTTCCTCAAACTGGCTATTCTTCTCACAGCTCTATCCTCACAGCATATAAACTAGGTTTTTATTTCACCCAGAAAATAGAAACCATCAGAAGAGAATGCCTTTAACTTCTTGCCGCCAAAACCCCTGAGCCTCCCTTCATCCCCACCCATTATTTTCTTCTTTCCTCTGGTTACCATGGAAAAGGTTAATCATCCACTGGGCTTTGGATCCCATTCCACCCCCTAATTAATTCAAGGACTCCTTTTCTCCTGTATCTTTAACTGTTTTCCCTCTTCTGATATGTCTACAACTTTTCCTACAGAAAAAAGAAAAAGAAAAGAAACACCTCCCTCTTTCACACTTCCCTTTGGGTATGGTCTCTTCTTTCTTTCATCTTGAAAGTTGAGTCCACACCTACCACCTCCATTTTCCTGCTTTCCACTTCCTCCTTGCCTCCTGCAATCAGGTTCCATTTCCCCAACCCCACTCCCAACAATCTCACCGAAACTACTCTCACTATGGATACTATGACCTTGTGATTGTTAAACCTGATGAAAGCTTTTAGTCCTCACTTTATTTGGCCTCTCTAGTATGACTCATCCTTGGTTTCTAAGATACCAAATTTTCTTATTATCTGTTCCACTATGACTCAGTTTCTGTTGTGGGTTCCTTTTGCTTATGTGTCCCTTAAATCTTATTTTTCCTCAGCAATTGCTCAATTCTTTTTGTATTTTATTCTCTCATCCTAGGCAATCTCATCAATCCTAGTTCACTCATAAAATGATGACTGGGGCTGGGCATGGTGGCTCACACCTGTATCCCAGCACTTTGGGAGGCCAAGGCAGGTGGATCACCTGAGGTCAGGAGTTCAAGACCAGCCTGGCCAACATAGTGAAACCCTGTCTCTACTAAAAATACAAAAAAAAAAAAAAAAAAAAAAAATTAGCCAGGCAGGGTTGTGCGCACCTGCAATCCCAGCTACTTGGGAGGCTGAGAATATCTTGAACTGAGGAAGAAGAATAGCTGAGGCAGGAAAATAGCTTGAACCCAGGAGGTGGAGGTTGCAGTGAGCTGAGATCGCACCACTGCACTCCAGCCTGGGCGACAGAGCGAGACTCCATCTCAAAAAGAAAAAAAAAATGATGATGATGATTGGATCTCTTTTTTTCTCTTTTCTGAGGGTCATATCCCAGTCTCCAGCCAGCCCAGCCAATGATGACATTTACTTTTCTCCAAACTGTCCCTCCTCCTTTGTTCCCCATCTTGGTGAATGAAATCATCATCCACTCAACCACTCAAACTAGAAATAAAGTTATCTTTTATTCCCCCCTCTTTCCTCTCTCATATCCATTTGGTCTCAAAGCCTCCTCCCTTCTGCCTTTTTAATCGCTCTTAAACACATTCCCTTCCTCTGTGTTTCCTCTACCAGTACCCTTCATTCCTTGACTCAATTATTGCCTTAATTCTTAACCAGACTCTGCCTCTAGAATTGTCCTCCCAGCCTATTCCACACACTGTAGTCAGGGTTGTTTTCTAAAATACAAATCAAGTGGTATTATTCTGCTGCTTAAACTTCTTTAGCATTCTGCACGATCTTTAGGAAAAATTTAAAACTTCTTAGCAAGGCATACGTTGCCCTTATGATCTGGTCATGCCTATCTTTCCAGTGTCCTGAAAGCAACTGTGAACACCATCTGCATCATCCTTCTTTCTCCCTTTTCCAACAACACATTTACACTTCGATGGGGCTTTCTGGCCTTTGTGCCTTTGAAGATGTTGGTCCTTCCGGTTAGAACTTCTTTCCTCATCTCCCTCCTTTTTCCCTGACAAATTCCCACTCATCCTTCAAGATGCAGATCAAGCATCACCTCCTCTGGGAGGCCATCCCTAATTACCCCCCTTCCATTAGGATTGGATGCCTCTATGTGCTCCCTTAGTACACGGCCCTTGCCTCTACTATAACACTAATTAGCTATTTACTTACTTTCACTCCAGCATTTCACCAAGTTCCTTGAGGGCAAAGACTGTCATACATCTTTATATCCTCAGCATCTACAGTCGTGCCTTATTTTACTTAGCATAATGTCCTCAAAGTTTTTATTGTTGTTGAGATGGAGTCTTGCTCTGTCACCCAGGCTGGAGTGCAGTGATGCGATCTCGGCACGCTGCAACCTCCACCTCCGGGGTTCAAGGGATTCTCCTGCCTCAGCCTCCTGAGTAGCTGGATTACAGGCATGCACCACCATGCCCAGCTAAGGTTTTGTTTTCATTTTTGTTTTTTAGGATGGAGTCTCGCTCTGTTGCCCACGCTGGAGTGCAGTGGCATGAGTTCAAGGGGGTTCAAGCGATTCTCCCGCCTCACCCTCCCAAGTAGCTGGGATTACAGGCGCCTGCCACCATGCCTGGCTAATTTTTGTATTTTTAGTAGAGATGGGGTTTCACCATGTTGGCCAGGCTGGTCTTGAACTCCGGACCTCAGGTAATCTGCCTGCCTTGGCCTCCCAAAGTGCTGGGATTACAGGTGTGAGCCACCGGGCCCCGCCTTTTTTTTTTTTTTTTTTGTATTTTTAGTAGAGACAGGTTTTCGCCATGTTGGCAAGGCTGGTCTCAAACTCCTGACCTCAGGTCATCTGCCAGCCTCAGCCCCACAAAGTGCTGGGATTACAGGCATGAGCCACCGTGCCCGACCTCAAAGATAATCTATGTTGTAGCATGTGACAGAATTTCCCTATTTTTATATGGCTGAATAATAGTTCACCATATGCATATACCATCTTTCTTTCTTTCTTTCTTTCTTTTTCTCTTTCTTTCTCTCTCTCTTTCTTTCCTTCCTTCCTTCCTTCTCTTTCTTTCTTCCTTCCTTCCTTCCTTCTCTCTCTCTCTTTCTTTCTTTCTTTCTTTCTTTCTTTTTTGGAGACAGAGTCTCGCTCCATCCCTTAGGCTGGAGTGCAGTGGCATGATCTTGGCTCACTGCAACCTCCGTCTCCTGGGTTCAAGCGAGTCTCCTGCCTCAGCCTCCCGAGTACCTAGGATTACAGGCCCCCACCACCATGCCCAGCTGATTTTTGTATTTTTAGTAGAGATAGGGTTTTGCCATGTTGGCCAAGCTGGTCTTGAATTCCTGGCCTCAGGTGATCCACCTGCCTCGGCCTCCCAAAGTGCTAGGATTACAGACGTGAGCCACCGCGCCCGGCCCATACCACATTTTCTTTATCCATTAATCCATGGTGGACGTTTGGGTTACTTCAACCTTTTTGCTATTGTGAATAATGTTGCCATAAATATGGGTGTGCAAATATCTTTGAGATTCCACTTTCAATTCTTTTGGCTATATAACCTAGAAGTGAGATTGCTGGATCATGTGGTAATTCTATTTTTAATCATTTGAGGAAACTCCGTACTGTTTTCCCTGGTGGGTGCACCATTTTACATTCCCTTCAGCAATGCATAAGCGTTCCAATTTTTCCACATCCTTGCTAACACTTATTTTCTGTGCTTGAAAAAAATACTAGCCATCCTAATGGGTGTAAGATGATATTATTATTGTAGTTTTGATTTGCATTTCTCTAATGATTAGCAATTTGAGCATCTTTTCCTGTGCTTTTTGGCCTCTTGTATATCTTCTTTGGAGGAATGTCTATTCAGGTCGTTTGCCCAGTTTTTTGAAAATTGGGTTACTTGTTTTTCTGTTGTCGAGTTGTAGGAGTTTTTTATATGTTCTGCATATTAACGTATCAGATATATGCTTTGCAATTATTTTTTCCCATTCCATACAAATTCCTTTTCTCTCTATTGACTGTTTTGCTTGATATGCAGACACTTTAAAGTTTGATATAGTCCCATTTGTCTATTTTCGCTTTTGTTGCCTGTGCTTTTGGTATTTTATCCAAAAAATTGAGGGAGAAGAAAAGGAAAAATCAGTTAGGTAGACAGCTAAGGCTAGCCCTTGAAGAAGCAGTCTGCCTGAAAAATCACAGCTACAAACAAAATAGAGCAGCTTAGGCAAAACTCAGGCTGCACCTGCACAGATAAGCAGGTAGGGTCCAGCACAGACGCTTTTCATTCTTCGTGTAATTGGCGAGCTCCCAGGAAAAACTTTCCTCCCCTTTTCAGGTATATACACAGTGGACTCCGTGGGAACTTGCACAGGAAGGAGGGGGGCTTACCTAAAACAAACCTACAGTGATACAAACAAGAGAACCCACGCTTTGTGCTTGCCTAGAGACATACCCACATCGGCAGAAGATAAGGGAAGTTGCACAGACAGATTTATTCATAAGAGAAGTTACTCAAACAACTATAGAGATGAGAGGAGTTTCTTATAATAGGTTTTGAATTCAGCTGTAAAAATGGCACCCCACTTGGGCTCCCCTCTCTGCTGTGGAGAGCTTTCTTCTTTTGCTTATTAAACTTTTGCTTCAACCTCACTCTTTGTGCCCATGCTCCTTAATTTTCTCGGTCGTTAGACAAGTTCGGATAACACCTTAGACAATGAGACCATTAACCCTTACCTGTTTCAACATTTTTATCAAATCCAAGGCCATGAAGCTTTCCCCCTATGTTTTCTACTAAGAATGTTATATTTTTAGGTCTTTAATCTATTTGGAGTTATTTTTTGTATATGGTCCAAGGTAAAGGTCCATCTTCATTCTTTTGCATGTGGATATCTAGTTTTTCCCAACACTGTTGAGGAGATTGTCCTTTTTCCATTGTGTGGTCTTGGCACTCTTTTTGAAGATTATTCTAACATATATGCAGTGTTGCAGGTGATTAGCAGCTTTCTGGGCTGGTGACGTGGGTGGTAGGAAGAATTTACCAACACAGTTGTAGGTAAAGAAAGGCAGGTTTATTAGATAAAGTATGAAAATACATTGCAAGGGTGCAACAGGCAGGTCAGCAAGAGAGAAGCTGACTGCTAGGAAACAAAGGCTTGCTGGGGATTTTGTAGAATGGTGCTTATGTTGTGGGTGGAAGAGGGCTTTGTGCAGTACTAATAATGCCAGGGTTGCAGTGAACTAACTTCCATTTTTCTATCAGCTGAGGGTCTGGTGATGGCTGGGCACAGGCAGATTGTGAGTTATTTGCACAGCAGGGCTATGTGTCCTGGACCACGAAGAAAGGCAGACTTATGGCTTGTCTGCTTTCTCCTTTTGCTTCCCTTCGTCCAGCCAGCCTGACTCCTTTTCCCTAATTAGGACTCCACACGCAAGGGTTTGTTCTGTTCCAGAATAGAGACAGGTCGATGTATCTATCTTTATACCAGTACTATAGCTGCTACTTCTTGACCAATTACAGCTTTAGTATCTCTCTCACCTGTCCTCCCTATACAAAAGATATATAAAATATACTCACTGTACTGAGTATCTTCCTGCAGCATTCAGTCTGGAGCAAAGCCTGCTTCCTTCAACCCTTTCCAAAATCCCCAAATAAAAGCCCAAAATCTGTATAGGATCTTCCTAACATCCTCGTGCTGAGATGCCCTGAAATTCTCCATAACTCATGACTGAGTAATAAAACCAACTTGCTTAATTAAAGTTGGTTTCTTGTAGTCCTGGCTGGAGGACATTGACTTACAAAAATATAGGATTAGTATCTTCAAAATAAATAGACAGTAAACATCAACAAGGATTCACACCCCAATAATGAAATTGGGCAGAAAAAGGAAAAATAATCATGAAATGCACAGTAAAGATGGCTCCATAATATTGAAAAAAATTTTACTTCAAATGCATAAAATGATGCTTCTGATTCAGCTGGTGCGACCTTTATTTCACATTTGAGTTCAGCTGCTCCTGATGTCTCTTTCCTGAAAATTTCAATACTAAGAGCTCGAGAAACCCTGTATTTGGGGAAGCTTATCCTTTACCATCAACTTTGGGGGTAGGGGTCAGAGGGAACAAGGGTGGAAAGGCCGCGCTGAATGGGGCCGAAGCTCCGCCCCTCAGCGATAAGTCCAGATTCCTGCGGCCGACGTGGTCCTCCGAGGGAGCAGCAGAGCCGCCGAGGCTGGCGAGTCCCAGGGGAAGGATGTTCTAGCCGGAGTCTACTCGATGGTAGGGCAGGAAGCCGCCTTGTCTCTGGGCGCGGCCATGTTGGAGGCTCCGGGCCCGAGTGATGGCTGCGAGCTCAGCAACCCCAGCGCCAGCAGAGTCAGCTGCGCCGGGCAGATGCTGGAAGTGCAGCCAGGATTGTATTTCGGTGGGGCCGCGGCCGTCGCGGAGCCAGATCACCTGAGGGAAGCGGGCATCACGGCCGTGCTAACAGTGGACTCGGAGGAGCCCAGCTTCAAGGCGGGGCCTGGGGTCGAGGATCTATGGCGCCTCTTCGTGCCAGCGCTGGACAAACCCGAGACGGACCTACTCAGCCATCTGGACCGGTGCGTGGCCTTCATCGGTCAGGCCCGCGCTGAGGGCCGTGCGGTGTTGGTGCACTGGTGAGTGGCCGGGTCAGTGGGTGACGTGCCCCGTCAAGCTTCCAGCCGGCCCCCGTCGCCCTTTACCTTCCGAGGCCGTCGGGAGGACAAGAGCGCGGTCATGCCGCGTGAACCTCCTCCCGCTGCCTCCCGCAGGAGGCGTGTTTCCAAGAGAGGAGGAGGGCGGAGGCGGGCCCCTGGTGTGTGCAGGCTTTCATTCATTCATGCTTTAGTTGGTTCTTCCTGCAGCAGCAGAGGGCGGGGGAGGTGTCATCTGATAAATGACAAATTACCTACACCCTAAGGAGTTTACAGCTCTGTTGGAGAAGCTAGACACCCACCCCGATTATTGTAATGCAGATTAGGTTGCTTGGTGTCTTGTAAATGGGATTTACAAAGATTTAGGGTTAAATGTTTTTGTTTGGGATGGGTGGGGGGTGGTTGATGAAGAGATGAATTGGTTTGGATCTAAAGGATCCCTGGGCTTTGCCTAGGGAGGAGATGGTTGCAGCAAAGACAAAAAGAAAATGGGAATCCCGCAGGGCGCGGTGGCTCACGCCTGTAATCCCAGCACTTTGGGAGGCAGGAGGATCACAAGATGAGGAGTTCGAGATCAGGCTGGCTAATATGGTGAAACCAAAAATACAAAAATTAGCCGGGCGTGGTGGCTCTCGCCTGTAGTCCCAGCTACTCGGGAGGCTGAGGCAGGAGAATCACTTGAACCTGGGAGGCGGAGGTTGCAGTGAGCCGAGGTCATGCCACAGCACTCCAGCCTGGGCAACAGAGCAAGACTCCATCCCCCCCCCCCAAAAAAGAAAATGGGAATCCCTAAGCAGTTCTTGGTTGGATTGGAGTATAATAATCGTTTAAATTTATTGAGCACATAAAAGAAGATAGTGATGAAATCAAAAGAAGTCTGGGACCAGATTTTGAGGTCCCTGAATGCTAAGATGAAAGGAGATTGGATTTGTTTTTGTTTTGTTTTATTTATTTTTATTTTGATATAGGGTCTTGCTCTGTCACCCAGGCTACAGTGTAGTAGCGTAATTACGGCTCACTGCAGTCTCAACCTCCCAGGCTCAAGTGAACCTCCTGCCTCGGCCTCCAGAGTAGCTGGGACTACAGGCCCCACCACATCCGGCTAATTTTTTGTAGAGGTGGGGGTCTCACTTTGTTGCCCAGGCTGGTCTCCAACTCTTGGACTCAAGCAATCCTCTCACCTCGCCTCCCAAAGTGCTGGGATTTCAGGCGTAGGTAAGCCACTGTGTCTAGCCAGGAGTTTGGATTTGTTCTGAGCCATTATAAAAATTTTAAAAATTACTGTTATTATTTTTGAATAGGTAATAGATTCACATGGTTCAGAATTCAAAAGGAAAAAGGAATAATTATTTTGTACCTTGATAATATTTCAGAGGCAATGGGCTTATTTGAGAAGCAGAAATGAAGTGGGCCTAAACTTTACTATTAATAGGGGTTTGGGTTTTGTGTGTTTTTTTTTTTTAATTGTTGCTATTTGCTGTTTTATTTTAAAGGTCTCTTTTTCAGTCATGCAGGAGTCAGTCGAAGTGTGGCCATAATAACTGCTTTTCTCATGAAGACTGACCAACTTCCCTTTGAAAAAGCCTATGAAAAGCTCCAGATTCTCAAACCAGAGGCTAAGTGGGTTCTTTTTTTATAGTAATAATTATGCTTTTGTGATATAATTTTAAGAAAATGAAACTTTATATTTCTTTATCATTACAGGATGAATGAGGGGTTTGAGTGGCAACTGAAATTATACCAGGCAATGGGATACGAAGTGGATACCTCTAGTGCAATTTATAAGCAATATCGTTTACAAAAGGTTACAGAGAAGTATCCAGGTAAGTAATAATTGCTAGTGTGTAATGGGCTTTCTAGATGTCATTTACTTTAGCATTGTATGCTTTACCTTACTTCCAGCAATCCCTGAGAAACTATTGTTTCTTTTTGAAACTGATTTAGCCAGAAATAACCTATTCAAAATCACATGGTTTATAAATGGCAGTGTCAGGATTTGAATTCAGGCAGCCCGTGCCCAGAACCTAAGCACTTAAATCACTGTCCTCTCCTACCTTAGCCTGATTTCTCAACACTGGAATTTGATTTTTTTTTTTTTTTTAAATTTTTGAGGTTAGCACTTGTTGCCTCAATTTGACATTAACTGAATTTATCTGAAAATGCAGAGTTGATTTTGACAAATAAATACATTTTAATTATGTCATATAGAATTGCAGAATTTACCTCAAGAACTCTTTGCTGTTGACCCAACTACCGTTTCACAAGGATTGAAAGATGAGGTTCTCTACAAGTGTAGAAAGTGCAGGTAAAATATTTTATATCCTTTGGATATTTTATCTTGTCTCAGTAGCTGAAAAGTACTTAATGTTTTATTTTCTTAAATTTCTGTAGGAAGATTTTGTTTAATTGAAATTTTTAGTTCAGATCTGTTTTCAGAAAGAATATAAATTCTTAAAAAGAGAAATAATCAGATTGTAAGGGTTATTGAAAATTTAAGTAGTGTAATCAATGTTACATTATTTTGTTCTCTAAGCAATATTGCACATTTTGCTGGGCGCAGTGGCTCACACCTGTAACCCCAGCACTTTGGGAGGCCGAGGCAGGCAGATCACCTGAGATTGGGAGTTTGAGACCAGCCTGGCCAACATGGTGAAACCCCGTCTCTATTAAAAATACAAAAATTAGTTGGGCATGGTGGCAGGTGCCTGTAATCCCAGCTACTCAGGAGGCTGAGGCAGGAGAATTGGTTGAACCCAGGAGGCGGAGGTTGCAGTGAGCCATGATCACGCCACTGCACTCTAGCATGGGCGACAGAGTGAGACTCTGTCTCAAAAAAAAAAAAAAAAAAAAGAAATACCGCACATTTCATCCATGTTTTCATCCTTTTGGAAGTCATTAATGTTTTTGTTTGTTTGGGGGTTGCAGGCGATCATTATTTCGAAGTTCTAGTATTCTGGATCACCGTGAAGGAAGTGGACCTATAGCCTTTGCCCACAAGAGAATGACGCCATCTTCCATGCTTACCACAGGGAGGCAAGCTCAATGTACATCTTATTTCATTGAACCTGTACAGTGGATGGAATCTGCTTTGTTGGGAGTGATGGATGGACAGGTGAGAACACATTTTATTTTCTACAATTTTATTTTATGATCTATATTTTATTCCTTCTTGCATTTTAAGCTCTATTTTAACTAGTGTTTTGCTCCATTTCTTAATTTCTTTATTTCTGAAGATTATATCTTTCTAGTGTAGATAAGACTATCAAAAATAAAATATTTTTCAAAAACCAGCTGATCCAACATAGTGAACTACTTCTGGTTGAGAGCCCTGGTCTAAGTTAATAAATTTCCTTTAAGGCTATTTATATTTTTTTCAAATATAAGACTAACATTTATTTTTAAACTAATTAGAATATATTGGCTGGGCACTCATGCCTCATTAGCTCATGCCTGTAATCTGAGCACTTTGGGAGGCTGAGGCGGGAGGATCACTTGAGCCCAGGGTTTCGAGATCAGCTTGGGCAATATAGTGAGACCTCATCTCTATAAAAGAAAGTAAAAAATTTTTAATAAGAAAAAAGAAAAGAAAAAATGTATTTAACAAAATTTGAACTTTGTAACAAGATAGGGTAAATCAGGGATTTTAAAATTAGGTTAAAAATTCTGGGCCGGGCGTGGTGGCTCACGCCTGTAATCCCAGCACTTTGGGAGGCCGAGGCGGGCGGATCACGAGGTCAGGAGATCGAGACCATCCTGGCTAACACAGTGAAACCCCGTCTCTACTAAAAATACAAAAAATTAGCCGGGCGTGGTAGCGGGCGCCTGTAGTCCCAGCTACTCGGGAGGCTGAGGCAGGAGAATGGCGTGAACCCGGGAGGCGGAGCTTGCAGTGAGCCGAGATCGCGCCACTGCACTCCAGCCTGGGCGACAGAGCGAGACTCCGTCTCAAAAAAAAAAAAAAAAAAATTCTGTCTTTCTTTTTCTCTGTTGGCTTCCTGTATGTGTCTTTCTCTTTTTTCTTATCTTTTAGGAGAGTGAAATTTAGTTTGTTTTGCTATGAGATTCTTTTTCATTTCCAGTTAAATAATGCAGCTCATCCTATTGCTCCTGTAACCAGTGGGTAGGGAAATAAAAAAAGAATGCAGTTCATGTGACATTTTACATAAAAAAGTGTTTAACTTGGTTGGAGTGTGCCATGACAGCCACATTTCTCCTTTAGGTTTACTTGATATTAATGTGAAGGTATTCTATAATAATCATCTTAATAATGATTTTGAAAGTTTGTATGGTTTGTATAAAAGTTTGTATAGTGGCTAGTTTATGAAACCCTTTCACTGTATTATACCATTTGAAGAATGCCATAGCTTTATAAAATAGGTAGAGCAGTTATATTCACGTGTTGTGCATGAGGAAACTGTTTAAGAGTAGTGTCTTGCCTAGAAAGTGGTACCATATAATCAAACTCACATTTTCGGATAATGCTGCTTTTTTTAAAAAAAACAGCCTTATTATAGTATAATTCACATAACATGCAATTTACCTATTTAAGGTGTATAGTTCAGTGGCTTTTAAAGTGTATTCACAGTGGTTTTTGCAACCATCGTGTATTAGTCCATTTTCACACTGCCATAAAGATAGTACGTGAGACTGGGTAATTTATAAAGGAAAGAGGTTTAATTGACTCATGGTTCTGCATGGTTGGGGAGGCCTCAGGAAACTTATTATCATGGCAGAAGGGAAAGCAGGCCACTTCTTCACAAGGCGGCAGGAGAGAGAAGCATATGTGAAGGAGGAACTGTCAAACACTTATAAAACCATCAGATCTTATGAGTGCTCATTCACTATCACGAGTACAGCATGGGGGTATCTGCCTCCATGATCCAATCACCTCCCTTCTTCCACACTTGGGGATTACAATTTGAGATGAGATTTGGATGGGGACACAGAACCAAACCGTATCACATCACAATTCACATTCCCACTCTTCCCATTCTTTTTTTTTGAGACGGAGTTTCACTCTTGTTGCCCAGGCTGGAGTACAATGGCACAATCTTGGCTCACCGCAACCTCTGCCTCCCGGATTCAAGTGATTCTCCTGCTTCAGCCTCCTGAGTAGCTGGGATTACAGGGATGCGCCACCACGCCTGGCTAATTTTGTATTTTTAGTAGAGACAGGGTTTTTCCATGTTGGTCAGGCTGGTCTCGAACTCCTGACCTCAGGTAATCCACCTGCCTCAGCCTCCCAAAGTGCTGGGATTACAGGCGTGAGCCACCATGCCCAGCCGCAATTCCCATTCTTGATGGTATTATTTGTAGCAGTTAGAGATTTTAATTTTGATGGTATCTAATTTATCAGTTTTTCTTTTCTGTGGCTTGTGATTCTGGCTTTCTAATTTTACTTAACCTGGGAAACACACACACACACACACACACACACACACACACACACACACACTCCAGCCAAGTTAAATACATTTTTATGTAAGATTCTAAATCCTGTGCATACTTATTTGTATACATATTTGATTTTTTTCTGTAGAATATGTACCTAGAAGTGGAATTCCTGACTTGAAGAATGTATTTTAAATATTAGTGATATTCCAGGCCGATATTCAAAATGCCCATACAAATTTGGTTTTCAGTAACTGAATGCATGTACCCGTTACTCCATATCCTTGACATAATAGATACTATAAAACTGGTAACATTTTGTCAGTCTGTGGGGTAAAAAATGTTAATCCTAAAATGTTTAATTGGAATTTTATGAAAATAGTCATCACCATCTTTATATATTTACCAGCCACTTACAGTTTTCTTTTCTATAAATTGCTTTCATATTCCTAGGCCCATTTGCCTATGGGTTTTGTCTCTTTCTTACTCATTTGTAGGACCTCTATATATTCTAGATGTTAATAGTTCATCTAATATATTGCAACTATTTTCTTCAGTCTATTGCTTATCAGATTTTTTATGTTTTGTCATATTAAAATGAAGGATATTTACATAATAAAATTTGTTAGTTTTTTTATTTATGGCTTCTGAATTTCTTTTTTTTGAGACGGAGTCTTGCTCTGTTGCCCAGGCTGGAGTGCAGTGGCGTGATCTTGGCTCACTGCAACCTCCGCCTTCTGGGTTCAAATATTCTCCTGCTTCAGCCTCCCAAGTAGCTGTGATTACAGGCACCCGCCACCATGCCCAACTAATTTTTGTGTTTTTAGTAGAGACGGGGTTTCACCATGTTGACCAGGCTGGTCTCAAACTCCTGACCTCAGGTGATCTGCCTGCCTTGGCCTCCCAAAGTGCTGGGAATTACAGGTATGAGCCACCACACTCAGCCTGCTTCTGAGTTTTATGTCTAGTTTTCTATAGCTCAAGATTAAAAATAAAAACTCTTACCTTATACCATGCACAAATCAAAGAGCTAAACATAAAAATTAATGCTATAACTAACTACATTAGAAGAAAATGCAGTTGCTTTATTAGGCTTTTTTGATTTACCTATTTTCCTGGAATATCAGTTTGTCTTCAAATAGCTAAGAATCTGACTTATATGCTGTCAATACACACAGTTAGTAATACAGCATGAAAATCCTAACATGCTTTTCTATACTTTAGCCGTGATCATTTTCATTTGAAGTCCTAAATTACAAACTGATTTAAAAGCTATATATATATATATATACCACATCCATGAAACCTTCCTTAATCAAATCTCAAGCTTCACTTTTCTCCCTTCAAGCTCCCTGAATACAACATTCTTCCTATGAGATAATTGTAGTCTACTATCTATTACAGTAAATTTCCAATGCATTTTATCTCACTGATTAGATTATAAACTCAACGTGGGGACCGTGTCTTGTTTTTATATCCTATATTGATTGCCAAAGATAATGATTTGTTTTGTATAAAAGTGAATGAATAAAGTAACACATTTGCTTTATTTCAGCTTCTTTGCCCAAAATGCAGTGCCAAGTTGGGTTCCTTCAACTGGTATGGTGAACAGTGCTCTTGTGGTAGGTGGATAACACCTGCTTTTCAAATACATAAGAATAGAGTGGATGAAATGAAAATATTGCCTGTTTTGGGATCACAAACAGGAAAAATATGAACATGATATTTTATAGCTTGGGAAGAAACTTGCACATGATATGTGCTGCCTTTGCTTCTTATCATTCATGGCAGATTGTTTGTGCTGTCAACATTTCATGTGAAATGGGAGAAGATAAAATCACTTGATGTAACCTGGAAACTATGCTTTACATGGCAATCAAAGCCTTTTGATCATGTACATTTTATTTGATATTAAAATCTTTTATAACCAGATACTGTCTGTGTTTCATATATTTTTAAAAGTTTTGATTGTTGGAATGTTATATGATCTTAAGGTCTGTATAGACAAAATTATGTACAAAAATTTGAAACTATTATATTTAAATGGGTATTCTTTTATTTCCAGACACATAAAGCAGATTTGTTTGGACATATTTTGGAATTATTTCACTTTCTTTTAAGGGACATTAGTAAACCCATACATGTCTGGATTTTTTTTCTTGGAAATGGAAAGGCCATTAGTAAAACGCTGATTAAAAGGCAATTTTCCTATTACTGTTCAGTAATCCCAATTATCTATATTTTTAGAAAAGTGTTTGAGATCCCTTTTGAAGTGATCTACATAAAGAAATACATAAATGTTAGATGTGTTTCTAATGATGAAGAAAACAAATGTAGAGTTACTATATATCAAGTCATTTTGTAGCCCAATATGTGAGTATTGGAAAAGGTAATACGTCCAGATTAGTTTTTTAACCTGATGTATAGAAACTAGAATTATTTTACTCATTATTAATAATTACAATTGGACCTAATTAGATATTTGAACATTTACAAGAATCAGAATTAACTAATAAAGTCCAGGTGCAGTGGCTTATGCCTATGATCCCAGCACTTTGGGAGGCCAAGGCAGGCAGATCATTTAAGGTCAGGAGTTCAAGACCAGCCTGGCCAACATGGTGAAACCCTGTCTCTACTAAAAATAAAAAAATCAGCCAGGCATGGTGGCACACGCCTGTAGTCCCAGCTGCTCGGGAGGCTACTCCAAAAAAGAACAAGAATTAATAAAGAAAAATATTCTTTATTTTTGTTGTAAATTAAGTTGTAAATTCACTAGTCATGCTCCCCACCATTTGCAGGGTTCCAACAATAGTACACATTGAGGCTTATATACATAAACACCGTAGTGGGAGTAATTTTTAAATGCAAAAATATGTTGTGAATAATGATCCTCTTAATAAATGCCTAGCTCAGTTTTTTAAAGGTATAGGAGTGTTATGGAAAATTCTTGAGAAAAATCTTAACATTGGACCTGAAGACTTTGGCAGTTTCCATGTAATAATTTTTCTTTCTTTCTTTTTTTTTTTTTTTTTTTTGAGATGGAGTTTTGTTGTTGTTGCCCAGGCTGGAGTGCAATGGCATGATCTCGGTTCACTGCAACCTCCACTGCCCAGGTTCAAGCGATTCTCCTGCCTCAGCCTCCCAAGTAGCCACCACATCTCGCTAATTTTGCATTTTTAGTAGAGATGGGGTTTCCATATGTTAGCCAGGCTGGTCTCAAACTCCTGACCTCAAGTGATCCACCCACTTCGGCCTCCCAAAGTGCTGGAACTACAGGCGTGAGCCACCGCTCCCTGCCATAATTTTTTCTTTTGAGAAAAAATTACTCCATTTGTTTTAGCTTTCATAAAATCTACTTTTTTGCTTCATACTATTATTCTCTATTCATATATTATTCTCTAGAAAGTTTTAACAAACAGGTTGAGGAGCTCAGGTGTGGTGGCTCATGCCTGTCCCAGCACTTTGGAAGACAAAGGAGGGTGGATCATTTGAGGCCAGGAGTTCAAGACCAGCCTGGCCAATATGTGAAACCCCCGTCTCTATTTAAAAAAATAATAACAGTTTGCGGCACATGAAGTTACCCCTTTTGTAGGTAAAAAGTAGTTACATAGCTGCAGTTTAATATGACTCAATGCCTATCCATCATACACTGTTGATCAGATTATAAAATCAAATAGTATGGATCAAATGCAATTTTAATTAAGTTGTAAATTCACTAGTCATGCTCCCCACCATTTGCAGGGTTCCAACAATAGTACACATCGAGGCCTATATACTATTTGTCTTAACTTTGTTTTTGTTTTTTTGAGATGGAATCTTGCTCTGTCGCCCAGGCTGGAGTGCAGTGGCGCAATCTCGACTCACTGCAAGCTCCGCCTCCCGGGTTCACGCCATTCTCCTGCCTCTGCCTCCTGAGTAGCTGGGACTACAGGCGCCTGCCACCACGCCCGGCTAATTTTTTTGTATTTTTTAGTAGAGACGGGGTTTCACCGTGGTCTCGATCTCCTGACCTCGTGATCCGCCTGCCTCGGCCTCCCAAAGTGCTGGGATTACAGGCATGAGTGTCTTAACTTTTAAAACATAAATTGGCCGGGTGCAGTGGCTCACGCTTGTAATCCCAGCACTTTGGGAGGCCAAGGGGGGTGGATCACTGCAGGTCAGGAGTTTGAGACCAGCCTGGCCAACATAGGGAAACCCCATCTCTACTAAAAATATAAAATTAGCCAGGCATGGTGGTGGGCCCCTGTAATCCCAGCTACTTGGGAGGCGGGGAGGCAGGAGAATTGCTTGAACCTGGGAGGCGGAGTTTGCAGTGAGCCGAGATCGCGCCACTGCACTCCAGCCTGGGCGACAGAGCAAGACTCTGTCTTAAAAAAATAAAATTATAAATCAAGCTATCTGTTAAATAAAATGTTTTATTCTATTATCTTGACAAATATCCCTTCATAATGACCTGTCAGACCAGGTTTGAATTCAGAATTCTCTGATTTTATCAGATTCCATGACAAAGCATGGCAATGCAGGGAGAGGTGGCCCCCGCCCACTGGGTGCCTCCTTTATTTCCCCACCCCTTGATTTGTTCTGCATCATGAAGAGCCTGGTGCATATATATATATGTGGGTCCCCCACCTATATGTATAAGATCTGGCTACAGCCCTGGTGTATACCATTGGCCCATTTCACTCGTAAGAGGTATGAGGCCAGAGCAAGCCCTGGAAGCAGGCTTGGAGCTATTTGGGCTATTTGGGTGTTAGATGCACTTCTAGAAGGGGGCATCTGTTCTAGCTGGGCACATCACGTTGGCAGTATGGATTCTTATCCTGTGGGGACAGAGCCAGAGGTCAGAGTAAAGTCTTCTAAAGTGTCGGTCCAGGGTAGGGGCTCCTCTTACCTAGACCAAAGAGTGGTATTGTCTCTAGACATAAAGTTCTTTTTCAAATTGTATTTGTATTCCAAGGGTTTAAGTTGAAAATGAATGAGTAGATTCAAGAAAAAGAATTCCATAACATCCAACATTTAATGATTTAAAAAGAAAAGCCTGGTAACTAGAGTGGAAGGAAGCTTCCTTAATCAGAGCAGCTGTGAAAAATATATGGGAAAAAATCTTATTTAGTGGTAAAACTTTTCAAACATTCACATTAAAATTTAGAAATAAGTTAAAAGATGTCTAGCCCCTACCTTCTGTATCGTATTAGAGGGCCTAACCATTGCAGTAAAACAAGGGGCTAAACAGTTTAAGACGTAGGAAAAAAATCTGAACTCACTAATAAATCTTGACATCTCTAAAAGTGGGACAGTATGTATATGCCTTCTGCTATGATGCAAGGAAGTACCTATGAAGTATTCTTGCAAAAGCAAACAAAAACAAAACCAAAAACTAATCAAGCCTCTAGATGTCACTGGCAGTTTCTGGAACAAATTAAGCATCACCATGAAGATGTAATCAGCAGAATCATGAAGTGGGAAATTCTATAGGACCAATGACTTAGATTCTTCAACAAATGGCAGGGGGGAAGAAATGGAGAGGGAATTGTCATGTGAACTACATGCAATGTGACAATCTTGTTTGGATCCTGATTTTAACTAACTGTGGAAGGAAGGGCATTTTTGAGACAGAAAACTGAACATGGAACAGGTATCAGATGATATTAAGGAATTATTAATTTTGTTGGGTATGATAATGGGATTATCAGTATGTTTTTTAAAAATAAGAAAAGGCAGGCTAGGTGCAGTGGCTCATGCCTGTAATCCCAGCATTTTGGGAGGCTGAAACGGATGGATCACAAGGTCAAGAGATCGACACCATCCTGGCCAACATGGTGAAACCCCATCTCTACTAAAAAAATACAAAAAGTAGCTGGGCGTGGTGGCGCACGCCTGTAGTCCCAGCTACTCGGGAGGCTGAGGCAGAAGAATCGCTTGAACCCAGGAGGCAGAGGTTGCAGTGATCACGCCACTGCACTCCAGCCTGGCAACAGAGCAAGACTCCATCTCAAAAAAAAAAAAAAAGCCTTGTCTCTTAGAGATATACATTGAAGTATTTATGGGTGAAATAATATATCTAGATATGCTTTAAAATACTCCAGGAAGGCTGGGCAAGGTGGCTCACGCCTGTAATCCCAGCACTTTGGGAGGCCGAGGCAGGTGGATCGCCTTAGGTCAGGAGTTCAAGACTAGCCTGGCCAGCTTGGTGAAACCCTATCTCTACTAAAAATACAAAAATTAGCTGGGCATGGTGGCAGGCACCTGTAATTCCAGCTACTTGGGAGGCTGAGGCAGGAGAATCGCTTGATCGTGGGAGGCAGAAGTTGCAGTGAGCCGAGCTCACGCCATGGCACTCCAGCCTGGGTGACAGAGAGAGACTCCGTCTCAAAAAAAAAAAAAAAATTCTGGGAAAAACACAGAACAAAATGAAAAAAGTTGTGGAGAGGAGAGGTAGGATAGATAAAACAAGAATGGCAAATTGTTTAAGCTGAAGCTGGATGATAGGAACACAGGGATTTATTATATCATCTCTTGTATTTGTTTGAAAAATTTCATACTAAGTTTATTTTACAAATTAAAACATTAAATAAAATAGAATTTAAAAGGTTGGTGTTTGCATAATGTTCTGCTAAATAAAAAATCCTAAAGAACTTTAGACAAATTTTTTTAATGTCATTTTTATTTTATCACATACTAGTTTCCATCTACCATAATATGATTTTTTTTTTTTTAGAGACAGAATCTTGCTATATTGCCCAGGCTAGCCTTGAACACCTGGGTTCAAGCAATCCTCCTGCCTCAGCCTCTCAAGAAGCTGGGATTACAGGTGTGTACCACTGTTCCTGGCACAGACAAAATACTAGAATAACAGAATTCAACAAGGTTTTTGGTACAAGATTGCTGTACAAAAATCCACAGTGTTGCTATACCCCAATAATAGCCAAATAGAAAAAAAAAGATGTGAAAAACAAAACTATAAAACTATGAAAATAAAAATGAAAATCTTAGTGACCTCAGGAGAGGGAAGGATTTCTTAAGAAAGCTACAAGTCAGCTATCATAACAACAGATTGATAAATTTGACTACATTGAAATTAAAATCTAGAGAACAAATCCCCGTAAACAAAGACGACAAGTGTCAACCTGGGAGAAGGTATTTATAACATATATACCAAGCGTTAACTTAAAAAAGCCCAACAATGGGCTGGGTGCGGTGGCTCATGCCTGTAATCCCAGCACTTCGGGAGGCTGAGGCAGAAGGATAGCTTGAGCCTAGGAGTTTGAGACCAGCCCGGGCAACAAAGCGAGACTCTGTCTCTCTCTCTTTTAAAAATGTATATATTAAAAAGCCCCACAATGAATAAATTTAGAAAAGAAGGGGAGACTTTATGGCCTGCAAGGTGGCCATCCTGCAGGCTGGGAAGCGTGCCTCCAGAAACAGGCGCTTTGAAGGAGGAGGGCTTGGAGTGTAGTTCAGGCTGAACAGGTTGGCTAAACCTACATTTTCACCAGGTTACAGGAAGAGCTATGAATATTCATGAAAGTGGTCCTGACACATGCGTATTGAACAAAAACTCATGTAACATATGACCCATATTCACTTTGGGATGGAGACTTAACTTTTTTGTTGTTGTTGTTCAGACGGAGTCTTGCTCTGTCACCCAGGCTGGACTGCAACGATGTGATCTCAGCTCACTGTAACCTCCACTTCCCGGTTTCAAGCGATACTCCTGCCTCAACCTCCTGAGTAGCTGGGATTACAGGAACCTGCCCCCACGCCTGGCTAATTTTCGTATTTTTAGTAGAGATGGGGTTTCCCCATGTTGGCCAGGCTGGTCTCAAGCTCCTGACCTCGTGATCTTCCCACCTGGGCCTCCCAAAGTGCTGGGATTACAGGCGTGAGCCACCACACCCAGCCAAGACTTAACATTTAAATGTATTACGAGCCCTATACGTCAAAAGGTCTTTCAGGACATGAAGCCATGCAAATGTGCGACCTCTGTAGACCAGCCAGAACCAGTCCATGGCCAGTGGTCTTCTTATCTGGAGAAAGTTACTGAAATCAACAAAAAGTTGTCCAATGAAAGCTGTAGCTATGGCTGGTGGAACGGGGACTGGGGGTCAGTAAGTCAGCATCTCGTGGAGCTGCACATTATTTTAATATTGTTTATCTTTAGGCCAGTACTTGTTTAGCTGCTAGAGAAGAATCTTGTGGCAGTTAGAACACAGTTTATTCTTTAAGTATAGGGGTGTGGGACTAAAACCTTGCCTGGAATGGCTTTAGGTCTTTTTTATAATTTGGCATCTTATTGCCAGAGTCTGTTCTGTCAGTCTTATCATCTCTGTTTTAACATTAATGCTGGCCAGTTGTTGTGTTAAACTACAAAAGGGAGGGAGTATAACAAGGTGTGTCTAACCTGTCCCATCGTGGTCTAAAACTCAGTTTTAAGGTTTTCTAGGATCCCCTTGGCCACAAGGGGGCCTATTCTGTTGGTGGCGGACTTAGGAGTTTAGTTTTAGTTTATACAGGTGAATGAATAGAGCAGGCTATCTAATGACGTACACATCATTTGTGAAAGAAAACTCCATAGCAAACTTTATAAAAGGTAAGAGTGGACAGTTCACAGAAGAGGAAATAAGGTTTCATAAGTATGGAAGAATGCACCACTTTGTTAGGGAAATGTAAATTGCAATTTTCACAGCGGTAAAAATGGTAAGAGTCTGACCATATCTTGTGTTGGAGAGAATGTGGAACAAAGAGAACTCATCAATGCTAGTGAGGGTGTAAACTGATAAAATAGTACATACATTATTTAAGACATTCTTGAGGCTGGGTGCGGTGGCTCACGCCTGTAATCTCAACAGTTTGGGAGGCAGAGGCGGGCGGACTGCTTGAATTCAGGAGTTTTGAGACCAGCCTGGGCAACATGGTGAAATCCTGTCTCTACAAAAAATACAAAAATTAGTCGGGTGTGGTGGTGGGTTCCCGTAGTCTCAGCTATTGTGGGGAGAAGCATGAGGATCGCTTAAACCTGGGAGGTCAAGCTGCAGTGAGCTGAGATGGCTCCACTGCAATCCAGCCTAGGGGACAAAGTGAGCCCCTGTCTCAAAAAAAAAAAAAAAAAAAAAAAAAAGAGGGAGAGAGAGAGAGAAATTGAGATTCATTCAAGGAAATACCATGGGTAGATCCTTAATACCCAATAAGAAAAATGATTTGGAGAACATTAAAGTTTACATACATTAAAAAAACCCAAATGACACTAAATGCATGTGTCTATAAACATGTTTAAGCACCGTAAAACTAAAAATAAAAGTGGACTAGAATTACACTTTTATTTTTATAAAATAAAATTTTATACCCATAAAATTCATGGTAGAAGTGGCCTACGCCAAGGGAGGAAAATGAAGCAGGGAGGAAAGAGGAATTCAATTCTGTAGTATTTAATTTCTTATGAAAAATCTGGGACAAAAATGAAAAATGTTAAATTTTTAAATTCTTGGTGATAGGTCACAAATGTTTGTTTCATAATTACTTGCACTTTTTGAATAAAAATAAAATCTTTTGGAAATTAAAAAAATTGGCGATTTGTCATGGTGATTTTCTTAAAAGACTAAGGTGTCTAGTGGGATACAGAAGACTCGATGATTTTATTTTATTTTAGGTTTTTTTTTTTTTTTTTTTGAGACGCAGTCTCGCAATGTCGACCAGGCTGGTGTGCAGTGGTGCGATCTCCGCTCGCTGCAACCTCTGCCTCCCGCGTTCATGCGATTCTCCTGCCTCAGCCTCCCGAGTAGCTGGGATTACAGCTACTTGCCCGCCACCACGCCTGGCTAACTTTTTGTATTTTTAGTGGAGACAGGGTTTCACTATGTTGGCCAGGCTGGTCTCGAACTCCTGACCTCGTGATCCGCCCGCCTCGGCCTCCCAAAGTGCTGGGATTACAGGCGTGAGCCACCGCGCCCGGCCTTATTTTAGTTTTTTATGTCAATTTTTGAATTTGTAATTGGGTGAGAATGAAAGTGTTATAAATTTCACCTTAAGTGAAAATTTATTAGTTTTCTGATGACAAAAGTAGTTACATCTGACGTAAGGGGATTTAATTATCTTTTTCTGGGCTTGCGTCCCGGAACGCTGCTGCATTATGTAATCTGTAGTAATATACAGCCACGAGCAGTTTGGAGGGTTCTGGGAAGCACATTTGTTTTGCTTACCTACCATGGGAAAGATTCCACGTGGTCCTAGAGGCATACGTATTCGTCGGTTACAGTATTTTAAATATTCACTGGCCGCTGAAATTTAAAATGGATGAAAAAGAAATTCTCTTAAGTAGCGTTCTTGAAACTGCTTTATCAAACTCAGTTCATATTTTCAGTTGGAGTTCGTGATGTATGTGAATTTCCTTTAAATAAAACCCGAATCTTTAGTAATACAAATATTGGGAACTTCGATTACTGTAGGTCTTAGGGTAGACTCGCTTGGACTTTGACTAAATACTATGCTTTAGAAATTTATCTTTAGGAGATAAATTTGGGGGGTTTATCTTTTTATATTTGCTTTGTTTCAATTTATTTAAATAAAAGTAGTCTTTCTAGAAGTATGTTTTATAGTACCACTTACCTCGGTTACTGTCCCAGTTAAGCAGTTTTCACGAATGTGGAAAAATAGTAGTGTTTTTCTTTCATACACGCGTATATGAAAAATTTTTACATTGATAATTATTCGTAAAAATTAAAGTAAATTTACTGTTAGTCTCTAATTTTGTTCTGAGATAGCCACGCTGTGGCATTAAGAAGGATAATCAAGGAATAAGCCATAATGTTCAGAAAGGGGCTTTACTTTTTATCTTTAATATTATTGATAAATTTTGTTTAGTCGAATTGATGTCTGCGTGTCTTCCCCCGCCTCCCCCATAAAACAGCGGGACAGAAAGTCCTGAAAACTCCAAAAGGGAAATATTTACTCAGAAGTCTATTCAAATTTGCTTAGTCTCTGACGTTCTCCTGTGTCGTACAAATCCCTCTTGCGGCAGAAGTAGTTTGTCTTTACTCGGCCACCGTCTCGTCAGCGTTACGGAGTATTTTGTCCGCCTGCCGCCGCCGTCCCAGATATTAATCACGGAGTTCCAGGGACAAGGAACTTGTGAAATGGGGGAGCCGGCTGGGGTTGCCGGCACCATGGAGTCACCTTTTAGCCCGGGACTCTCTCACAGGCTGGATGAAGATTGGGGTGAGTGGGATCTGAGAATGTACCAGGGTGGCTCGGGTTCGCGTCTAAAGGTTTCTTCCTCCCTACTTCCGCCCACTCGTGGTGACAGGTGTGGACCAACCCTGCCTGGGGAGTGAGGCCCCTCGTCACTCCTGTTCGTGCCCCTGGAAGAGTCTGGGAGTATCGTTCGGCTTCTGTCCTGGCCACAGGGAGAGTAGAATATTGTCTAACTGGAGTTAACTGTCGTTTTTCACTATTCCCGCTGGGGAAGTACCGGGTGATCTTTTTGTGTGGCTAACACTGGACGTCTTTAGGAGGTTTAGAGCAAAATGGCTGGGACCGCCAAAAAGACTACAAGCTATTTCCTGAGTGTGAAATGTGGGCGGTGAGCACAATGGAGTGGGTTTTTGTGTGTTTGGTGTATATGAGAGAATGTGGTTATATACAAGAAATCCTAATCTTACAGCTTTTACTATTGGTTTAAGCCTGATGTCCGTCTTGGCAGAAAAGCAAAACACCCAAGCACCTGACCTCGGGTCCCTGCTTAGCTACACCTAATACTTATGGTGTAATCCTGACTGCTCTCCAGATACAGCTCTTAATTTTCTTGTTAATGGATATTTTGTTTGGTTTTGGTGGTCAGGAAGGGTGGAATGGGATGAAGTGGAAATGAGAATGAAGAAACTTTGTTATCTAAGTATTTAGAGGAGACTTTTATTCTCCTCTTGATTGCAAGATATAATAGTGATATTGTTCTTAGGTTCCAATATGAATTTGGGATTGTGTAGGTTCCCAAATGGGCCCGCTAGTGAGCCTACACCACTCATCAGCCTTGGAACTGGGGGGAACCCAGTTTATCTTTCTCCCTTGGATCAGCATTCTCAATAGCAGGAGTGGAAGGAATCTCAACTTTTTATTGAACAAAGTCATTTAATTTTTTCAAGGACAGATGTTCTCTAAAACTATATTCTATTGGAGATTTATTTTAATCCTTGGGTAGATTTTTTAAGAGTTGCTGGAAAACTTAAGATTTTTTATTCCCATTTTCCCAAGCCAAATGCATTAGTGACAGTAACCATTTATTTAGCTCTTTGTGTCAGGGACCCTGTTAAACTCTTGACATGAAGTATTTTGTTTAATCCTACCAACAGTCCAATGAGGTACTGTTTATTTTAGAGATGAGGAAACTGAGGCTAACAGAATTTGTGCTCAGATTCTTAGAGCTAGTTAGTGGCAGAAGAAGGATCAGACCAGGTTTTTCTACCTCCAAAGTCTGTACCCCTAGCATCTATTCTATAATGCTTTCCTAACTCATGTCTACAGACTTTATTCTTCTTAAGATCCCTGGTTATTAATAAGACTACTTGAATATATTGGGTAGTTATGATTTATTTTGTCAGCTAGTCAGCTATTATATTTTCATGACATTTCTTTTCTTTACCTCTTTTTTTGAGATGGAGTTTCGCTTTTGTTGCCCAGGCTGGAGTGTAATGGCGCAATCTCGGCTCACCGCAACCTCCGCCACTCGGGTTTGAGCGATTCTCCTGCCTCAGCCTCCCGAGTAGCTGGGATTACAGGCATGCACCACCACACCCGGCTAATTTTGTATTTTTAGTAGAGACGAGGTTTCTCCATGTTGGTTAGGCTGGTCTGGAGCTCTGGACCTCAGGTGATCCGCCCACCTCGGCCTCCCAAAGTGCTGGGATTACGGGTGTGAGCCACTGTGCCCGGCCAGTGACATTTCTTAAAGTATAACTGTGGGACACTTCCTGGTAGCATAATTTTATGTCGTCTTCTGATACCCAGGCTGCATTTTCCAGACTTATCTGATCACTTGACTTAATGTTCTCTAACAGAGCATTCAGTTCTTTGTAGTCAGTTCACCGACTCACTTCTATCGGGTATCCTGCCCTGTCCCTCCCTGAATGTGCCCATTTCCATTGTTTTCCAGGTTTTCCTTTACAAACTGTTAACAGTCTTCTCTTCTTTGAAGACTTTAATTTAATTCCTTAGGTGTTCAGTAAATAGGATAGATTTTGTTGGCAATAGAGTGAAACACTACTGTCTGATAGTGTTTCATTCTGTGACAGTTGCTGTTTTGGATGTTCAAGTACTTCACTGATTTACTTGATTTTGTTGTTGTTGTTTCTTTTAGAGACAGGGTCTCGCTCTGTCGCCCAGGCTGGAGTGCGGTGATGCAATCATAGTTCACTGTGACCTGGAACTCCTGGGCTCAAGTGATCCTTCCATCTGAGCCTCCTGAGTCGCTAGGACTACAGGTGCACACCACCACCATGCCTGGTTAATTTTTAATTTTTGAATTTTTTGTAGAGACAGGGGTCTTGCTGTGTTGCCCAGACTGGTCTCCAGCTGGCCTCAGTCATCCTGCCTCAACCTCCCAGGTGATGGGATTACAGGCTCAAGCCACTGTGTCTAGCCTTGATTTTTTTTTTAATATTAGACACTATCTAGTTAAAATTTAAAAATCAGATTATGTAATTAGTATGTCCTGTGATTTTAACAACTCTAAATAATTTAAATAAAGTGATTAACTCAGAACAGCCTGTGAGGGATGTGCTTTCCTTTTTCTTTTTAACTTAGGTAATGAAATTTAGAGCAAGGGTCTTCAAACATTTTCTGTAAAGGTTCAGATAGTAAATATTTTAGGCTTTGTGATTACATGGTCACTGTTGCAACTACTCAAGTCTGCTGTGAGTGCAGGAGCAGCCAGAGACAGCATAAACAAGTGAGCATGGCTGTGTTTCTATAAAGCTTTATAGACACTGAAATTTGAATTTCACATAATTATTTTAAATAATAAGCCTACTTTTTTAGTATAATTATAGATTTATACAATAATTGAGCAGATAGTACAAAGAGTCCACATACTTCCCCTTCATCCCCAGCTTCCCCTATTGGTAACATCTTGCATTAGTGTGGTACATTGGTTACAATTGATGAGCCAGTATTGATACATTAGTATTAACTAAGCCCATCATTTAAAGTTCACTCTGTTGTACATTCTATGGCAGGGATCCCCAGCCTTTTGGCACCAGGGACTGGTTTCATGAAAGACAATTTTTCCACAGGAGGTGAGGACAGGGAGGCACAGGAAATGTTTTCAGGATGATTCAAGTGCATTACATTTATTGTGCACTTTATTCGTATTGTTATTACACTGTAATATATAATGAAATAATTATATAACTCAACATAATACAGAATTAGTGGGAGCCCTGAGCTTGTTTTCCTGCAACTAGATGGTCTCATCTGGGGGTGATGGGAGACAGTGATTAGATCATCAGGCATTAGATTCTCATAAGGAGCGTGCACTCTAGATCCCTCACATGTGCAGTTCACAGTAGGGTTCACACTCCTATGAGAATCTAATGCTGCTGCTGATCTGACAGGTCGTGGAGCTCAGGCGGTAATGCAAGTGATGGGGAGTGGCTGTAAATACAGATGAAGCTTCGCTCACTCACCCACCTGCTGCTCACCTCCTGCTGTGTGGCCTGGTTCCCAACAGGGTTGGGAACCACTGTTCTATGGGTTTTGACAAAGGTATAATGACATGTATCCATAATTACAGTATTATATAGAATAGTTTCACTGCCCTAAAAAAGCCCTATGCTCTACCTATTTTTTCCTCCTTCCTCTTCCCTACCTCTGGTCAGGTAACCACTGATCTTTTCACTGTCTCCATGGTTTTGCCTTTTGCAGAATGTCATATAGTTGGAGTCATACAGTATGTAGCATTTTTGAATTGGCTTCTTTCACTTAGCAATATGCACTTAAGGTCCCTCCATGTCTTTTCATGGCTTGATAGCTCATTTCTTCTTAGCACTAAATAGTATTACAAAAATACTATTTACAGTGTTACAAAAAATAGTATGTATGTTCTATAGCCTATTAGTCTGCCTAGGCTGCCATAAGACAACACCACAGACTGCGTGGTTTGAACAATGGAAATTTATTTTCTCCCAGTTCTGGAGGTTAGAGTTCAAGATCAAGATGGCCGCACCTTCAGGTTCTGGTTAGGGCCCTCTTCCTGGCTTGCATGCACATGGCTGCCTTCTTCTTGTGTCCTCACATGGCACTGAGAGAGAGAATCTTCTTCTTCTTATAAGGCCACAGTCCTATCAGATTAGTGCCCCACTTTAATGACCTCATTTAACTTTAATTACCTCCTAAAGACTGTATCTCTCGATATAGTAATATTTGGGGTTAGGGCTTCAATATACGAATTTTGGAGGACACAGTTTAGTCCATAAATTCACAGTTTGCTTATCCACTTACCTATTGAAGCACATCTTGGTTGCTTCCAACTTTTGGCAATTATATATAAAACTGCTGAAAACATTTGTGTGCAGGTTTTTGTGTGGACATGCATTTTCCAATTTTTTGGGTAAATATCAAGGAGCACAATTGCTAGATTGTGTGGTAAGAACATGTTTTTTGTTTGTTTTGTAAGAAATTGCCAAACTGTCTTCCAAAGTGGCTATACCGTTTTGCATTCCTGCTAGCAATGAATGAGCATTTTTGATGCTCCACATCCTTGCTAACATTTGGTGTTGCCAGTACTTTGGATTTTAGTCATTCTAATAGGTGTGTAGTGGTATGTTTTAATTTGCAGTTTCCTGATGACATGATGTTGAGCATCTTTTCATATGCTTATTTGGCGTCTGTATGTTTTACCCTCCTCTCTCCTTCTCTCTTCTCTTTTACTCTTGAATTTGTGCAAAAGCTGCTTTATTCTGCTTTCTTCTTTCTTCCCTCCTCCTCCTCCTTTCTCCTTTCTCCTTTTTCCTTCTCTTTATTCTTCTGTCAGCTGTACTTAAGATATGTGTATCAAGATCAGAAGCTTTCGTCTGCCACTGTGGTTTCGTTTATGTCTTCAGTCTCTTCTGTGAAGGTTCTCTTGGCTTTCTAGCACTAAATCAAAATCTGGTGCTCCTGGATGACACAACTTCCCGTAATGCCCCGGTGAACGGTTGCTAATTTTATTCTCAAAACCTTTTCACCATAGGGCCTCTGTTGGTGGGATAGGTGTCTCCATTGTCCTTCACTGCTATTCTCCTTTCCTCCTCCCTAAAAATATCTAAGTTGAAATCTCATTTTGTCACAGTATCCCATCCTCTACCTCTCCTGATTCCTGGATCACTCTCTTTCACTTTTTTTTTTTTTTCTTTTAGAGATGGGGTCTTGTTCCCTTGCCCAGGTTGGAGCTGGAGTATGCGGTGGAGCAATCACAGCTCACTGCATCCTCAGACCCCTGGGGTCAAAGGATCCTCCTGCCTCAGCCTCCCGAGGTCAAAGGATCCTCCTGCCTCAGCCTCCCGAGTAGCTGGGACTACAGACACATGCCACCATGCCTGGCTTCTTTTTGGCTTTTTGAAAACATTTTGCCACTAGCTTACTGTTACTTTCTTCATCATTACTTCCATCATGATTCTTGGATGATTTCAGTATCCTTAGAGAAGATCCTTCAGATACACTGACCTGTCATTTTCTGGACCTCCTCTTTATCACTGATCTTACCTTTTACCCAGTCTCAGCCATTTGCTTTCCTGATCATAAGCCTAAGTCTTGTCACTACCAATAACATCTCACTTTCAAACATCCTGCTCTGACTGCCTTCACCTGTTTTACCAGCTTACTTCCTTTAGTATTCCAGTTTCAATAGTTGTTCAGTCCTTCTGAGATTTTGCCATGTTTCCAGTGTCTCTCATTCTCTTCAGTTCATCACGTCCCTCTTACCCAGTTTAAATACCATGGACAGTCATTGTCACTATTTCCTTCCTTTCACCTTTCATATTCATGTCTGTCTCTTTTCTGGTAGGTTTCTCTTGGATAAACCTATTAGTTAAATTCAGTTTCGCCCACTTCATGCCTGTCCTAGTATAGCTGAATCAGCTGAAGAAAACACTTCAACTGTCCTGACTGGTCTCAATTTAAGTGTTGCCAGACCAATCATATTTCCCTGGTCCTCTCACTGTCCCATTCTGATGATTGCTTTATAAAGTTTCTTCTATCTTCAAACCTCCAACATCTCTCCCATCCTTTGAATCAGAAGAGAACTTCTACAGTCTCCCACTACCTCATTTACCCACCTATCAACATGTTTGCTTTCTCTTTTGTTGGTGAGAATGAGTGGCTTCTTGCTCCTAGCTAGAGCCAATCCTTCCATATGTGCTTTAGATTCTTCCTGTTTTGTTCAAGAATATTGCTCAAGCTATTCTTCCTCCTGTTTCCTGCGTCAGCATTTCCCCTCTCTACTAGATCATCTCTGTCAGTAAATGAACATGTTGTTGTTTCTCCTAGAAGTACTGTTTCTATATCTAGATAGTACTCTATCTAGAGTTAAAAAAAAACAAAACAAAACCAACAAACTCAAAACTCTCTTCAGATGTTACTTCCCCTCTTGCTGTTACTGCATTTCTCTACTGTATGTTACAGCAGAATTCCTTTTAAAAAATGTCCACGTTCACTGACTCTAGTTTTTTATTTCTCCTTGTCTCTTGAACCCAGTCCAGTCAGGTGCCACCACTCCACTGAAACTCCTGTTTTTTTTTTTTTTTTTTTGAGACAGAGTCTTGCTCTGTTGCCCAGGCTAGAGTGCAATGGCACGATCTTGGCTCACTGTAACCTCCACCTCCTGGATTCAAGCGATTCCCGCCTCAGCTTCCTGAGTAGCTGGGATTACAGGCGCCTGCCACCATGCCCGGCTACTTTTTGTATTTTTTTTTTTTTTTTTTTTTTTTGAGACGGAGTCTCTCTCTGTTACCCAGGCTGGAGTGCAGTGGCTCACTTGGCTCACTGCAAGCTCCACCTCCCAGGTTCATGCCATTCTTCTGCCTCAGCCTTCCGAGTAGCTGGGACTACAGGCACCTGCTACCACACCTGGCTAAATTTTTTTTTGTATTTTTAGTAGAGACGGGGTTTCACCGTGTTAGCCAGGATGGTCTTGATCTCCTGACCTCATGATCCGCCCACCCACCTCGGCCTCCCGAAGTGCTGATTACAGGCGTGAGCCACTAATTTTTGTATTTTTAGTAGAGACGGGGTTTCACCATGCTGGCCAGGCTGGTCTCAAACTCCCGACCTCAGGTGATCCACCCGCCTCGGCCTTCCAAAGTGCTGGGATTACAGGCGTGAGCCATCATGCCTGGCCTGAAACTGCTGTTTTTAAGGGCACTACTGATTTCCACATTGCTAAACCCAGTGACTGTGTCTCATCTTATTAAACTTATAAGGAGTAAATGAATAAATAAATGGGCAAGGTGGAGGTGAGGTGGGAAAGTTTGTTGAGTACACTAAAAATAGTAACTACCATTATTTACTACTGTTGAGGGAAATCTAATAGTGTGGGACTGGTGCAAAGGATATAGAAATAGGCAATAGGTTTTAGAGATACTTTGGGGTAACTGATGCTAACAGTTTCTTATGGATTCTTTTGGAATGTTCTATAAATATACGAGTATATTTATCAACCCACCTTCAGTTATTTTTTTAACCACAGAAAAGTCAAAAGATCAGTACACTGATAAACGTGCGTTTTCCTTATCTAGATTTACCAACTGTTAACATCCTGCCACATTCACTTTATATCTTAATATTACCCACACTTTCCTCCTTTTTCACATCTGAAAGTGGGCTGCAGATAATATGAAACTCCTAAACACTTCACCATGTATTTCCTAAGAATGAGGAAATGTTTATTTTTAAAAAGCATCAATTCATTTTAATATGCTTTATGCTTCAAAGCTAACATCACAGGGTTCTTTTTCACCGTCTTGCACCATATGCTTGTATTTCTCTTCTGCCGCTATGAGAATCCTGATTCCCAATAACATCCTTTGTTTTTATAGGCTCACTTCAGCAGCTCTGTTGGAAATAAACTGAAAGAGGGGCAAGGGCAGAAGCAGGGAGATGTTTTGGAAGCTGTTGTAGCAATCCCCATGAGTTACAATAGTAGCAGTGGAGTAATGAGAAGTAGTTGGATTATGGATATGTACACACACACTCACACACACACACACGTATATATACATACATTTTAAAATTTTGAAATAGTTTGAAATCTATAGAAAAGTTTTAAGAACAGTGCAAAGAACTCTTGCATGCCTTTTACACAGACTCCTCAGTTGTTAAATTTTACTGCATTTACTCCATTTCTCTCTTTCTCCCTTTCAAGAGAGAGAGATGTGTTGAGCCATCACCTTTAAATACTGTAGTGTATACTCTCTATCCTCCTGCCTCCCAAAAGAAGGCCACTTTCCTCTATTACTACCCTATATTTCTTCCAGTCAGGAGATAAACATTGATACAACACTGTCATCCAATTCAAAGACACCATTCAAAGTTTGCCATCTGTTTCAATAATGATTTGCTTTTCTAGTCTAGGATTTTACTTGCAAACACTCATTGCTTTTACTTATCATGTCTCATCAGTGTCCTTTAATCTGGAACAGTTCTTTAGTCTTTTCCTGTCTCTAATGTCCTTGACAGTCTTAAAGAGTAGAAGTCTTTTATTCGACAAGATGATCCCAAACCACTAAGGGGTTCCTTGGAGAAATGACCAATTCCAGGGCTGGGAAAATGCAGGGAAAGTGCAAAATAAGCCTGGAAAATCTTGGGCCAGAAATTCTCAGCAAATGAACATGTTAAAAAGAACAAAGGCCCCAATATGAATGAACTCCCCGTGGTCAAATCTGGGAAAATTTGAGCATCAGAATAAAATGAGGGTATACATTATAGTGTAAATACTATGCGATGTTCCTATGCCATCATATCATCCTATGATATAGTCACATGATCACTTGGTCAAGTTGGTATCTTCTAGGTTTCACCACTGTAAAGCCACTGCTTCCCATTTTGTATTTTATTGCTATTTTGGGGGAGATAATCTGACATAACACCAATATCCTTTTCTTATTAAACCTCTAACCATGAGCCCTAGCCTCATTAATAACCCCAATCTATATCAGTTACCACTCTAATGGTTGCCAAATGGTAACTATCTAACTCTATCATTCTGTCTATCATTCTATCATTGTTGATTGACATTGCACTATAAGAACCAACCTACCTACTTACCTTCCTTCCTTCCTTTGTTCTGTGATGAACTCATTGATTCCTTTTTTATTTGGTGGTTGGTAAACCGCTACTCTCATTTTATTCTGATGCTCAGATTTTCCCAGATTTGACCACTGAGAATTCATTCATATTGGGGCCTTTGTTCTTTTTGACATATTCCTGTCATTTGCTGAGAATTTCTGGCACAGCAAGATTTCCAGGCTTATTTTGCACTTTCCCTGCTGCAGCCCTGGAATTGGTTATTTCTCCAAGGAACCCCTTAGTGGACTTCTGTTTGGTGGAAGATGGTATTTAGTATCCAAGATCTGGTCACCCAGTATTTTCATTGCTACTGGGATGTCATTGCTTCTAGGACCTCTTAGCAGACAGAACTAGGAAATATATATACATGTGTGTATATATATATATATATATATATATATATGTGCATGTGTATATATGTATATATGCATAATACAAACATCTGCATATGTGTGTACATATATATATACTTCTACAGCTATCTGTATGTGTTATATTTTAAATGAGTTTATTTACTAATACTTCTAGTTCTAATCCAACATCTTAGGATTCTTTTAGTCTCCCGACTCTTTCCATGCTCTTAAATCCTTTCTCAGACTGTGAGAAATCTGACTCCAATTATTTTAGTAAAAGGCAAAAGATTCATTCGTTCTGAAGAGAAACCAGAGCATTCTAATTATTTTAGATATATTCAACCATTTGCTCAGTCACCTAACATATTTGTTCAGTATGACCACTCTCCTAACCACTCAGCCTGCGTTTTCCATCTGCTACTCCATTCCCCCTCCCACTGGGCTGGGGCATGCTGGCATCTTTGCTGGGCAATAGTCTCTCCCACACCATCCTATTTCCTTGGATATGAGGCATATTGCTGGAGATGACTGTGCACAAAACCCCATCACCTTTGTTGCCCTGCTTCTTTGGAAGCTGACATCTCTGTGTTGGGAGGGGTAGGGAAGAAAAGGAAGATTGGGAAGGGAAGGAAGAATGGGAGGAAAGGTAGGAAGCCACGTTACAGATATATATTTTGAGAACAGAGCTGACAGAATTTTCTGGTAGATTGATTATGGAGAGTGAGGAAGAGAAGTAAATAATTAAGTAATAATGATCCCAAGGTTTTTGGCCTGAGCAACTGGGAAAATCCAATTGTCATTAACTGAGATGAGGACAAAGCAGTAGGAGGTTTGGTGGGGTTGATGAGGAGCTCATTTTGGATATGTTAGGTTTGACATGCCTTTTAAACATCTAAGAGGAGATGTCATACTCACTGCACATGCATCTTGAAGTGTGGGTTGGAGATGTATATTTGGAAATCCTTGGTATATAGATTTTATTTAAAGCCGTGAGCTCAGCTGAGATTACCAAGGAAGTAAGATAGATAGAAACGTTTATGCTGAGCCCAGGGACAAATTTGTGTTAGGGAGATGAGGAAGAACCAGCAAGGTAGGTCAACCACTGAGGTGGGAGGAAAACCGGGTAAGTGTGATATTCTGGAAGTCAAGTGAAGAAAATGCTTCAGTTAAAATGAAAGGATCAACTATGTTAATGCTGTTGATAGGTCAAGTAAGATGAGGACTATGAGTTTACCATTGAATTTAGCAATATGGAAGTCACTGGGGACATTAATAATTATGTGTATGTGGAGCGGGGAGCTTGATTGGAGCAGGTTTAGAACGAATGGGAGGAAAGAAATGAGAGAGCCAGATAGAGAACTCTTTAAAGGAGTTTCAGCCTATATATAAGCCGCAGTCCTCTGCTTACATGTTTCTTGGCTCTGCACCTGAGTAGTCTTTTCTGAGAGTCATGTGAGTAACCTTTTGTTATTACTACGTATACATTTTTTTGCTAAATACTATTTTGTCTTAGGTGGTGAAATGTTACTGTAATTGGTCAGGTTAATAACAGACTGACAGTGTAGTTCCTACACTTGTGCACTGAGGAAATCATCAGAGCAGTTTCAGCAGCATAAAATAGGTAGAGAGTACAAAGGAAGACCTAGTTTTGAAAAACTCTTCAAAGTGCTTAAAGTTTTGAAAGTGTCAGAGGAAATAGGAACTTCATAGATTCTATGGTAAGGAGGCTTCTTGGGCCTTGGTCAACACCTTGACCTTTCTTTACAAAAAGTTTTCAGTATAGTGTATTGAAGAATGTTTTCTGTATCCACATATTTCTTGATTTGTAATGAAACCTCATTAGGAAATTGGAATATAGTTAGATTTGCTTAAATGAATTTGATGGTTTAGATGAATGAATCCTTTATTGTCTAGATAGAAAATTGGTTGCACCCTTAACTTAAGGCATGGATAACAAATACGCAGTGTGTATATACTTTCCACAGCCCTCTCCTATTGCTTATGAACCATGTCTACTTTCCACAGTTGTCTCCTATTACTTATGAACCACATTAACTTTTCATGCTGAACCCAGATGTAGCATCAGAATTCTTGTTAGTAATGTTCCATAAAGCCACTACCAATTAGTCTTACATGACATATGACATAAAACCTTTTTTGATCCCTGGTGTAAGAATTCAGTTCACAAGATAAAAATTATGCAGAAAACAACACATAAATTGGAAATGAGCATTGAATTGCTTATTCACATTACTGGAGTTTATCAATAATAGTAATGGCTAATGAGAAACCTTAATAGAGGTGACATAGGGACACAGTGCTTGTTTCTTTGTCAAATAATTGAATTGACAGTTCATTTCTATTCTTTTCCTTTGTCCAAAGATTCTGCTCTCTTTGCTGAACTCGGTTATTTCACAGACACTGATGAGCTGCAATTGGAAGCAGCAAATGAGACGTATGTAAGTATTTACTAAGGTTGAATAATGTGATATTTAGTCTTTAACCCTAATTATTGCAAGAAAGTTTCAGGACAACAGGTTCAGGCTAGTAATTTAAGTTACATACTTAATGGTAAATAGCTTCTACCATTAAGTATGAAAGTTAGTAGCCATTTTGTAGTCAGTAAATGTAAGACAGTAGAAATTGCATTGTATTGCAATTCTAGGCCCACCTTTGGCCCTAGGGATGGGTGACTTTGGAAAAGTCACTAATCTGCCTACCTGGTTTTTACAGATACTTTGCTACATAAGGGAATTGGCAGGTGACTTTGGAAAAGTCACTAACCTGCCTACTTCTTGGTTTTTACAGATTCTTTGCTTTTAAAAAGGAAGTTGGTAAGTTCTGCTTGACTAAGTTGGTAAGTCAAGCAGAACTTACCAACTTCCTTTTTAAAAGTTATGTATTCATGTAGAAAGCTCTGAAAAGTAGGTGTATCCTTACCTTTGATTGGTTAGAGGTCTGTGTGAAAACTATTATAACACTGAGTCCCCGAGAATATCTTAGGTTTTCTTTTCTTGATTAGTACATATAAAACTCTTTGCCCTATAGAACTTTGATTTTGTCTTATTCTTTAATGGATGAGGTGCTGTTTCACTTAAGAAGTAATTCAAGTGAGCAGAGTAATTTGTCAATCAGGTTGAATATCACATCATTTTAGGCTCTTATTAACTTGAGTACAAAATATGTAAAGATTGCTTAGTGAGTTTCAGACATTTCTTAAACAATGATTTAGCAGTTGTTTTACCATTAATCGACAGAAGAGAATGAAGGACATGATATATTTTAAAAAATCAGTACTAGGGATTTTAATGGTTTCATTTACTCCATGAGATACTTTAGAATGTGGCCCATTGATTAAACTGCCTTTTAATATTGGCTATTTGAATAAGCAACTGATACTCATATTTCATAACATCTAGAATCCTAAAAGAAAATGTTTCTTTTAAACTATGTCAAGAAACTGTGTGCTCAATTGGAAAGATTAAGGGAAATACATTCCTGATTTTACAACTAACATTCTATTATTTTATGCAAATCACTCAATCTTTCAGTTCCTTAGTTTTTCTAGTATGACATGAAGGGATTGAATCTCTGAGACCCCTCATGTCATTCTTCTTCCAAATGGCAATAGAATTTCCCATGCTAAATCACGGAAGAGTTAGAGTATATAAGTGCCAGTATGTTTCATTTTGCATGAACTGGGCCTGTTAAATTTCTGATGTGATAAAATCTTTATGCTGTAGAAGGTATTTGACTTATTTGGCTGAAGATTGAGTCAGAAGTTTCCTGAAGTAGATCATGCCCTTATTTAAAAGTGTTGCTGGCACTCAGGCAAGCAACATTGGTAACTTTACTTAGATTAAGAAAGTTTAAGGATTTTTTGGTTGCTAAAACAAGGCTGCTTAATTTTTTTTTTAAGACAGAGTCGCACTCTGTTGCCCAGGCTGGAGTGCAGTGGTTTGACCTCGGCTCACTGCAACCTCTGCCTCCCAGGTTCAAGCGATTCTCATGTCTCAGCCTTCTGAATAGCTGGGACTACAGGTGCATGCTACCACGCCTGGCTAATTTTTGTATTTTTAGTAGAGACGGGGTTTCACTACATTGGCCAGGCTAGTCTCGAACTCCTGAGCTCAAATGGTCCACCCACCTCGGCCTCCCAAAGTGCTGGGATTACAGGCATGAGCCACCACACCTGGCTAAGGCTGCTTAATTTTTTGATGTGAAGATCCAAATAAGAGAAAAAAGTGAAGGAGATTGATTTTTTAAAAAATGGTTTTTTTATGATTTAAATACTTTTTTTTCATGTGCACTTTCACATGTTCTCTTTATGTACCTTGTACTAATATTTACTCAGTTATGGGCATCATAAGAAAATAGTTTCCCTTCTGTGTTTCTGTTACATTCTCAATAAAAATGAACCATATAGTAGTCACTTTGAAATGATAATATTCTTCTAGAAATTGTTAACAAATGGTCGTTACCAATTACTAGATACATTTTTACTTTTTTTGCCTGAGGTGTATTTTTTTATTTTTATTTTTATTTTTATTTGAGACGGAGTCTTGCTCTGTCACCCAGGCTGGAGTGCAGTGGCGCAATCTCGGCTCACTGTAAGCTCCACCTCCTGGGTTCACACCATTCTCCTGCCTCAGCCTCCTGAGTAGCTGGGACTCCAGGCACCCGCCACCACGCCCAGCTAATTTTTTGTATTTTTAGTAGAGATGGGGTTTCACCATGTTAGCCAGGATGGTCTCGATCTCTTGACCTTGTGATCCACCTGCCTCGGCTTCCCAAAGTGCTGGGATTACAGGCGTGAGCCACCGCGCCCGGCCGAGGTGTATTTTATTGTTGCTGTTTTTGTTGTTGTTGTTGTTTTGTTTTGTTTCTTTGACAGGGTCTGGCTCTGTCTCCCAGGATGGAGTGCAGTGGCATGATCTTGGCTCATTGCAGCCTCCATCTTTTGGACTCAAGCGATCTTCCCACCCCAGCCTCCAGAATAGCTGGGACCGTAGGTGCACGCCACTGTGCCCAGCTAGTGTTTGTATTTTTTTTCTTAGGTAGAGATGGGTTTTGCCATGTTGCCCAGGCTGGTCTTGAACCCCTGGGCTCAAGCAATCCTATTGTTGCTGTTTTATCATTTGTGACATTAAGTTAATATTTACTGCCTTTTGACTTTATTGCATTATTTATGTATTAAGTTTACTTTTCTTTTTGTCTCTGTGACTCCAGACACTTAATTTAAAATAGTACTGTTTGGTACTAACTTGATCTCAGACTTACATGAGGACTCTGAAATTATGTGACACTTCTTCATTCATGTATATAGTATAAGGTGGTTATCTGGATGACCCAGAATATGCTTATATTTTGGTTAGAAAAACCACCTAAATGAAAAGAACTTAATGCAGCCTTTAAGAAGTTTGCTGGACCCTGTTTTAGAAAATTAGTTTTATTTTATAGGATTAAAAAGTGGTGTTTTTTTTGATTCATAAAAGTTTTAGAAATTTAAGAAGTATAGAACTGTAGAAAAAAAGAAAATTACTCAGTGATTCATAAAAGTTTTAGAAATTTAGGAAGTATAGAACAGTAGGAAAAAAAGAAAATTACTCAGTGGTAACTATCCTCTTTATGATTCTTTCCTGTCTTTTGGATATATCTATATTCTTTCTATTGTATATAGAGATTATATTATGAATAGCATTTACTTTGTCTTGTTTTTCTTAATGGCAATGGGAAAATGTATTTTGCTGGATTTCCCTTAAGATAAAAGACACATTTTTGACTCCTGTAATGGTCATTCTCATAGAAAAGAATGAAGCCAACTAAATGTTTTAAATACTGAATCCCTTACCTCTTTCCTAGTTGTTGCTGCTGTGCTTCAAGTAACTGAATTGATTTTATCTCTAGGCTATCCAAGATGTATTCTCATACAAGACTGACTTAGAGTATTCTTTTTACTAGGTTGGCTAATAGCAGTTAAATTATTTGTGCCAAATTGTGTCTCACAGTTTGATTTTAAGATGTGTATGTTTTATTCTTTTAATATTCTTTTGCTGATTTGAAACCTACAGGAAAACAATTTTGATCATCTTGATTTTGATTTGGATTTGATGCCTTGGGAGTCAGACATTTGGGACATCAACAACCAAATCTGTACAGGTAATTATGTGTTTCACTGGTAAAAGTTTTAAAAAGATCAATTTTATTTTGTAGTTTGGTCATACTCAAAATTAGGTGGGGTTATTGGGCTATTCTGGTAGGTTAAAAGATTCCTGGTGTTATGCATTCTACTTCTGGTATGGCAATTATGTAAACAAATTTCTTGCCAAAAATGGATATGAGGAATTTCATAGTTATGTTTCAGTAGTGTAATGAATGAACAGTTCATATCAGAAATAGAAATAGTGATTTTGAATTATGAATAATGTCTCTGTATAAGATTAACCTGAGAACCAGACAGGGCTTAGGGAATCAAAGGGAAGAGCCTGGGTTACCAGAACCTAGGAACTTGGTGGAGGAGTCCCATGCATTTAATACATGTACTTCTAAGAAGGGGCAGCACCTGGCTGATACTAATATCTTTAAGGGGGCCTGATGAGGTCGGGGTTGAGTATACTGAAAGAAGCCAGAACCTGGAGCAAATTGCCAGTGCTGGGATACAGCTGATGGTAGAATGAAGAAAAATCCCTTCTCCTCCCTTCTAGCTTCTTCTAGTATCCCCTATTGACAGGACCTAAAAGGATGCCAGCTGGGAATAATTTATATCACCGATTATAGAAAGTGGACTTAGTGCTGAGAGACAGTGAATAAATAACCAGCACATTCTCCTATCTAAATTCCTCTCTACCCCTGCACTACCTATTCCTCTTCATTTTATGTATTTACTTATACTGTTTCATGCCTGTTTGCCTTCATAGAATGTGGGATACACAAAGTCAGTGTTCTGGTTTTATCGTTTGACAAACTACTCTAAATCTTAGTTGCTTAAAGCAACAACCATTTTATTAGATTGCTAGAATCTATGGGTCACGAATTTTGACTGGGTGCTTACGAATTTTGACCGGGTGCTCCAAGGATGGCTTGTCTCTGCTCCATGATGTCCAGACCACAACTGGGGAGATTTGAAGATTGTAGTAGCTTGACATTTGGGGGCTAGAATCATCTTGAGGTTTCTTCACTCATATGTGTGGCACCTGGGGTGGAATGACTTGAAGACTAGGACTACTAAATGGAGTGCCTGCATAGGGCCTCTTTGTGTGGCGTGGTGTTCTCAGTCATGGTGGTCTCAGGGTAGTCAGACTTCAAAGGCTCCAAGTATGAGTGTTCCAGCACACAAAGCAGAGGCTGCATTTCCAGCTTCAGAATTCACATAGCATTACTTCTATCTTCTCTTGATTGAAGGAGTCAAGCCCACCTAAATTCTTGGGGAGGGGAAATCGACTCTACTTCTTGGTGGGAAAGTGGCAAGATCACATTGTAGAAGATCATGAGGGAAGATCATGAAGGATGGTAGATATCGTATGGCTAATTTTGGAAAACACAGTCTGCCATCCCCACCCTATTCTATCTTTGACACCAAGGGATACTGCCTGGGCCATAGTTGCTCAGTACATTTTTATAGGATAAATTAATAGTTTAAAAGATATGAACATTTTTTATGAGTTTAAATTGTATTGTCAAAAATGCTTTCCAAAATATTTCCTGTTTCTTATTTTTTTAAATTTTTTGGGAATCTATAATATTTTGCATATGGTAAAATATTCAAAAGGTACAAAAATCTGTATAGTAGAAAAATGTCTCCTGCTTTTATTCCTCAGCCAACAAGTTCTATTTTCCAGAGACAACCACTGTTACCAGTTTCTTCTGTTTACCCTTCCAGAGAATTAGTGCAGATGCAAGTGTACACATATATATATACACACACACACAGACATACATATATATATATATATATATATATATACAGCCCCCCTCCCCACATATATATATAATTTGTAACACAAGTGGAAACATACTAGATATATTGTTTTCTGCATCTTTCATTTTCACTCGTTATATTTTGGTGACCTTAGCTTCCATATCTGATTGAATTTTAAAAGTAGATTTTACCTTCTTTCTTGTTCATTTTATTATAAGTTTTTATTGTCCAGTGGGTAAAACCTTTCCTCCATGTTTTCCAGTTAAAGATATTAAGGCAGAACCTCAGCCACTTTCTCCAGCCTCCTCAAGTTATTCAGTCTCGTCTCCTCGGTCAGTGGACTCTTATTCTTCAACTCAGCATGTTCCTGTGAGTAGCCAGTCTTTTACAATGATTTTGGTTATAATATGCTATCTGGAAAATATGTATATGGGGGAGGCAGTTAACATTTATTGAATACTACTATGAGTTATATTGTCTCATTTAATGAGGGAACTGAGACTCAAGAAAGAGCCTTGTGGGAGCTAGAAAGTTGTTAGTGCCTTTGGTTTTGCTCTCTTTTCCCCTCTGTTCATGCCTCCATAATTTCATTGTTTCATTTGTTTCATTGCATTTTAACAGTATCCAGTATTTGTTTATTGGCTTACTGTCCTTTCTCCCACCCTTTCTTTCTCCTCCCTATTAGGATATACATTCTTTATATATGGACATAGAAGACCCTATTAGGATATACATTCTTTATATATGGACATAGAAGAATGTAAGATGGTCAGTTTTTATATCTCTTTAGTCACAGCATCTAGAATGATTGCCTTAGTTTGGGAATGCCTAGTGCTACCTTTTGAAGGGGCTCACGTTTTTATAGAAGTCTGGTAGCTCTTTTAAGAACACTTCTGCTCTGTGTCCAGACAAAAGCCCTGAGGCCAGGAAAAGGAAGTACCTGATTTAGGTACTTTTTAGAATGGGGAAAGGGAAAGTATAAGAATAAAAAAATCAAATAATATTTTAGTATATTATATGTGCTATAAATTATGGTATCTTTGTTCCTGCAGGCTCTACATTTAGTTACTAAATCCTGGTGGTTGTATGCACATATTAATTCAAGGATTTATCTTTTCTGCCCCTGCCAGGCCATCACTATCTCACCTGGATTAAGTCAATAGGATTTTAACTGGTCAGCCTTACAACTCCTCAAACCTTTCTTAGCAGTGGAATCTTCAAAGAGAAATCTTTCAGTGTCACAAGCTTTACTGTATCAGTCATTTGCTTAAAACTTTTTAGTAACTTCCCAGTCCTTACAAGGATGAAATTTAAATTCCCAGAGTACTAGGCTTTCCATGATCTGGCCCCCATTTACCTTTCCAGTCTCTTTTCTTGCTATCCCCTCCTACTTCCACATTCCCCTTAATTTGAGCCCTGTGAGAGTTCCTCTCTGAGAGCTCCTATGCACTCTACTCATTCAACCGCTGTGCCAGGCACTGTTCCAGATGCTGGCAGTGAACAACAGCAGTGAGATTGCTGCTGTTACAGTTCTAGGTTTTTGCACATCCTCTTTCTTCTGCCTAGAATAGCCCCATTTTTTTCTTGTCTTGGAAAACTCATCCTTCAAGTCCCAGTTCAAAAACTACTTCCTTTATGAAGCTTTTCTCTGATTGCTGCTATTGGTAGCTCTCTGAGGTCCCACAATTTCTCCAAATGATTTACTTTTTTAAAAAATTAATAATTACAAAAGGTAGCATACTGTATACCCTGTCCTGTACCTTGTTTTTTTAGCTTAGCAGGATAACTCTTAATTTCAGAGTATATAATTTTCCCATTATGCTACATAATGTTTCATTGCATGGCCTTATCATGCTTAATTTAGTGATTTCCTTATTGATGAGTATTTGTGTTGTTTTTAGTCTTTTCCAGACCCAATTAACCTGTACATAAGTCTTTTCCAGACTCAAATAACCTATAGTAAATAACCTGGTACATAAGTCACTTTATATTTTTGCCAGGATATTTTTGGGATATATTTCAAGAGGTGGGATTGTTGACACCAAGGTAAATACACTTGAATTTTGCTAGATACTGCCAAATTTCTCTCTATAGGGGTTGTAAAATTTTACATCCTCATCAGCAGTATGTAAGAGGGCCTGTTTTCCCATCATCACTCCACAATAGGTTTTGTTTTATATCTCTTTTATTATAAGTATGGTTAAATAATATCTGTTCATATGTTTTATATGTTTAAGGCCTATTTGCATTTCTTTTTAAAAAATGAACTGTCATTTCAAATTTTTGTTCTTTTTTTTTTTGGAGACGAACTCTCTTTCTTGTCTACCAGGCTGGAGTGCAATGGCATGATCTCGGCTCACTGCAACCTCCGCCTCCTGGCTTCAAGCAATTCTCCTGCCTCCTCAGCCTCCCGAGTACCTGGGATTACAGGCACCTGCCACCACACCCGGCTAATTTTTGTATTTTTAGTAGAGACAGGGTTTCACCATGTTGGCCAGGCTGGTCTCGAACTTCTGACCTCAGGTTATCCACCTGCCTCGGCCCCCCAAAGTGCTTGGGATTACAGGTGTGAGACACTGCGCCCGGCCGTTCATTTTTTAATTGAATTGTATTGGTCTTTTTCTCTTTAATATTTTAGGTGCTTTATTATATATTGGGATTATTAGTCCTTAGTTTGTGAAATAAGCTGCAAATATTTTTTCCCCAATTTTTCTTTTGTCTCTTTGCTTTATTTCTGGTGTTTATTTTTCCCCAGGTGTACTGTTTTCTATAGCCAAATTATTGATCTTTTCTTTAATTGCTTTTTTGGTCACTCAAAGGAAGGTTTTCACCACTGAGAGGTTATAAAATAATTCACTCATATTTTTACTCTTATTTTTTTGCTTATGTTAATTTTTTGTTTGGAACAATCTCAAATTCACAGAAGTGTTGTGAGTATGTTGCAAATAACTTGTTTTTTCCTTATGCATTTCAGAGTAAGTTACCAGTCCGATGCCCCTATCACTCCAATACTTTAGTGTCTACTTCCTACAAGCACAGATATTTCTTAGCCATAATACAAGCACAAAATCGGGAAATAAACATTAATATGTTACTATAATCTAACCTTCAGCTCTCGTTTAAATTGTGCCAGACATCCCAGAGGTGTCCTTTAGACTATCAAAAGGACCCAGTTCAGAATCAAGCATTGCATGTGGTTATCTTGTCTTTTTAATCTTGTTCAGTATGAAACAGTTCTTCATTAATCCTTGACTTTCTTCACCTTGTCACTTTTGGGGATTAGGAGTTAGTTATTTTGAAGAGCATTTCTTAGTCGGGTTTGTCTGATGTTTCTTTAGGATCATATTCAGGTTTTATATCTGTGGCAGGAATGTCACAGAAGTGCTGTCTGTGTCCAACTTTTGATGACCCAATTTTGATTTTCTCTAATACTGATTATTTTCACTTTGATCCCTTCATAGATGTTATCTGCCAACCTATTCCATTGTGAAGTTGCTTTTTCTCTCTATGCCATACATATTTTGTGAGAAAGATACTTTAAGACTATGTAAAAATATCCTGTTCATCATCACACTTTATATTTGTTCACTTACTTGTTAATATCTGTATGGATTCATCGTTTCTTATTTCATTCAACAGATTATAATCCGTTACTATAATTATTTATTCTGATTCTTACATTGTTCTGGATTTGGCCAGTGGGGGTCCCTTCACACCAGCTCTTATGTTCTTTTAACATGTCTCCTTTGGGCTCTGATGTCCTTACACTAGGCTGTCTTCCCATGTGGATGCCCTCGTCACTCTGCTGTAACTCCTCATGCCAGGCCGCCTGCCATATCAGTGCCCTCTCTACCCTTCTTGGACCCTGACATTCCACCAGGCTACTTCTCTGCATGGATGGTGGTCTTGCTTTACCCCATCTAGTGGCTTAGGATAAAATAATTCAGGAAGGAATATTTTCTAAGTGACTATGAATAAGTATTTATCATGAGATATTATTTTTAGTGTTTAGATCTCAGATCCATTTGAAATTACCCTTGTGTATTATATGAGATACAAATCCAATTTTATGTTTTTCCAAATGACTATCAAAATGATTATTCTAGTACCATTTATCAAAAAGTTCATCTGATTTCAATTATATGCATGTATTTTAAATTTATGTAAATGGTATTATAGTAGATATCTTTATATTATTTACTTTTAAAAATCAGCACAGTGTTTTTAAGATAAATTCCTATTGCTCTGTGTACATCAAATCTGTTGCATCTAACTCTGTACAACATTCAAGTATGCATTCACTACATTTTTACGTACACCATAATGAATATTTTAAAAAATGTTCCCTTGCAACCTACAACATGGGAGAAAATTTTCACAACCTACTCATCTGACAAAGGGCTAATATCCAGAATCTACAATGAACTCAAACAAATTTACAAGAAAAAAACAAACAACCCCATCAAAAAGTGGGCGAAGGACATGAACAGACACTTCTCAAAAGAAGACATTTATGCAGCCAAAAAACACATGAAAAAATGCTCATCATCACTGGCCATCAGAGAAATGCAAATCAAAACCACTATGAGATATCATCTCACACCAGTTAGAATGGCAATCATTCAAAAGTCAGGAAACAACAGGTGCTGGAGAGGATGTGGAGAAATAGGAACACTTTTACACTGTTGGTGGGACTGTAAACTAGTTCAACCACTGTGGAAGTCAGTGTGGCGATTCCTCAGGGATCTAGAGCTAGAAATACCATTTGACTCAGCCATCCCATTACTGGGTATATACCCAAATGACTATAAATCATGCTGCTATAAAGACACATGCACACGTATGTTTATTGCGGCATTATTCACAATAGCAAAGACTTGGAACCAACCCAAATGTCCAACAATGATAGACTGGATTAAGAAAATGTGGCACATATACACCATGGAATACTATGCAGCCATAAAAAATGATGAGTTCATGTCCTTTGTAGGGACATGGATGAAACTGGAAACCATCATTCTCAGTAAACTATCGCAAGAACAAAAAACCAAACACCGCATATTCTCACTCATAGGTGGGAATTGAACAATGAGATCACATGGACACAGGAAGGGGAATATCACACTCTGGGGACTGTGGTGGGGAGGGGGGAGGGCGGAGGGATAGCATTGGGAGATATACCTAATGCTAGATGACGAGTTAGTGGGTGCAGCGCACCAGCATGGCACACGTATACATATGTAACTAACCTGCACAATGTGCACATGTACCCTAAAACTTAAAGTATAATAAAAAATAAAAATAAAAATTAAAAAAAAAAAAAAATGTTCCCTTGCGGACCCATGTGAGAAATCCTTTAGAATATATGCCTAGAATTGCTGGGTAGTAGAATGTGCAGGTATTTAATTTGACAAGTGCTTCCATATTTCTCTCCAGGATCATCATAGTACTCTGTGGGCTGGCAGCAGTGCCTGAGGATCCCTGTGACTTCTCTCCTGATACTTGGCATTGTCTGCCTTTTTAATTTTTACTCCATGGCACAATGTGTTTTTTTGTTGTTTGCTTTTATTTTGTTTTACTTTGTATTTCTTTGGTTATTGTTTTCAACAATTATTTACATTCTTATGAGCTTTTTGGACTTTTTTTCTTTTATACATTGTTTATTCCTGTCCTTTGCCAGTTTTTCTACTCAGTTGTTGTCTTCTTGTTTATCAGCAGGAATTCCTCATATACTTGAAATAGTAAAACTCTTGTTGGATTTAGACATTCAAATTGCCTATATCTTTTCCCTTTCTATTATCTATTAACTTTGTAGTCTTTATTAAGTATAAATAGTTAATTTTCAATTACTCAGGCTTATCTTTTTTTTTTCTTTTCCTTTATGGCTTATTTAAGAAGTCCTTCTATGCTTTTAGAGCACAGAGGTATTCTGCATTTTCTTTTATTAACCATATGGTTTACCTTTCACATTTAGGTTTCTTAATACTCTTAGACACCACTTTAATATGTGGTATTATGTAGGGATCTAGCACTAGGTAGGGATCTAATTTTAATTTTCTCTATAAAATGAATCAGTTTTCCTAACTGTATTGTCTTTATAATCACTTGTAATCACTCTTTTCAACAATATTGTATATCTCTCTGTTTACTCAAATCTTTTATGCCTTAGTTCAGTTGTGTAGTTTTCTTCATATGGGTCCTGCACATTCCTTAGAAAATTTCTAGGTATTTTGTAATTGTTATTGCTATTGTGAGTGAAATATTTATTTATTTGTTTTATTTAAATCTTTTTTATTTTTAACTTTTTTGGGGTACATGGTAGGCATATATATTTGTGGGGTACGTGAGATGTTTTGACACAGGCATGCAATGTAAAATAATTAGATCATGGAAAATGGGGTATCCATCCCCTCGAGCATTTATCCTTTGTGTTATAAACAATCCAGTTACATACTTTTTGTTATTTTAAAATGTACAACTAAGCTCTTATTGAGTATAGTCACCCTGCTGTGCTATTAAATAATATGTCTTATTCCTTCTCCTTTTTTTTTTTTTTTTTTTACCCATTAACAGTCCCCATCTCACTACCAGCTTCTCAGTACCCTCCCCAGCCTCTGGTAACCATCCTTCTACCCTATGTTCATGATTTCAATTGTTTTGGTTTTTTGATCCCACAAATAAGTGAGAACATGTGATGTTTGTCTTTCTGTGCCTGGCTTGAAATATTTATTTTTTATTATGTTTTCTAAGTGTGTATTAATACAATATTTTCAAGGTCAAATTTTTTTTTCACTGGATTGTTACATGTGCTTCAAGTATATAGCATATTACCTTGCTAAAAGGCATGCTGTCTCTTTTGTTTTAATGTTTTTTAAATTTCTTCTTTTAGTGTAATTATACTAGAATTACAGAAAAAGCAGGTATCTGTTTTTTATCCTGACTTTAATTGTAATGCATTCAGCATTGGACTTGGCTGTATAATTACTGATAGCTTTTTAATGTTAAGAAAGTATTCCTCAGATCCTTGTTTTCTAGGATTTTATTGAGGAATACTTGTCGAATATTATCAAATACCTTTTAAGCATCAAAGGCCGTGAAGATAATAGTCTCCTCCCATGTTACCTTGTACTCTTTGGTTTCTTGGAAATGTATTTTAATACACTCTACATATTGCTCAGCTTACATGCTGAGTAGGTGTTAAGGATGAATGAAGATGCAATTGTCACTTGTCACTCTCACCAGTGAGACTGAGAGCATCTCTTTCTCCCATATCCTCTCAAGGTCATTTTAATTTTTTTTTATGATTAAAAAAAGTTTAAATTTGCCTTTGACTACCATTTGCATTTCCTTTTCCGTGAAATGGCTGTTCCTGCCCTTTGTCTATTTTTCGCAAATATTTTCTACCAATATATATCTTTTAACTTTGTTTATGGTCTAGTTTTTATTGTTAAATAGTTTACTTATTATTTGTTCAAATCTATTTCTTCTTCCTTTGTGGCTTCTGTGTGTTCTGACTTAAGAGGGTCTGCAACAACCTGAGAGTAAACAAGTATTCTCTTAAATTTTATTTTTATATTATAATCTTATAGATTATTTTGAAGATGTTATGAAGTAGAGATTATGTCTATTGCGTGATCATGCATGCCATCTTTTCTGTCTGAATTGAATTGCTACTTCTATGTTGTTTCTTTATTCTAACAAAATGAGACAGATTCACTGAATATTAAAATACTTTGGGAAAATGCGAATGTTATCTTTATGTATCTCAATCATTATGAATTCACCTACTAAATTAAAGAAAATAGCACTGTTGGCTGGGTGGGGTGGTTCACGCCTGTAATCCCAGCACGTTGGGAGGCTGAGGTGGGTGGACCATATGAGGTCAGGAGTTTTAGAGCAGCCCAGCCAACATGGTGAAACCCCCTCTCTACCAAAAATACAAAAACTTAGCAAGGCGTGGTGGCACACATCTGTGGTTGTAGCTACTCGGGAGGCTAAGGCAGGAGAATTGCTTGAACTGGGGAGGCCGAGGTTGCAGTGAGCTGAGATTGCGTCACTGCACTCCAGCTTGGGCAACAGAGTGAGACTCTGTCTCAACAACAACAACAACAACAACAACAACAACAACAACGCACTGCTCCATTCATGCATCTTTCTTTTACAACATTTGGAACAAAGGCAGTATTACAAAATAGAAAATAGAAAAGAATACAAATAAAATTATTTTGCTTTTGATATTCTTTTAAGACCAAATAAGAGAGATTATGGAGAAAGGATATTGGCATTTTAACTGCAACCTTATACTGATACTGAATGTTTGTATGACTACGAACCAAGTTTTATATGTGTGTGTGTGTGTGTGTGTCTCTGTGTGTGTGTGTGTGTGTCTCTGTGTGTGTGTGTGTGTGTGTGTGTGTGTGTGTGTGTGTAGTTTGTAGGAAGAAATGTAGAAACAGATCAATGATTCATATCTTTAACAGGATGGCATAGACTTACTCTGCATTTTGAGTTATTTTTCCTTTGGTATAGATGGATCATGCTGATAGTCACTTATTACTTAATATATAGATACAGTTTCTAATATACCTTTCCTTTGAAGTTACCTTGAAGTGTTTTTCTGTTTATATGTGGGTCTCCTCCTTTTCTATGCAATTTGCTGCTTAAGGATTATACTTATTAATTTTTGTTTTTATTATGCTACAGGAGGAGTTGGATTTGTCTTCTAGTTCTCAGATGTCTCCCCTTTCCTTATATGGTGAAAACTCTAATAGTCCCTCTTCAGCAGAGCCACCGAAGGAAGATAAGCCTGTCACTGGTCCTAGGAACAAGACTGGTATTACTCTATCTCCTAACTTCTGTTATTTCTATTTCAGATTGAGCTTAGGTTCCATTTCTTAAAAGAAAATGCTGGATTAAATTTATGTTTATTAGGCTGGCTTGCTGTTTTTTAATTGGTGGACCTATATTGTTTGTTATGAGTGATTACCGTGGAGAGGAAAGGGGAGAAATAATCTTTGGTTGTCTCTGTCTTTACAGGTGAAAGATACTTTAAAATAGACTCAGACCCCACCATCTTCAGGAGAGATTTCAAAGTTTCAGTTAAAGATAACTGAATGGAGGGCATTCAGCTATGACATTTGTTACCTCATTAATCTCTGGGTGTTGTCCCGTGATTTTAGCTATTCTCCTTTACCAGTTAGTGTGTCCCATTCCCAAAACTGCAGCTTGGTTAGAAAAGGAGATAACAGTTTAAGTACTTTTCTTCAGTTCATTCAGGTATATGTACTGTAGCTATGCTTAAACTCCAGTTAAAGATTGTTACTCGAAGTTAAGATAATGTGTAGAGAAAGGTGTGTGATAGAATCTGTTTTTTAGGGCTTGCGTAATTGCTTTCACATTGACTTGTGGTTTGTCTGGTTTTTCTCCAGAAAATGGACTGACTCCAAAGAAAAAAATTCAGGTGAATTCAAAACCTTCAATTCAGCCCAAGCCTTTATTGCTTCCAGCAGCACCCAAGACTGAAACAAACTCCAGTGTTCCAGCAAAAACCATCATTATTCAGACAGTACCAACGCTTATGCCATTGGCAAAGCAGCAACCAATTATCAGTTTACAACCTGCACCCACTAAAGGTACCTGAGCAGAATTTAAGGCTGTGTAAATTTATTTGGAGGGCAGTACGGGTTGTGTCATATGATTTGTTTTAATTCAGGTTATAATTTCTGAGCACGTGCTGTTTGTCAGGAATGTCTTTGGTTATGAGGACGTTGCAGAGATGACTAATGTGTGGTTCCTGTCATAACAAGGGATATAGCTCTCCAGACCAGTTACATCTGATGGTTATTTTGAAAATCTGGGACACTTTCTTGGTGCCATTTTATTCTGGTAGATAAAATACAGGAACACAAATTTTAAGCTAGTTGAAGGCAGAGTTCAGTTCAGCCAGATTTTTGTGGCTGTGAACTTTTTTTGTTTTGAAGGAATATTTAAAATAATAGGGTCCATTTCAGGTGTATTATAGCAATAGAATCACGCCCTTAATCTCTGAGGAGGCTGCATGGTTTAGTAAACAGTATATTGACCTGGTCATGAGGAGACCTGAACTCTGCTTTCAACTAGCTAAGAATTTGTGTGTTTCGTATTTTATCCACCAGATGGCCTCATACACTTGTGATTCTATGAGAGGTTTATGTCATTATTGAAAGAAGTTCAAGTCTGAGGATTTGGTACTATTCAGATATGGGAGTCATTTCCGTATGGAGATCTCTTAGGTAGATTAGTCATCATTGTACTCATACTGATATCTGTATACATTGGGTACAAGAAAACTTTTGCAGCATTCTTATCTCTGGATTTAGTTTGTTGGCACCAGATATGACTAGGCGATAATGGGGTATGGGTTGTAAATAAACACCAATGTTACATTTGTACTGTATCTCCAATTGTGAATAGGTAGCTCATTTTTTGGAGCATAGTTTTAATGAGGGTAAATTTGATAAATTTAATTTCCAGATACTCTTTTAGCTTTGTTCTATTACATGGTCATAGACAATATGACATTGATAAAAAGAAGACCTAGATGAGAGAATGGATGAATCAGTGAAAATTCATCCATCAGTCCCACCAAAAATAAACAGACAAACAAACAAACAAAAACCAGTTTGAAATGCCTGCTCTCTCAGTACAAAGTCAGAACTGCTGCCTTTTCCATCTGAAAAGTAGCATTCCTATAGAATAGGTATTCTTGTGATTTATAAATGTGTATTAAGGGTTCATGAACTCCTTGAAACAAAATGCAGGATTTAATGTATGTTCATATGTGGATTATTCTAGGGATAGTCTCCAAAACTTTCATTAGGATCTCATAAGGATCTGTGCCTTCCCAAAGGCTAAGAATTTAAACTAATGATGAACCTCATTGTAGTTCCCATAAGCTATTAAAATACGTCTATACAAAAAGTCTGACATTAATATGACTAGCGTATAAAGCAGGGGTATTCCTAAGAATTTGCCCTTAGCAGATCATTGACTATGTTTGAGTGATGGAAGATCTTACCTATAATAAGAAGACAAACTGTTCTTTTCTGAGCAGTTTATCAGTTCCAGAAACCTGAATTACACATTATTTGAAACTTCAATACTTTCCTGTCATCTGAAGACTATAGTTATTTTTTTGTGAGCATGTGCTAATATGAGGAACTGCACCTTGTCTGTTTTTTTTCTTTTATTTGAGACAGAGTCTCACTGTGTTGCCAGGCTGGAGTGCAGTGGTGTGATCTTGGCTCACTGCAACTTCCACCTCCTGGGTTCAAGTGATTCTCCTGCTTCAGCCTCCAGAGTAGCTGGGACTACAGGCACGTGCCACCATGACCAGCTAATTTTTATATTTTTAGTAGAGACGGGGTTTCACCATGTCGGCTAGGATGGTCTTGATCTCTTGACCTCATGATCGCCTGCCTCGGCCTCCCAAAGTGCTGGGATTACAGGTGTGAGCCACCGCGCCTGGTGCCTTGTCTGTTTTTATAGTACAATCTAAATAGGTGGTATTATTATAATAACATACAGATTTAAAGTATGTTTTTCATTTATTTGAGAATGGGGAGGAAGAAGGGAAATATGGGCAAGACATTATACAGTTAATCATGTTAATACTAGTAGTAAATATGTTACCATCGAAAAAGAAGAGGTAATTTCCACAGGTTTAAGACTGAGATTCTCTAGCTTGGAATGTAAAACTCTTCACAATTTGGCTCTAGTTTAGTTTTTGGTTTTTTTGTTATTGTTGTTTGTTTGTTTTTAATAGAGACAGGATCTCACTATATTGCTCAGTCTGGTCTCGAATTCTTGGGCTCAAGGGATCTACCCACCTTGATCTCCCAAAGCTCAGGGATTAAGGCGTGAGCCACCATGCCTGGCCTCCTAGTTTAGTTTTCGAACTTTATAATATTACTCTTTTCTATAAATCCCTTCTTCTAGCTCAACTAATCTGTCATTGTCCTTTGAATTCTCTTGTTTTTCCTAGTTTTTTGGCTCACCATTTTCTACCAACCAGCAACAACTTATGCCTACTTCTACTTCTCAGTCCTCCATGTCCTTTAAGACTGTTTTGAGTAGTGTAGATGAGAGATAATGAAAGCCTGGAATATCAGTGAAAGTGGAGAACCAGGATGAAGAGTAGAGATGTTAAAAGTGTAGAATTGTAGAGATTGGTAATTGGATTGTGTAGAAGGAGGCTGAACGATAGAGAGGAAGGTGTCTAGGATGACTTCCGTTTTTCTATCTTGGGGCTTTTTGGGTAGATGATGGCGAAAATTATTGAAATGGGAGACAGAGGTAAAATATGTTGCCCAGATCACTCTGCTAATAAGAAGTGGAGCCAGAACTTGAGCCCAGGTGGTCTGGCTCGGAGTCTATGTGAATAATCACTATACTGTATCGCCTTAAAAAAAAATGACAGATGTATTCCTTGCTCTCAAGAATTCTACACTTTAATTGGGGGATTAAATTCACATAAACAGTTAAATAACAGTCACTGTGATAACTAATAAATTAATAACTCATGCAGTGCCCTTATGGAAGCTATTATTATATAGAAAAGGAGATTAATAATAATAATAATTGCATTTAAGTTCTTACTATGTGCCAGACACTCTTCTAAGTGCTTAAGTGCATTATCTTATTTCAAATAATATTTACACATTATTTGAAACTTCAGTATGTTTCTATGATTTATGGTGATGGGTTGTGATATCTCCATTTTTTAGATGAGAACGCTAAGTACAGATTATTTGCCCTAAGTCACACACCGATGCTGTTTCAGACAAAGTAGGCATTCAATAAATGTTTGATACATAGTTTAAAATCTTTGAAGAAAGTTTAAAAGAAAGAACTATCAAAATCAGTGAGTTACACATAGTCAAAAAAATATATGGCATTGAATCCAGCCGTGTTCCGTTAAGGGGGATTTGCATGTAATGCCAGAGAGGATTTTGAGCATGCTAAAATGGATTAACAGCCTTTGGAATGTCCTTTTTAACTGTTTCCACACTAGGAACAGTAGTAACTATGTTCAGCTGCTATTTAAGGCCCCAAACAATTCTTTGCATTGTAGTTTGTGGCTTGGTCAGCATTTACCAAGTCACCATGAGAGTTTTTTGTTCTTTCACTTGAACATATTGTCATAGAAATTTAGTTGTTTCCTCTCATTCTGTGTTGAACCCAAACATGCCTAGAATATTTAGAGTATCCCTGATTTAGCTGCTGGGTAATTTGAGGATAGTTGGGTACTCTGGGATGAAAAGGCTTGATACAATATGGGAAAAAAAGGAAGCAGCAGTGGCTTGGTAGGACTCAAGCCACATTTGGCCTTGCCTTGGTATTCTTCCATCTCCTTCTTTGTGTGATGCAGTCGTCTCAGCAAGGAGACAGTGGTAATTACACAATTGGTAGTACAGATTTGGATTATTTTTCTTAATTAGTTTAAGAAATATTATAAAGCCCTCTGTACATGTTATCTGCTAGGGCTTTAAATCTGTAACTGTAGCTAGAAATAGGATTCTTTCTTATAAGTTGCCTAATTCATTATATTTACACCTCTTCTGTTCTTTAAAGTAGTCCCAAAGTTCCCTGAACAGTGTTTAATTTTGGGGAGGGATCTTTTAATCATAATTTTAAACTCAGAGGATGTAGAACATGGCTTCCTATAATACTCTTCTCAAAGTATTGGTTTAAGTCAGTGGTTCTCAGTCTGTATATTGTGGACCCTGGGATGTGGGTGATGGGGGTAGTAGCTTTATGGCATTTTGCAAAGCATCTGCAAATCCATACTTGAAGCAAGCATTTTCTGTAGACCAAATAATTTATTTCATATATCTTTGTACAGCTCTTCAAATTTTTATAGCTATACTTCTGACTAATAAACTCCAAGTTCATTTTAAATCTTCACTAAATTCTTAGCAGCCTTTTTCCATCATGTATTTTCTCAATACACAGAAGCTGAAAGGACAACCTTGATGGTTTTGGGTGACCAGGATATTATTTTATATTAAAAGAGAGCTCTTATATTCAGGAGCCTTTGGGGAGAGACTATGGGTTTTCTAGGTGTAGAATTATATCATCTGTGTGAGAGATGGTTTGACTTCCTCTCTTCATATTTGGATGCCTTTTATTTCTTTCTTTTGCCTGATTGCTCTGGCTACGACTTGAGCACTTGGGAATTCTTGTTTTTTGGTTTTTTTTTCACATTATGATAAATATATATTTTCATAGTGCCAGATTTACTGTAATTTCTTATTGTTATTAAAACCTAACACTTGGTCATATGCTATTTACTTTATGTGTTTCTAATTTTTATTTGCGTATTTGGCCTAAGCATATTTATATCTGCTTCTGAGTAATTTCTGCATTTATATGTTTTTACTTCATAAAAGAATGGAGGCCACCTCAAAACAAATTAGGCATCAAAGGAACATACCTCAAAATAATAAGAACCATCTATAGCAAGTCCACAGCCAACATTGTAATGAGTGGGCAAGAGCTGGAAGTACATTCCCTTTGAGAACCAGAACAAGACAAGGATGTCCCTCTCACCACTCATATTCAACATAGTGCTGGAAGTTGTAGCCATAGCAGTCAGGCAAGAGAAAGAAATAAAAGGCATCCAAATAGGAAGAGAGGAAGTCAAACTACCTCTCTTCACAGACGATATGATTCTATACCTGGAAAACCCATAGTCTCAGCCCAAGACTCCTAGATCTGATAAACAACTTCAGCAAAGTTTTAGGATACAAAATCAATGTACAAAAGTCAGCAGCATTTCTATACCCCAGTAATGTCCAAGCTGAGAGCCAAATCAAGAATGCAGTCTCATTCACGATAGCCAAAAAAAGAATATAAAGTACCTGGGAATACAGCAAGCTGGGGAGGTGAAAGATCTCTACAATGAGTTACAAAACACTGCTGAAAGAAATCAGAGATCACACAAACAAATGGAAAAACATTCCATGCTCATGGATAGGAAGAATCAATAGTGTTAAAATGGCCATACTGCTCAAAGCAATTTACAGATTTAATGCTATTCCTATCAAACGATCAATGACATTTTTCACACAATTAGAAAAAACTATTCTAAAGTTCACATGGAACTGAAAAAGAGCCTAAATAGCCAAAGCAGTCCTAAGCAAAAAGAACAAAGCCAGAGGCATCAAGCTACCTGATTTCAAACTGTACTACAAGACTACAGTAACCAAAACAGCATGATACTGGTATAAAAACAGACACATAGACCGATGGATTAGATTAGAGAACCCAGAAATAAAGCTGCACCCCTGCAACCATCTGGTCTTTAACAAAAACAAACAGTGGGGAAAGGACTGCCTATTCAATAAATGGTGGTAAGATAACTGGCTAGCCATATGCAGAAGATTGAAACTGGATCCTTTCCTTTCAGTGTATACAAAACCCAACTCAAGATGGATGAAAGACTTAAATGTACAGGCTCAAATTATAAAAACCCTAGAAGAAAACCTAGGAAATATGGTTCTGGACATAGGCCTTGTCAAAGATTTCATGATGAAGACTCCAAAAGCAATCGCAACAAAAACAAAAATTGACAAATGGGATCTAATTAAACTAAAGAGGCTGGGCGTGGTGGTTCACACCTGTAATCCCAGCACTTTGGGAGGCTGAGGGGTGCATCACTTGAGATCAGGAGTTCAAGACCAACCTGGCCAATATGGTGAAACCCCATCTCTACTAAAAATACATAAATTAGCCAGGCATGGTGGTACATGCTTGTAATCCCAGTTACTTGGGAGGCTGAGGCAGGAGAATTGCTTGAACCCAGGAGGCGGCAGGTGCAGTGAGCTGAGATTGTGCCACTGCACTCCAGCCTGGGTGACAGAGCTCAAAAATCAATAAATAAAAATCAACTAAAGAGCTTCTGCACAGCAAAAGAAACCATCAACAGAGGAATAGGACAGCCTACAGAATGGGAGAGAATATTTGCAAACAGTGTATCCAACAAAGATCTAATCTCCAGAATCTACAAGAAACTTAACAGGCAAAAAACAACCCCATTAAGAAGTGGGCAAAGGATATGAACAGACACTTTCAAAAGAAGACATAGACATGGCCAATAAGCATATGAAAAAATGCTCAACATCACTAATCATTAGAGAAATGTAAATCAAAACAACAGTGAGATACCATCTCACATCAGTCAGAATGGCTACTATCAAAAAGTCGAAAAATATCCGATGCTGGCAAGATTGCAGAGAAAAGTGAATGCATATACATTGCTGGTGGGAATGTAAATTGGTTCAGCCACTGAACGTAGTTTGTAGATTTCTCAAATAACTTGAAGTAGAACTACCGTTTGACCCAGCAGTCCCATTACTGGGTATATACCCAAGGGAATATAAAGACACACGCACACATATGTTCATCACAGAACTATTCACAATAGCAAAGACATGGAATCAACCTAGATGCCCATCAGTGGTGAACTGGATAAAGAAAATGTGGTACATATACACCATTCAATACTACACAGCCATAAAAAATAATGAAATCATGTTCTTTGCAGCAACATGGATGGAGCTGAAGGCCATTATCCTAAGATAATTAATGCAGGAACAGAAAACCAAATACTGCATGTTCTGTCTTACAAGTGGGAGTTATACATTGAGTACACATAGACATAAAAAGGGGACAATAGACAACAGGGGCTACTTTTGAGGGTGGAGGATGCAAGGAGGGTGAGAATCTAAAAATTACCTGTTGGGTACTGTGCTCATTACCTGAGTGATGAAATAATGTGTATGCCAAACACCTGTGACATGCAATTTATGCATGTAACAAACCTGCCTGTGTACCCCCTGAACCTAAAATAAAAGTTGGGGGAAAGAAAAACTGAATCCAAGGGAAAACGAGAAGGTAAAAATGTTTAATGATCATTTATGCCGAAGTATTAATACATTGTATCTACTCCAAATCCATGAAATTATTTTTAGATCTTCTTATCTGGGATAAAATGCTGTTTGTTGAAATTCTGCTACTTTCAATGTGTTTTTTGAGGCCATCTGAAACAAGGGCTTTGCTTTTATAAGTTATCTTTTTTAGCCAAGACAGATGTTCTTGACAAACAGGTGTTCTGAAGCTTTATTTTGATTTTTAGTTTTCCCCGATCCTTTGAAATATTGAGCTGAGTTTTACATGGGTCAACCTGTCTGAAAGCATAATGCTTTTTTTTTCTTAAACAAATTATAAATTTACATGAGATTTTAGTTGCCAGTTATTTTAGTACCTTCATTTTGTTAGATAGGCTCAAGCACCTGTGGATGTTAGGCAAGGCTTTCAGCACCTTATAAAAATCTGCCAGATCTGAAAGGAAACACTTAGCAGGCAAGTAACATTTTTAATAGATTAGTGTTATGAGTTGTATAAGTCTTTAGGTTAATGGTACAGGTTTAGTACCCCTTAAATGAAATGCTTGGAACCGGAAGTGTTTCAGATTTTGGGTACTTTTGGATTTTAGAATATTTGCATATACATAATGAGATATCTTGGGGACAGAACCCAAGTCTAACATGAAATTCATTTATGTTTCATGTATATCTTATACACATAGCCTGAAGGTAATTTTATATAATATTTTAAATAATTCTCTGCATGAAACCAAGTTTGCATACAATGAATCATCAGAAAGCACAGTTGTCACTATCTCCTGTGGACAATCTGTAGTTGTTTGGCACCACCATCATTCCTGGCTCTGAATTCATATGCTACTGACAAGCAATCATTTTCTTACACTTATTCACAAATTCACACCTAAGAACTTAACAAAAATTATGACATACCATTAATACAGTGAAAAAATAATGTGTGCAGAGTAACAAGGCAGGACAGTAGAATCACCAGAATACCAGTGTCAGCTACTACACAACAGCAACAACAAAAAATGGCAGCTTTCAGTCTCTGCCTTAGATGCTGTTTTCATTAAAAGCCTACTGTACCCTCTATTTTATGTCTTCAGGTGAGAAGAAACATCAGAAGCAGTTGAGAGACTGGAAGTGGGTCCTCTAGGGATGAGGAGGCATTCTGCTGGATGACTTCTAAAAATGTTTTCTATGGAGTCATCTGCCTCGTTAACAAGTTTTTGTCTTAGAAGTCTCTTTTTGATTTTGTAAACTGACATGATTTCTTTTTCTGTTATGACTGTATGCTGCTTTAGTCCTTCACTAGGCCCATCACACATTTTTACCATGTCATCTATAGGCACTTTTTCTGCAGCGTTAACAACATCATCTTCATTGTCATTATTATAGATTGAGTATCCCTTATCCAAAATACTTAGGACCAGAAGTGTGGAGTTTTCCACTTGTGAAGTTGTGTCAGCACTCAAAAAGTTTTGGATTTTGGAGCATTTTGGATTTTGGGTTTTTGGATTAAAGATGTTCAACCTCTACTAATTCTCGTCAGATTAGCATAAATTTAAAATAATGATACCTCTGAATACTCAGAAAAGAATTGAAGGCCATTTTTGGGGGAAGAGGGAAAGGGCTGGTATCATCTACAGATTATTTTGAATCACAGATTTATGTTTACCGTGATTGTTAGCTAAGATTTAATCTCAAATGGTTTTAAGTTTTTTGGTATTTGTAGTCTTTTTTTTGTTTGTCCTTTTAAGGGATCTGCCTGCCTCAGCCTCCTGAGTAGCTAAGACTCGAGGCACATACCACCATACCTGGCTAATTTTTAAATTTTTTTTTGTAGAGACAGGCTATCACTATGTTGCCTTGGCTGGTCTCAAACTGCTGGCCTCCCAAAGCACTGGGATTACAGGTGTAAGCCACAGTGCATGGCCTGTAGCTCCTTCTTCTTCTAATATTGAGTTACTAAGTTTATGTTCAGATATTTTTGGTATTGTATGCATTTGTAAATCCTATTAATTTAGAATACATGACTCTCCATATTCAGTGTAAAAGATTTGTTATTTATAATAAGACAAATCCTTTTAGCACTAATAAATTTCAGAGGTTAATTCTTAGAAATTTAGGGATTACAGCAAATTTGATAGCTGTTTAGTTGAGAAAGATAAATAAGAAAGTATATTAAAGTATATTGTTAATGATAACTCAAAGAGATGAATTTAGTTGGTCACATTAAAAACATAACAAAGTCACCATAAGCGTGTGCTGCTATTGATCCAGTGTTTTAATTGATGGTGTCCAATCCCTTGGTGTTGATCTTACCCATTATGTCTGCAGAAAAGACCTAATTATAAGCTGCTTCTCCTGCCACAGTAGTTGTGTACCCTTTGATTCCTTTTCTTTTTTCTTACGCAGGCCAGACGGTTTTGCTGTCTCAGCCTACTGTGGTACAACTTCAAGCACCTGGAGTTCTGCCCTCTGCTCAGCCAGTCCTTGCTGTTGCTGGGGGAGTCACACAGCTACCTAATCACGTGGTGAATGTGGTACCAGCCCCTTCGGCGAATAGCCCAGTGAATGGAAAACTTTCCGTGACTAAACCTGTCCTACAAAGTACCATGAGAAATGTCGGTTCAGATGTAAGTTTTGAAACTTAGTGCTTCTCTTAATGCCTGATTTAAAAACCAACAAAAAAACACCTTTTGCTTTTGTTGCCTTGTTTTTGTTTTTTTTAGAGTTTCTTATATTGCATCAAATAAAAGAGTGTGCTGAATTGCACATCTAGTCTTTGGAGGAAAATTAGGGTAAGGCTTACTACGTTAGAATCTAAGTGAAAAGGTTTTTGAAAGTCTGAAGTGGTTTGATGAAAAGCAAAGTATGCATACCTCCCTCTTCTTTACTCCTTCTTTAGAACCAACACTCTTATTATTCTCTTCAAGCCCTTACACCCTCAACCCAGTCATCCACTAATATTTTACAGATTCAAAGTTTCCTGATTGAAATGTTTTAGCGATCTTCAGATAAGAGTCTATAGATTACTTTTTAGATAGGTTTTATATTTAGCTTTCTTCCTTGCCGTTTTGAAGTGTTTTCACCACTTCATTAATGATGACTAGCTACTCTTAGGAATTCTGTCTCTTAGTGATTATTTGGTACTTTCCCATTTTTGCAAACCTTTAAATTTTCTAGCATGTTGTAGGGATTTCTTATAATTTATAAATCACATAGTTTCCTAAGACCTGTCACTCTCTAAAGCCAGTTACTGCACTTGCCAACTAACTCTTGCTTTCTTTCAAAATGATTGGAAATAACTTATGTTATATATTAAATTGAACATCTTGGTCCTAAAATTTAATGAATGTTAAAGCTATATAGTCAAACAGTGGATTCTCTAAAGTTATGATTGGGAAAGCAAAGTGTGTATGTTTTCTTTAAAATAAAAACGGATACTACTAGTTGTTAATATTACTACTTCATCCTTTCTTTAGGTAGAATGCATTTGAAAAGTAATTTTAAAGTCCTGTGGGTTATGCAAGGTTGTTTATCAGACTACTGTCTGATCTGTCTGCCAGAATTTATTAACCAGCATGTCAGTGACCCATTTAATTATAAAATTGCTCCACAGTTGCATAAACAGTAATCTTGGCCAGCAATATTGTAAAAATTCATAACAAAGGAATATTGTCTAGTGAAAGTAGAACACCCAGTTTCTAGAATAAGAGTCCCATCGTTTGTATAGGTATTGAAAACAATGCATGTCAAGACATGGAATAGGAAAGTTAGTGTTGCTATGAGACTAGAGACCATGGACAGTACAGGATTAGGCTTGACTGTTATGTTGGTTTGTTTTGAGGACTAGAAGAGGTAAGCACAATGCTTATGTCATAATAGGCTCTAATACATAGCGTGTGTTTCAGTTGAAGATGAAACAATGTTGCTGGGATGGGAAGGTGGTGAGCACAGGATAGAGGCAACTGGATTGGCAAAATGTTGATAATGATGGAAGCTGGGTGTTTATTTTTCTGTCCTTTTGGTGCATGGAAAAATTTCTACAATATGTTAAAAAAAATGACAATAACAAAAATCCAAAAGCTTTCTGTGATATTTTCAATTAAAAAGTTGTGTGACCAATAAGAAGAGAGTATGGTTTTCATGGGAGACCAACCAGGTTAAGAATGATGAAAAAGGATTTTTAAAAATAATGCTTTGAAATTTCTTTTTTTTTTTTTAATTGTACTTTAAGTTTTAGGATACATGTGCACAATGTGCAGGTTAGTTACATATGTATACATGTGACATGCTGGTGCGCTGCACTCACTAACTTGTCATCTAGCATTAGGTATGTCTCCCAATGCTATCCCTCCCCCCTCCCCCCACCCCACAACAGTCCCCAGAGTGTGATGTTCCCCTTCCTGTGTCCATGTGTTCTCATTGTTCAATTCTCACCTATGAGTGAGAATATGCGGTGTTTGGTTTTTTGTTCTTGGGATAGTTTACTGAGAATGATGATTTCCTTTTAATACTCTTTTAAATTATGAACTTGAATGTTTCTTATATAATACCCCCAAATGAAACTTATAATAGAAAATATCCAAAGTTGCCTTTATGTAATATGTTAGGATATTTAAAATATTTTTATGAAATATTTTAGACATGAAAAAAAGATAAAGACTAATTAGAACTTTAAAAATACATAGGTCAACAGTATATCACTGTTGTTAAAAAAATATTAACAATATTAATCTAAGTCATCCCAAACATGGAAAAGTCCAGAAAAGCATAGCTAGGATGGGGAGAGTATCTAGAAACCATGGGGTAGAGGAGTGGGTTAAAGGTTGGAATGATTCAGTAAACTGAAGAAGAGAGGATGGAAAGTAGACCTGGGAGCCATCTTCCAGGAAAGGAAGGTTGTTATGTGGAAAATAGAATTGTTCTGCTTGTTCCAGAAGAGTTATCTGGAACAGGTGCAGGAAAAATATAGAAAGGTTTCTTCTAAACATAAGGTTTTTTGATACAATCATTGTATTTAAAAACCAGAAGAGCAACCCCCCTGCCTTTTTTTTTTTTTTCTACTTTTAGGCTTACTATCTGAATAATGAGCATCTTAATGTTGACAATCATCATTGTATGCCATTGACCCATTTTATAATCTCTAAACATATTCCAATTAATTATATGTTGGTCTATTAGCCAGACATCCTTTATTAGTTCTCTGGTGTGAAAGACTGTGTCTGTTCAGCTTTTGTACTCTTAAGGGGGCTCTGTAAATTTAAAGTATTTTTAATGAAATATTTTAGACATGAAAAAAGATAAAGACTAATTAGAACTTAAAAAATATATAGGTCAACAGTATATCACTGTTAAAAATATGAGAAAATGTAGAACCAATAAATACTGCTAGAAACAAAAGCTAATACTTATTGGTTCTATGTTTTCTCATCTCACACATCCCCCAGTTCTTCAATGTTAATTGAGACTTTGTCAGCAAAGTCTCAATGTATGAATGTCTACATTTATGGTATGAATGTATATTTAGATGAGGTTAATTTTTTTAACAGTGATATACCGTTGACCTACATATTTTTAAAGTTCTTTTTTTTTTTTTAATTATTATTATTATTTTTTTATTATACTTTAAGTTTTAGGGTACATGTGCACATTGTGCAGGTTAGTTACATATGTATACATGTGCCATGCTGGTGCGCTGCACCCACTAACTCGTCATCTAGCATTAGGTATATCTCCCAATGCTATCCCTCCCCCCTCCCCCCTCCCCACCACAGTCCCCAGAGTATGATATTCCCCTTCCTGTGTCCATGTGATCTCATTGTTCAATTCCCACCTATGAGTGAGAATATGCGGTGTTTGGTTTTTTGTTCTTGCGATAGTTTACTGAGAATGATGGTTTCCAATTTCATCCATGTCCCTACAAAGGATATGAACTCATCATTTTTTATGGCTGCATAGTATTCCATGGTGTATATGTGCCACATTTTCTTAATCCAGTCTATCATTGTTGGACATTTGGGTTGGTTCCAAGTCTTTGCTATTGTGAATAATGCCGCAATAAACATACGTGTGCATGTGTCTTTATAGCAGCATGATTTATAGTCATTTGGGTATATACCCAGTAATGGGATGGCTGGGTCAAATGGTATTTCTAGTTCTAGATCCCTGAGGAATCGCCACACTGACTTCCACAGTGGTTGAACTAGTTTACAGTCCCACCAACAGTGTAAAAGTGTTCCTATTTCTCCACATCCTCTCCAGCACCTGTTGTTTCCTGACTTTTGAATGATTGCCATTCTAACTGGTGTGAGATGATATCTCATAGTGGTTTTGATTTGCATTTCTCTGATGGCCAGTGATGATGAGCATTTTTTCATGTGTTTTTTGGCTGCATAAATGTCTTCTTTTGAGAAGTGCCTGTTCATGTCCTTCGCCCACTTTTTGATGGGGTTGTTTGTCTTTATCTTTTTTCATGTCTAAAATATTTCATTAAAAATACTTTAAATTTACAGAGCCCCCTTAAGAGTACAAAAGCCAAACAGACACAGTCTTTTTGAAGTTTGGAATTGACAGGATTATAAAGAAAGATTCAAACACTTTATGTTTAATGCAAAGAGACCGAAGGACAATTAGAATAATTTTCTAGTCAACCTGCATTGAGGTTTTTGTGCTTATTTTTACTTGGCCAGCACATCGGGACGTGAGCCAAGCCTTTCAATATGAGTTTTTTTGGTAGAAATTTTGACTGAATGTTTATTTCAAGTAAAGAAGCATTAGTCTGTCCTAGCAGCAGGCCAACCCACTCAGGAACCCAAAGTAAATCTGTTCCAGAAGGAGTTGCAGAGAAGAACTTTGATCAGCTTGTATAGCCTTCTGCGTTAGTAACTTGGTTGACCTCAGTATTACATGTGTCTGTTAAAACACAAGTCCTATTAAATTAGGATAAATTAATATAAATTCCTAATTTAAAATGGTCAAAAAGAAAATATTTTTATCATATACCTTTTGTGCCTTTAAACCAAAAGTATGGTGAAAGAATTGTAATCCACCAAAAAAAAAAAAAATCATATCAGTTTTTTGTGACTTTGTAATGCTGACATGGCTTCTTTTTCTACCTTTTTTAGTTCTTTTGTTTGGCTGGTTTCACTCTCCAGAGGCCTGCTACAGCCATAAGTAGCGTTTTTAGCATACCATATTCTGCAAACTGCATTAAATGCCACATTTTCTGTTATGAAACAGTTTGCCTGGTTCAAATTATATCTTACTCTTCCTGTCTTTTGCTGGTAAATCTGTTTTGTTTAACTCTTGGAGACCTCACCTAAGTTTTCCAGAAATATGGTTTGTTTTTGGCTGTGATCCTGATGGAAAAAATGAACATGATCTCTCATTTCAGTGTAGAAGTTCTCTGTGCAGTTTCTTAGTAAATGGCAATCTTGGAACTACAAAGTTGACTTTATAGGAGAGCATGCTTATCTTTCTTTAAAGGGCTATTTAGTGTTGCCACACATCAAACCAAGGGCTTAAAAACAAGCAGTCTGTTTAAATCTGCATTGTACTCACTACTTCCACCTACCCATCATAATCGCATAAAGTTTATGAAACATTACTGCCCTTGTTTTAAGGTTATAGGAATTACATTGTTTTAGTTATTGGAACAAAAGACCAGAAAAACAAGTGGTAAAATTCTACATCTTCCGCAGTGGGCCACATTGGAGCAAATACTCTTAGTGGAAATCAGTAGGTGGGAATAATGGAAAAAAAAGTATCCAGAACTGATATAGAATTATAAATAACCTCAGATGTGAGGTTGATGAAGGGATACAAACTACTGTTAGGAGTCTCCATCCTTCCGACTCAGTCACCCCACTGAATATCTTCCAAACTCTGTATCACCTTTTACCCTGTTTCTAAATCCTATAGTTAGGAAACTTGATCCCTTCCATCCCAAAATGACTTCCCTTTGGGAGTCCCTGTCTTGGGTTCCTAGAGTCATCATGAGAAGGTAGGTGCTGGGGGGAATCCTTTCCTACTGGTTTGCAGGTATTAGAAATGGTGTGAAGGGGATTCTCCTGTCATACCAAATTAGAACTTTGTATTTCCTTTCTCTAGAATTGGTGTACAGTTAATTTAGGGATTTCAGGTATTTTTAGTATTGTTCTATGGGAGTGATGTGACATGGGCCTAGATGGATGCCCTGCACACAGTGTTCCTCTCTTGCAGTGGAGGAACATGAGCTTGGAGAATCTACCATGTGTATAGCAAGCAGAAAGCAAGCCTCCTCATTGTCCAGAGGGAGATTTTATCTCATCCTTCAAGGCTGCTTGTTGGAAACTGAACCTTGAGAATGGCCTGGGAAAAGAGTGGTCCGGGTCTTGCATTCTTTGCATACCCAATAAGACGTGTAGGAGCAAAACTCGTAAGAGACTCCCTGGAGGTGTGTTTCTCAAGAAAAATATGTCTATAATAATCTGTTTGCAATGCATAGCAACTCAGAAAAACAGAGACTGCCTATGTTCTAGTTCAGAAAAAAAGCAAAACTTCAATAGATGTTGAAGTTGCTTATCTGTAACATCCAAGAATAGGACACTGGTTAGGTCAAAATGTGAGCTGAATCTCCTTAAATTATGTGGCTGGCTTAGATCTCAGAAGATAAATAATGAATAGGCACTTCTTAATAACTTCTAACAACAAACAAGTTGAGATCATGATATTTCTTTAGGCTGCAAAGTAGAGGAATCTATCAGAACAAATCCAATAGGAAGGATTCGGAGAGCTGGAGTTATCCAGGGTTTAGTAAAAAAATTACTTCTGTGCTGACTGCATTGTGGCTTTGCTGCTACCAGGGACTCTGCAAATAAAAGAAAATATGCTTTGTTTAAATATTTGCAGTATCTCTTTAAATGTAGGTTTGGAGCTTCTAAAAATTTATCTTGAATAGCAGTTCAGTTTCATTTGAGGTTACAGTAGCTTTGGAAGGGGAAGTGAACAGGTTTTTTTTTTGTTGTTTATTTTTCCTTCCTGATGCATTGCATTAGGATAAATTTATGTTGTGGCAACCTCAGCATTCTTTATTCTGTATTTTTTGTACTTTTTAGTTTGGCATCTTTTTTTTTTTTTTTTTTTTTTTTGAGACAAAGTCTCGCTCTGTTGCCCAGGCTGGAGTACAATGGCACGCTCTTGGCTCACTGCAACCTCCACCTTCCAGGTTCAAGTGATTCTCCTGCCTCAGCCTCCTGAGTAGCTGGGACTACAGCTATGCGCCACCACGCCCAGCTAATTTTTGTATTTTTAGTAGAGATGGGGTTTCACCAGGTTGGCCAGGCTGTTCTCAAACTCCTGGCCTCAAGTGATCCACCTGCCTCGGCCTCCCAAAGTGCTGGGATTATAGGCATGAGCCACTGCGCCCAGCAGTTTGGCATCTTTATAAGAATAATAAATAATTATTTTTAAGGATTCTGATTTTTATCTTAATAAACAATGAAATACTTCTCTCTCCTTTCTCTAATTTCCCTTCTCAAAACCTTGTGGGGACTCATTCTAGGGAGACAGTCCTTTTATACCCTAGAGGCTTTCTTGCAAATCAGTTTCCTTGTCTGGTAGTCATTCTTACTAGTTTTGTGTGCATTCTTCTGGAGACAGTTCTTTAATATATAAGTACTTATAGTTTTATTTATTGACCTATTTCATAGAAAAGGTAGCATACTGTACATGTCATCCTGCAACTTGCTTTTCTCACTTATACCTTAGAGATCTGTTCAAATCAGTACATAAAAACTTTTTTTATTCCTTTTTTAAATTTTTATTTATTTATTTATTTTTTTAAAGACAGTCTGTTGCTCTGTTGCCTAGGCTGGTGTGCAGTGGCATGATCATAGCTCACTATTGCCTTAAATATCTGGGCTTAAGCAATCCTCCTGCCTCAGGCTCCTGAGTAGCTAGATGTGTGCCACCTGGCTAAATTTTGATTTTTTTTTTGTTTTGTTTTTGTAGAGATGGGGGTCTTGTTGTATTGCACAGGGTGGTCTTGAACTCCTGGCCTCAAATGATCCTCCTGCAGTGGCCTCCCAAAGTGCTGAGATTACAGGCATAAGCCGCCATGCCTGGTCTTTTTCTTATTCTTTTAATAGCTGCATTTTAATAGCTACATAGTAACCTACTTCATAGGGGTGCCATAATTATTGTAAAATTTTGCAGTCCTTTTCATTATAAACATTTCTTCATTGAATAACTTGGTACTTATTTCATTTTGTTCGTATACAAATATATCTATGGGAGAAATTTTATTATACTTTAAGTTCTAGCGTACATGTGCACAACGTGCGGGTTTGTTACATATGTATACATGTGCCATGTTGGTGTGTTGCACCCATTAACTCGTGATTTACATTAGGTATATCTCCTTATGCTATCCCTCCCACCTCCCCCAACCCCACGACAGGCCCTGGTGTGTGATGTTCCCCTTCCTGTGTCCAAGTGTTCTCATTGTTCAATTCCCACCTATGAGTGAGAACATGTGTGTTCGGTTTTTTGTCCTTGTGGTAGTTTGCTGAGAATGATGGTTTCCAGCTTCATCCATGTCCCTACAAAGGACATGAACTCATCCTTTTTTATGGCTGCGTAGTATTCCATGGTGTATATGTGCCACATTTTTTTAATCCAGTCTGTCATTCATGGACATTTGTGTTGGTTCCAAGTCTTTGCTATTGTGAATAGTGCTGCAATAAACATAAGTGTGCATGTGTCTTTACAGCAGCATGATTTATAATCCTTTGGGTATATACCCAGTAATGGGATGGTTGGGTCAAATGGTATTTCTAGTTCTAGATCCTTGAGGAATTGCCACACTGTCTTCCACAATGGTTGAACTAGTTTACAGTCCTACTAACAGTGTAAAAGTGTTCCTGTTTCTCTACTTTGTAATGATTGCCTGTTTCCTGACTTTGTAATGATTGCCATTCTAACTGGTGTGAGATGGTATCTCATTGTGGTTTTGATTTGCATTTCTCTGATGGCCAGTGATGATGAGCATTTTTTCATGTGTCTGTTGGCTGCATAAATGTCTTCTTTTGAGAAGTGTCTGTTCATATCCTTTGCCCACTTTTTGATGGGGTTGTTTTTTTCTTGTAAATTTGAGTTCTTTGTAGATTCTGGATATTAGCCCTTTGTCAGATGAGTAGATTGCAAAAATTTTGTGGGAGAAATTTTTAGAATTGGATTTGGTGGGCCAGAAGGTATGTACTTGTTCAGTTTTGATAGGTTTTACCAAATGGTCCTCCATTGAGGTAGTTCTAATTGAGAAGTCAGTCACAGGGCTTAATGGAGTCCTTGGGTGGGTTTCAGTGTTTCCATAATCAGCATCCTGTATTAGTCAGTTCTCACACTTCTATAAAGAAATACCTGAAACTGAGTGATTTATAAAGAAAAGAGGTTTAATTGTCTCATGGTTCTGCAGGCTGTACAGGAAACATGGCTGGGGAAGCCTCAGGAAACTTACAATCATGGCTGTGGGTGAGGGGGAAGCTGGCACATCTTACATGGCTAGAGCAGGAGAAAGAGAGAAAAGAGGGAAGTGCTACACACTTTTAAACAACCAGATCTTATGAGAACTTACTATCATGAGAACAGCAAGATGGAAATCTGCCTCCATGATCTAATCACCTTTCACCAGGCCCCTCCCCCAACATTGGGGATTACAATTCGACATGAGATTTGGGTAGAGACACAAATCCAGATCATATCACACCCCTTTACCCCACCTCACCTCATCCCTCATGTAGTTGTTAGCAATGTGCAAGTGCATTTGTCTGGGGAGTCCATAAGCTCTTTTGTTGTCTTTTTTTTTTAACAGCTTCATTGAGATAAAATGCACATTACATAAGGATCACCCTTTTGAACTGTACAATTTAGTGGTACCATCACTGCTGTCTAATTCCAGAATATTTTTGTCACCCTAAAAAGAAAACCCCATAGTCATTAGCCATAGTCTTTCCTCATTCCTCACTCCCTGCAGCCCCTGGTAGCCATTTAATTTGTTTTCTGTGTGGAGTTGTCCCAGACATTTCATATGAGTGGAATCATACACTACGTGCCCTTTTGTGTATGGCTTCTTTCACTTACCATATTTTTTTCAAGCTTCAGCCATGTTGAAGCATGTATCAGTGTTTATTCTTTTTTATGACTGAATAATATTCTATTATATGGATATACCACATTTTTGATAATCCATTCATCAGTTGGTAGACCTTTGGGTTGTCTCCACTTTTTGTCTGTTATGAGTAATGCCACTTTGAACACTCATGTACATTTTCACAGTCTTTTAAGAACCATTTTTAATATATAAAGAGTATAAATCAGTGAGAAAAATGCAAATTAATTCAACCATCAATGGACAATATATATGAATAGATAATTCACAAAGAAGAGTGGTAAATTTTAAAAATGAAAGTATCAATGGCTGTGTATTCCTGAAGGGGTATTCCCTCTGAAAGATTACTATTTTATAACTATGTGAAAGAATATTAATTGTTAGCAGGAGAGATCTTGTGGCTGGTTACAGGCAGTTTGAGAATGATATTCAAGAATTTAAAGTGTTATGATTAGACTTTTCTGTGGCTCTTACCTCCCTTGAGTATGAGTTCTAAGGGAAAATGTCTTATGGCTTCTTATAACTTCCCAGTGTGTATACACTGCAGTTGTGTGTGTGTGCTCACACATGTTAAACTTTGGTTATTATATGGGTACACATGTTAAACTTTGTATTTAGTTATAATTTTAAATTTCAAAAAGTACAAAAACAAAAAATAGTACAGAGAACACCCAGGTATTCTTCAGCCAGATTCACCTGTTGTTAACATTTTACCCAATTTGCTTGCTTATTCTTTATCTACCTACCTACCCATCCATCCATCCATCCGCTATCCATCCATCCATCCATCCATCCACTATCCATCCATCCATCCATCCATCCCCCCACCCATCCAGCCACCATCCAACCATCCATCCATCCATTCATCCATCCATATACACACACAATTTTTTTCCTGAACTATTTTAGGGTAAGTTACATACCTCACAGTGTTTTACCCCTAATTTTTTCAGTGTGCATTTTCTAAGACTAGGTACATTCTTTTATCAACTTCAATAATTTATGTTAATAAAATAGTTCAATCACCTGTCAATATTACAATTCTGTCAGTCGACCAAATATTTACTGGATTTTCACAAAGTCTTTGTGAAGGGGACATTATTTATTCCCATTTTACTACTGAAGGAATCAACTAGCTAAGTGATTCAACAAATGTCATATTGCTAAGATGGCTAATATTAATAAAGTACTATGTGCCAGGCACTTTTCTAAGTGCATAACTTGTAAATACTCTCTTTAAATCTTATAACAGCTCTTTGAAATGAATCAGGGCCCTGAGGAATACAGAGTAAGGAACAGACAGAGTGCTCAGAGGAATGTTAAGTTTTAGGCTCTTTTTCTGCTTCTGTAGTGACTGAATAACATTTCATGCTTTGTGTGTGTGTGTGTGTGTGTGTGTGTGTGTGTGTGTGTGTGTTTTAATTTTAAAACTTAAAATCTGAAAATGGGAGCTGGAATGGGAGCAGGTATTTTCAATATTGCTTTAGTTGCATGGTATATCAGAGCAGCTGTGAGGTACATTGTTGATGGAAGTAATAATTTTGCCTCCTCTGTGTGTGTGTGTGTGTGTGTGTGTGTGTCACATAATTTTCCTGAAAGTCATATTTGTATGGTACATTATAGCTTACAGAGAACCTTCATGTCTGTTACACAGTTGATTCTCACCCCAATCATTTGACCACTTATAATTGAGTTAGGATTCAAGCCTAGCTCAATTATAACTGGTCTTCTCCTAATCCAGTGGTGTCATCATTACTCTGTGCTCCATTAATAGAGCCTTTACTTTCAAGGTAGTCCTGATGCAGCTCAGACTTTAAATTACCCAAGTCCTTTGCTTACAACTTCATGGGAAAAGAAAAAAGAAAAAAAAAGAACAAATTACCCAAGTCTCGAAACTTGCTGCTACCTTTTTTCTCCCTTTACAAATGTTTTTTCTTAATTTATAAAAATTAAGATAGTTTTAAGATTTAATTTTGAAAAATTAAGGTAGCAGATAGTTTTAAGTCATGAGGGACAAAGTTTTAGAAAGATTGACCTTATTTGAATAATTTGGTGGTATCAAATGAAACCTGTAGCAAAAATAATCAGAACCATATTTCATTATATAGTAGTCATTATTGTGCTATGTCGTTGTGCCAATTAAATTAAGTGTATCTATTTAGCATCAGCCCTAGAATTATTTTGATTTTGGATTGGATGAGACCTTTAGAGGACTAATGAAGTGGCTTTAAACTTTTTTGTACACAATCCACAGTAAGAAATGTATTTAACCTCTCTTTCTCTCTTATACACAATCTCATGAAACACCTCTTACTAAATATAATGCACCCTTTTTCTTTTATTCTGTCCTGTGCTTTTCTGTCAAATTGTTTTTGAAGGCTGTGGTGATTTACTAAATTGATGAACCTGATATTGGGTTATAATAATGTCAAAAGCACTATTCTGGTCTAACTCTCTCTTTTTACTAATATGTAAATACACCCTACAAGATGACGTGATTTATTTTTATTTTTATTTTTAGATTTTCCAATTAATTCATTGCAATGCTGGGCCAAGAATTAAGGACTCCTAACTTCCAATTTTGTATTTTCATTTAATGACTTAAATTACTATTACTTTTATTTAGTTACATCAAGTATTTCTTTTCTTTCTTTTTTTTTTTTTTGAGATGGAGTTTCACTTTTGTTGCCCAGGCTGGAGTGCAGTGGTGTGATCTCAGCTCACCGCAACCTCTGCCTCCCAGGTTCAAGCAATTCTCCTGCCTCAGCCTCCCGAGTAGCTGGGATTACAGGCATGCACCACCACTCCCAGCTAATTTTTTTGTATTTTTAGTAGAGATGGGGTTTTTCCATGTTGAGGCTGGTCTCGAACTCCTGACCTCAGGTGATCCACCCGCCTTGGCCTCCCAAAGTGCTGGGATTACAGGCGTGAGCCACCGCGCCCGGCCTCCATCAAGTATTTCTGAAGACACGTGAAGCAGTGGAGTCATTAACTGAAATAACAGGAAACCATTTTGAGGCTCCTTTGAAGATCCCTGTGGACAGGACTTAGGTCCCTCTATTCTTCAAGAAGCTGTGCCCATGGTGTGGCTTTGCTAAGAGCATCTGGTGCATACTTCTGCTTTTACCTCTCTTTTGGTTGTTCTTTGTCTTCATTCAGAAGATGAGATTGGTAGGGTATCCCCATCCTATAACCTAGCAGGGACTTTGTCTATTATCTGTTCTCATTCTGGAAACTATACTACATATCAGAAGGCATTCTTCATTTTAAAAAATAGAAGGAAATAATTTACAGGTTGAAGATTATTTCCTTGATAATCTGCCAAATAAATGGTTCAGGTTGCCAGTATGAAGCTTCTTTAATTTTTGGCAAATGGGAACTGGTTATATGCATACATACACACAAAACTTAATAGAAAGAGTAAAATAAAATTTTGACTGTCATGAGATTGAGAAGAGTAGAGATAGTGAAAGTCTAAATTTTCTTTTTTTCTGCTTTAAACAATTTAATGAGAAAAAAGAAGTGTACGTAAGATTCTTAACAAAAATCAAATTAAGTTTTTTAATGTATTTGAATATTTAAAGTAGGATTGCCACAAATTAAATTTGCCAATGATTTTAACTATATGTGTTTTTTAAGAATGTATCTATAAATATGTTTACTGCAATACATATGCAATAATGTATGTTATGTAATTTTTATTTAATTGAAAGATTGTATTTTTATTTTTGGTCAGTTACAGTGAAGAGGTTAATCAGTAACGGCTTCCACTTTATCTATCAGTTTAGAGGGCAAGATTCAGCCAAATGAGAATAAGAACTGTTAGAAAGATGTGCAGCAAGTCAGTGATTACCATGTGATTCATCCATAGGTTATCAATACTTGATCTGACTTGAGTTTACATGAGATATTCGAATGTATTTCTTAGCATAAAAATTCCATTTTAATTTTTTTGTTTTGTTTTGAGATAGGCTCTTACTCTGTCACCCAGGCTGGAGAACAGTGATGCGATCATGGCTCACTGCAGCCTCAACCTCCTGAGCTCAAGTGATCCTCCTGCCTCAGCCTCTAGGGTAGCTAGGACTACAATTGTGCACCACGATGCCCAGCTAATTTTTTAATTTTAGCAGAGACGAGGTCTTCCTGTGTTTCCCAGGCTGTTCTCAAACTCCTGGCCTCAAGCGTTCCTCCTGCCTCAACCTACCAAAGTGTTGGGATTACAGGTGTGAGCCACCACTACTGGCTCCTATCTAATATTATATCTAATTTAATTTATGGTCATTGAGCTCATTTCTTAGCGACATCACAGAAACAAGGCTTTAGTCAATTTTGTTAATAAAAAGAGACTATAATAACTTATAGTGTTTATCAATCAATAAGGTTTTTAGTTTTAAAAACCTTATTGATTGATAATTAAATTAAAACAAGCTGGGCCAGCACTTTGAGAGGCTGAAGCAGGAGGATTGTTTGAGCCCAGGAGTTCAAGACCAACCTGGGCAACATAGAGAGATCCTATCTCTACAAAAAAATAAACTAGCCAGGCACGGTAGGATGCTCCTGTAGTCCTAGCTATTGGGGAGCCTGAGGCTGGAGGATCTGTTGAACCTGTGAGGTTGAGGCTGCAGTAAGCTGTAATTGTGCCACTGCACTCCAGCCTGGGTGACAGAGTGAGATTCTGTCTCAAAAAATTAAATTAAATTAAACTAAAAACAAAATGTGGACGTACTTGAAACTTTGACTCTTACACTGATTCAACTTTCAAAGGAACTTGTCCATTTGTGAAAGTTTTCCTTTTATATAAGTCTTTCTTACAGTCAAATAAGTGTTTACTAAGTGAAATACTACATTTTATAGTGCAGTGGCACTCAAAGGAAACTATTTTGTAGCTGTAGAGTTTTTTCTTTTGTCCTTTTTACTTTTTCCAAGGCAAGATGCCTGGTGGGAGAGTTGTCTGGAGGCAGGATGATCAGAAGCAGGACCTGGCCAGCTGTTCGCTTATTTCAGTCTGTATGAAATCATCTGATATGCCCATAAGAGAGATGTGTCAATTGGTTAATGGGCCAGAGTATTGATTTTATGTTTTCAGATTGCTAACAGAGATTAGGCTTCCAGATACAAGCAGTTCCACAAGTCTCTGTTTTCAGACAGGCACATAATTAAAAGTAACCACACAGTTCTCTGAGGTTGGAGTTCCATGCTGTGATGCAAGCCTCTCTATTTGGTATTTAAAAGCAGTTTGAAGCTGTTGTGTAAGTATCACTGGACTTGGAGTCAACTGACCTAAGTTCTAGCCTTGGCCCTTCTACTGTCTTAACAGTGGATTAAATGATGAGGCTTATTTTAAAGAATCTTGAAAACTATAGTAATTTCAACAAGAGGAGATTAATTGAATATATTATGAAACATCAAGATAATTGAAAATCCGTGCTGCCATTATTGCATGTCAAAGGTCATTTTGATACACTGTATGTGCAAAAGCAGTTTACCAAACAGAATTACATACAGTGTAATCCTTTTTTTCTTATATAGGAAAATACCCACTTCCCCCCACTTAAAAAAATACCAAACACCACAATGTGTGTATGTTTGGCCTAAAAATCATATGTTTTTTTGCCTAGGAAGTATTGAATAATTTAAATATTTTATATTCAGATAGCTGAAGATGGCTTGCTGAGATGAAACATTGGAGCCCTGTGTTTGGTGATAGCCGTGGGTTTCATTTATTTTTACTGTCTTTACCCTCTGTATTTATTGATAGTATTGAATATTTATTTTCAGAACTATTATAATGTATCTTTTTCTATGGGAAGAAATGAATATTTGACCACAGATGGTTTTCATTTTTTTTAGTATGGTGCACGTGGATTGACAGCCTTTGAAACTTGAATGCTGTGTAATATGCAGGTGCTTTTATTGTTTATAGAAATGCCTAATCCTTGTTTGAAATTTATTAAATGGTATGCCATCTGTAAGCCCCTCTAAATTCCACAGATTAATTAGCCTTTAAAGTAAGGTTGCCTTTTGTCTAACTTTTAGTATAAACTCTTCCATCTGGGAACTTTCACTTTTATGTCCCTGTTCAGTGTTCTGTGTACTTCAGCACTCTAGTATTAATTATGGACACTGGCATTCTAAGTAACAATGAACATCACTAAAAATAAAAGTAGACTGAACAAAGTGGCATTGTCCAGAGAATAGTTTGCATTTGGTGAATAATCAATCCATCATGGCTTTGCCATTGCTCTTTGTATGTGCGTGCGTGTGTGTGTGTGTGAGTGTGTGTGCATGTGTGTGTTTAGCATTACTTAAGAGTGAGATAGTTATTCTTCAGGGAAATTTTTACAGATGATGGTTTCACAAAAATCAGCCTTTTTGTAGTTTAAATAAAAAAACACCCTTTTTGACATTTCATGTAACATTTCCTTGTGGGTTCTGATTTAAAGGTTGTTGAAAATATTTGGTGTTGGGAGATCACTTGGTTGGCTTTGGCATACTTCTCTTTCTAGGAAATGTAGTATCAGGGTGGGAATTGTGTTGTTGTTTTAAAAGAAATAGATTACAGGCCGGGCGCGGTGGCTCACACCTGTAATCCCAGCACTTTGGGAGGCCGAGGCAGGCGGATCAGGAGGTCAGGAGATTGAGACCATCCTGGCTAACACGGCGAAACCCCGTCTCTACCAAAAATACACAAACAAAATTAGCCAGGCATGGTGGTGGGCACCTGTAGTCCCAGCTAGTCGGGAGGCTGAGGAGGGAGAATGGCGTGAACCTGGGAGGCGGAGCTTGCAGCGGGCCGAGATCTCCCCACCGCACTCCAGCCTGGGCAACAGAGCAAGACTCCATCTCAAAAAAAAAAAAAAAAAGGAAATAGATTACATTCTTTAACTTTATTTACTGTCTCAGTAAGAGTTATTGAACACTCTAGAGTGTTTACTTTTTAAAGTCCATTGCAAAATATATAGAAATTTCAGCCATCTGTGTACTCATACTAATCAATGTAACATAGGTTGGCGCTTTTTATGCACTTAATTTTGCCACCTCTCTCATTTCCCCAAAGAAATTAGACTAATGTATAACAATAGGCTTCATAACTTAATTTAGAAAACATAAAAATAATTTCGCTTAGTAAGTTTCTGTTGTAGTAGATATTGTTGGTATTAAACAAAAAAGTAGGATCAGATGTGGTTTGGCTTTCAAGGTATAAAATCTAGGTGGGGAAAGAGAGAGAGTTAACATTCTTGAAACAATTGAGAGCGTTAGAGTGTTCCAGTATATCCTCCAAATTCTAAGGGTATAAGATGTTCAGAGAAAATAAAAAATCAGGGTGGGTTAGAATAATTGAGTTCGAATGGACCTTGGAATTAGGTTAGTGGAGGAGATAGCATTCCAAATGGAAATAAACAATGTGAATAAGGAAACATGTTAGACATTATGGAGATTATGAAGTAGCTTTAAATGATAAGATTGGAGGAGTGTGGCTTGAATAGCTGTAGATTTAGGGCAGAAGGTCTGGTTAGGCCGTGGGAGGTCACAATATGGAAGACCTTAAAAGAAAAGATGGGTAGCAGGGATACATGACTAGCTTGTTTTTGCAATTGAGTAGTAAGATAAAAATATTTTCTTGGGAGAAGTTATCTTAGAAATGGTGGACAGGATGAGATGGAACACAATTGAAATAGGAGTCTGTTGCGGTAATATAGGGATGAGTTAATGAGTGCCTGTATTAGGAGAGTGGAAGAGGGAATAGAGAGAAAGGAATAACTGAGACACATTTTCACTGGAATAAATTTGGTCATTAGTATATACTTTTAACATATTCAATGAGTGAATGAGGGATTGAGAAGGACTGAATATAGTGAATAAAGTAAAATAATAGTTACTATTGATAGAAAATGGATAGATTTTTAAACAATCTAGTTAGAGGGAATAGTTCAGTTTGTACATAATGAATTTGAAGTGGTAATAACTGTAAGAAGTGGCCTTATAATTAATTGAATATATGGTTCTGGGGCATAGCCATTTAAGGGCCAGAGATACAGATTTAAGATGTATGTATATATGCATATATATTTAAAGATACTTTCTGAGGGAGTTTCTAAGGGGAAAATTGGAAGATTAATAATAAACGAGCCTTAGAAAACATTAGAAGAAATTATTTAACATTTGGGTTTTAGAAGGCCTTATTTAATCATTTGATTTTAACTTATTTAGTTTGAGCAGTGTGTTTTCAAACCTCTTTTGAAACAACTAGTAACCTATGCTTTGAAAAAATAGTTGGTTAAAATAATTGTAAAAATTAGTATATTCTGATCTATTTTGATCTGATTTTAAAACCAGGGTATTCTGATTCATTATAACTTTTTCTAGATTGCTGTGCTAAGGAGACAGCAACGTATGATAAAAAATCGAGAATCCGCTTGTCAGTCTCGCAAGAAGAAGAAAGAATATATGCTAGGGTTAGAGGCGAGATTAAAGGCTGCCCTTTCAGAAAACGAGCAACTGAAGAAAGAAAATGGAACACTGAAGCGGCAGCTGGATGAAGTTGTGTCAGAGGTAAGTGTTAGTAATAGGGCTGAGTTGAGATGGGCTAAAGTATCCTCTGGATTAATAAATAGAGAAACTTTTACATTTTAAATTAAATTATGTAAAATAATAGTGCTAGGAAAAGGAGGGTATAATAAGTCCTAAAACATTTGCAGTAAGGATAAAGCATTTGAAGGGGACCCTTTGAATTGTACTCCCCAATCTACATAGAAAAGTTGTCTCCTTTTCCTAGGTTTCTCCTCATTCATTGCCTTAGCACCCTCTTTTCTGGCTAAGTGAATCACACTGAGGCTTCTAAAGTGCCCTGCCATATTTTCCCTTTTAAAAAAGAAAACAATATAAAATAAAAGTGTTTTTATTTTTTCTCAGTCCACCTAACAACTAATGTGAGTTTTGCATTCTGTTACTATGCTGACTCCAAGAGGGTTTAATCTCCTCAGTTCTATTCGGGAAATTTGCTGTTTTCAGAATTTCTCACTGCAGTGCTGAACCATATAGATGCCTTCTGAATGGGGCTTCTTACACTCTTTTTCTCTTGGCCCTGAGTACATGGGAATACTCCTATATTTTACTGAAAACAATGATTTAAAAGGTTAGGGAGGCAAACTATAGAAGTGACTCAAAATTCTTTGGGGATCCGTAAAAATATAAAAAATGTTGAATTCTGGCCGGGCGTGGTGGCTCATGCCTGTAATTCCAGCACTTTGGGACGCTGAGGCAGGCGGATCACAAGGTCAGGAGATCAAGACCATCCTGGCCAACATAGTGAAACCCCATCTCTACTAAAAATACAAAAGTTAGCTGGGTGTAGCGCACACCTGTAATCCCAGCTACTCGGGAGGCTGAGGCAGCAGAATCGCTTGAACCTGGGAGGCGGAGATTGCGGTGAGCCGAGATGATGCCACTGCACTCCAGCTTGGCGACAAAGTGACACTCCGTCTCAAAAAAATATATATACATATATATATATTGAATTCTTTCCTCTTGGGTGAAGAGGCAATTGCAATGGAGTGGCTGCTGTGTTTTTTTCTCTTCTGCTTCTCTCCTTTTCTCTCCCTGCTAGAAAAGGGAACCTGGAAGTCTCTGCTCTAGTCTTGAAAAGTGTTATTTCCTCACCTTTGATTTTTTTTTTTTTTTAAATAAGACAAGGTATTTGTAAGACAAGGGATTTACGTAACCGGTAAAGAGGAAAATTCTAATCTTAAGCGTTGCTTTTTCTGAAATCGATGTTAAATTGTATTTAATGTGGTCATTTCCTTTAGAACCAGAGGCTTAAAGTCCCTAGTCCAAAGCGAAGAGTTGTCTGTGTGATGATAGTATTGGCATTTATAATACTGAACTATGGACCTATGAGGTAAGTGAATAGATATTTATTTTGGACACTAATGCTAAAAACTTAAATTCTCATTATTCTTTAGCTTTCATCATAAACTAGAGAAAAAATGATTTGTTTTTCAAGATGTGTAAAGAGTAATGAGACAGGAGCCATGCCTTCAAAGATCTCATGATCCAGCTGGGAGGAGAGACAAGTAGAAGGATGACTATGGTATAATGTGATGAACGTAATAATAACAGTGTGAATGAGTCCTAACATAATATAGAGTACGAGTTCCTTGAGGTGAAGGTTCTTGTCGTATTGATAGGTACTCAATACATTTTTTGTTGAGTGACTGAGTTATAAGGGAGATAACTACGAAGGAAGCTGAACATTGAACTGTAATATCAGTTTGCCATGTGCAAAGTATGAGAAAGGCATGCCAGGCAAAGGGAACAGCATGTTTAAAGGCACAGTTATGAAATGGCATGACATGTTCATAAAAAAGTGAAAAGTTCAGTGTATCTTGTATATGTGGGGAGTGTGCCTGAGGCTAGATATATGGTTAGAAGTATAGGTGCTGCTGTGTACAATGAGGCATCCCTAGATTTTAGGTGGAGGGTAACATAATCAGCTTTGCATATTAGGAAGAGGACTTTGTGGGTTGTATTGAGTATAGACTGCAGTGAGGAGAAACTATTGGCAGAGAAAGCATTAGAAGACTATTGAGGTGTTTCAGGTAATAAATGAGAGTCTGAACTTACACTATGGTTATAAAAAGGATGAGCAATCTTAGGGTACCTCTCTGATGTAGATTTTGTGGGATTTGTTAACTGGTATAATGTGGGACATGAGGAAGAAAAGAGGGAAGTTAAGGATAATTCAAAATTTTCTGTCTTGAGGGACCGAATGGTGGTGCTGTCATCGGAGGAAGCAAACATAGACAGATGGATAGTTTTATGAAGAAAGACAATAGTTTTTATTTTACTTATAGGAAGTTTGTGGCACTGACTAGATATTGAGAATTAACATTATAGATAGGTAGGTAGACTGACAGACAGATAATGTTAGTGGTGTAGATGAGATTATCCAAGGAGAACAAGTAGAGGAAGGAAAGTAAGAAGAATCTGGGGGACACCAGTATGAATAGTAGATAGCCTTGGGAAAAGAAACTCACAGCATATTAGGGGCAGAACTGAAAGAAAGTAGCTTTTTGAAGCCAAAGTAAAAAGAGCTTCAAGCAGGTCTTGGGCAGTGGTATCACATGCTGCTGAGAGCTTGGGAGACGCAGAAAGCTGAATTTGGCAATTATCAGGTCAGTTGTAATCTTGGAAAGCAGATTTAGTAGGAGTAGGCATGAAGTCTGTATTAAAATTGGTTGAGAAATTGAAAGGAGTTAAAATTGAATAATCTCTTTTTTTAAAAAAAACATTTTTTTATGAAGATTTTCAAACATATAGGAAATTTGAGAAAATAATATAATCAACCCCCTGTATAATCAACCCCCTGCTCTCATGAAATTTATAATCTAATATAGGTGACATATACTAATCAAAGTGATCACACAAATAAATGCAAAATTGTAACAATGTTAGGTGCCATGAAGAAAAGGTACATGATATCATGAGGCCACATAATAGGGTCACTTGACCTAGTTAGGGAAGTAAGGCAAGGTTTCTCTGAGAAAGAGGTGATTGTGTTAAGATCTAAAAGAAGATTAGGAATTATTTAGGTAAGATACAGGAAGAACATTTCATATGAATATATAAACATCTATTCCCACATTTGTGTTGTATCTTTGTGTTTATATGTATTTAGTTTAAAAATTTTGGTTTTACATGAAACAATTATATACAAATTGTGCTTTCTTTAAAATATGTGAATACGTTATTCTCTTTTAATACTACATAGTTGTTTGTAGTGTAAATGTGCCATAATTTAGCAATTCTCTTTAGGTCTTGGGAACCCCTTTGTACCCTTAAAAGTTACCAAGGATCCCAAATAATTTTTGATTTTATGGTTTATATATACTGATACTTATTATATGAGAAATTAAAACTTTAAAAATAAAAAATTTTTAATTCATTTAAAAATAATAAACCATAAACCATTACTTTACATGTTAACATAAATAACATGTTAATGAAGAATAATTATATCTCCCAAACCTCCAAAAATTTAGTGAGATACAGAAGAGTGGTACTACTTTATAGTTTTGTAAAAATATTTTTTTTGGGGGGAAGCTCAAATACATCAGTTTTAGTTTTTCTCTATATACACATTTATTTGCTACTAAAAATTGAAATAGCATATTGAAATTTCCTTTTGTTGCAATCCAAAATTTTGAAAACCAGAAAACCAAATTAATTATTATTATGCTGTGGCCAGACTACTCAGTATTTTCTTTACATTCTTTCCTCCAAGTTACTTTCCTTCAAATTCTTAATGTTGGGTTTTATCTCACTGACTTCAGGCTTCTAAAACACATGGGGATACTTGAGACCTATTGTTGCTTCTTTAGGTCAAATCAATAGTTTCATAAAAATCTTTGATGTCCGACTTAACAGGATCTGGCAGGATTATCTGTTTTTTCATGTAATCTGTTATGATATATTGTTTGGTTTGAAATAAATGAAGAAAATTTAGACTCACGTAGGTATGCGGTTGGAAAAGGGAGAACCTTGCAGACTTTGAAAGACTTTTAGGATCCCCAGAGTTCCTTGGACTGCTTTAAACCCCAGTGCACACTTGCCCAACTGCTGCCGTAATTTATTTAACCATCTTTTGATAGGCAGCTAGGGTATTTCCAGTTACTTGTTGATATGTGTACATAAAATGTATTTCCATATATTTATGTGTCTGTATGTGTATGATAGAATCTAGACTAGAGCTAGAGGTTACGATTATCTGAAATTGTGATAGAGTTTGCCAAATTGCCTTCCAAAAAGACTGTATCCGTTTACATTCCCACTAGCAGGAGAGAGGAGTATCCATTTTCTCGCATTTCCTAACACTGGATATTGTATTTTTAAAATTCTTGCCTATCTTGTGGATCAAAAATGTTATTGTTAGCCTGTCACATTGGCCTGTGTGCTCTTCCTCAAACACTCTAAGCCTGCTAGCACTTCATGGTTTTCACTTTCATTCCCACTGCCGGCAGTGCCCTTCCCTCAGAGATTCTTTCTGTCAGGTGTTAAGCTCAAATACCATGTACCCCTGAGCTTCAAATAAAAGTTTTTAAAAAGTGATTAAAAAACATCAAGTTTTTTTGGTCAAAAAAAAAAAAAAAAAAAAAAGCTCAAATGCCACCCCTGTGAGGCTTTCCTAGACTACCTTTTCTAAATGTCTATCCCAGCTCCTGCCATTGCATTCCCTATCATCTTTCTTTCTTCATTTTTCTACATAGCACCTCTCCCCTTCAAGTATGCTATGTAACTTATTTATTTTATTTTCTTTCTCTCCCTGCAGGTATTTTTATCTCTTTTGTTTTCCAGTGCTTAGAACAGTGGCTGGCACATAGTAGTTACTCAATAAATACTTGTAGTATGAATGAATGTCTCCCTCACCCAATTAGTAGGAATTATATATGTTCATAAACTATTTCTCAAAAAACTATGTGTTCTTTTAGTTCCTCATTTCTTATCTGGTATACGTGGTACTTATTTATTTAGTCAGACATACAGCAAATATTTATAGAGCACTTAATGTTTGCCAGGTACTGAGCAAGGAATCAAGGATGCAAATATGAATAAAAGTACAGTCTAGTAAGAGAATCAGATATGTAAACAACTGTTGTATGAGAAAGAATTATATGGATGTCATATAAACATATAGGCATTAAAAAAATGAAAAACTTTTTGTTTACACACTTCTGACACCAAATATGTGGATTTTCTACACTGAGCAATTCTCCAATTCTCTGGACACCAACTGGATGTCCTACAATTTGACTCAATTCTTTTTTAAATTTTAATTGTAAAATATTTTTTATTGAGACAGGGTCTTGCTCTGTTGCCCAGGCTGGAGTGCAGTGGTGTGATCATAGCTCACTGCAGCCTCCATCTTCCAGGCTTAAGCAATCCCCCGATCCTCAGTCTCCTAAGTAGCTGGGACTACAGGTGCACCTCACCACACCTGGCAAAGTTGCTCAGGCTGGTCTTGAACTCCTAAGTTCAAATGATTCTCCTTCGTTGGCCTTCCGAAGTGCTGGGATTACAGGTGTGAGCCATTATATCTGGCCAATTTAAGTCATTTCTGACACTACCTGGAGCTAGCACAGTCTCCCACAGGTTAAGGGCTGAGTACCCAAAGACTGCCCCTGACTTCAGTCACCAGTTGCAAGTCCCAGGTTGTGACCTGTAACTTCTGACTAAGTGGCTATAAGTTGATGGTTCCCACAATTCCCTCTTGAGGTTTGATAATTTTCTTTTTTTTTTTTGGATTTTAATGTATGATGGTCTTTATTTACAACTTTATTGGCAAAAAAGAAAAGGGAAAACTTTTAAACAATTTAACACAGGGCATTGTAGCTGATCCTGTCAGATAAAAGAAGTTCCATTTTAAATGTCCATCTAATTGTCCAAAGATACACAATACTGAATCTGCATACGCAGTTTCCTTTATGAAGTACAGTGCTCATGTTTTAGGCAGTCTTCTAAACATACAAATACAGAGGAAATTAAATCACTCATTAAAAACTGTGTCAAATGAAGGGTATTTTAAATATAAGTTTGTTGTTTCTGGTAATAGCACATGCCCAAATGAAAACCAAAAGATGGAAAGGCAGATACACTTCTTACTTGGGTGGACAGTTACAACATCAATCATTTTCTGCAATGACCATTATATTGTCAATTTATCATGAACTACTCTGAACTTACTATGAGATGTAGTCAAAGTCAGAAGAGAAGACGTAGGGACAAGATGCCTTTTTTGCAGGAGGTTAACTCCTCCAGAATCAGCATAGGAAATAAACATCCTGTTGATTCTATGGAAAGAAATTAATGTAGTCAATTTCAACTCGTGCTGAGCTGACTTAATTTTTTTTAGCGATGTGTTTGGTGTCATTCTTCTAAATCAAGTGTATTTAATTCCTCTTCTAGTTCATCCAAATCCTCTCCAGTGAAAAGATTTTCATCAACAGGAACAGCATCAATGGCTCCATTTTCCGGTCCCTCCCTCTCGTTGTCCTCTTCCAAGTCACTTCTTTCACCATTTTCAGCCCTACCTCCAGAAGCTTCACTTAATTTGTTTTCATCTTTATCTGAAGTATATGTGCTGAATCTTTCAAGACTGGCTATGGTAATACCTGTTTCATCTACATCTCTTGGGATGTACAGGCTTAAATCTATGTCATTTACACTCACTGAATCATCCACCTCATCACCACCTGTTCCCTGGGTGTAGCGGGTATCGTCTGCTTCCTCATCATCATCATTGACCAGTTCAGGACGAAATTCAAACACTTCACGACCACTGATCACTAGTGCTTTCCCTGCTTTGAAGTCAGCTTTCCTTCTTTCCATATCTTGTTCAAGTTTATCAATCTTTTCTTGTCTTTTCCTTTTCTTCCAGGCAAGAAAAGATTCTAGAGTGATTTTGGTAACATTTGGACCTAGGGCAGAATGCTCTCTCTCAATTAGATCTTCTAATGAAATTTCATCTTCTTTCTCTTCTTTCTTTTTATCTTTTTTCAACACAAATCCAGGAGGAAGTGCGTGACGATACATGCAAATATCACCCCCTCCAGGGCATACCCAAAACCAGCCATACTTGTTGTTTTCAATAGCTTCCAGGAAATGCTTGCACACTATTTGAGTTTTTGGTTTTTTCTTTTCCGCCTCACCGTGCTTCTTGTTCACTACTTCTTCCAGCTTTTTCTCATCCCAATTATCCATAGTATCTTTTTCAAGTTCTTCATCTCTTGCATCAATGTAAACACTTCGCTTTTCACATTTTCTCTCCAGAGTCAAGTCATGGGAGAACTTACACTTATCTCCTTTAGTACACTGTCCTTGCTTGAAGAATGCACATACTACAGACTTGGGATCTGCACCTTTACTTATTTTTTGAGCAGCAACTACAGGTTTGAACAGCTCATTTAGCTCCTGCAATTCTTTCTTCTTGTCATCCTTCTTCAATTTCTTTTCAGCTTCACTCTGTGCTACCTGACGTGGATTTTGTTGACCAAACTTAACTTGATGTGTGACAGCCTTGATAAACTTCTGTTGCTTTGCTCCTTTCTTATTCTTCAAACCGAAAGTTTTGTCTTCGATAATCTTCTCCTTCTTTTTTTGCTCCGCCTTTTTGCTGCCCCTGGCCTGAGCCTGTTTCTTGGGGGGCATTGCGGAGACAGATGACACCGGCCAGACTTATGCGCAGCTGAATACCGTCAGGGGTTCTGGCCCTGCGACAGGACGAGGAGGAGGTTTGATAATTTTCTAGAATGGCTCACAGAACTCAGGAAAACACTCTACTTACTATTACTGGTTTTATTATAAAGGATATGTGGGGCAAGCTAAATGGGAGAGACGCATAGGGTAAGGTATAGGGGAGGAGTGCAGAGCTTTCATGCCCTCTCCAGGTGCACCACCCTCCTAGTACCTCCTTGTGTTTGCTAACCTGGAAGCTCTCCAAATTCCATTGTTAGGGGTTTTTATGGAGCTTCATTAGGTAGGTGTGATTGATTAAACCATTGGCCATTGGTGATTGCACTTAAACTCCAGCCCCCTCTCCCCTACTTGGAGGTTGAGGGATGGGACTGAAAATCCCAACCCACTAATTATGTGGTTGGTTTCTCTGGCAATCAGCCTCCATCATCCAAGAGTCACCTCATTCGCATAAACTCAGGTCCAGCTGGAAGGGGCTTATTATGGATAACAAAAGATGCTCTTCTTACCCCCTATCACTCAGGAAATTCCAAGGGTTTTAGGAGCTCTGTGACAGAAACCAGAATAAAAACCAAATATATTATTTCTTATTATATCGCAAATTCACAGGCATATTCTTGAGGGAACATAGAAGTAACCAGTAACGCTGCTAGTGGCAATCATGGGAGGCTTTATGCAGTAGTACTCGATGAAGGAATAAAGAGGATTAGATTATGCTACAGGAAGTGACGGCGGGGTTAGGGGGGACATCTCATTGTGGAAGCCCTCATGAATCAATAGAATTTTAGGAAAGAAAAGACTGGAACAAAAAAAATTTTTTGAGTGCCCCCGCCCACCAGACAAAAATTTTTTAAAAATGAATTAATGATCTTCACAGCTGCTGAAGTAAAGGTGGGGATGGATCTCATTTCCATGGTAGATTGATTGATTATGAAAGGAAGAGATGATGGTCCCTATTTTATCAAGAAGTGGTTTGTGTTCAAAAAGGAGTTAGTAGAAAGAGGGGATTAAAAATCGGAGAAAGCTTAAATATTTGAAAATCTTGAGGATCAATCAGTTAAGATCTGTATCTTTCTCTGTGTGATGCTTTAGGAACAGCCAGCCAAGAAGTAGTGGGAATATTAGGAACTATTCAAGTTAAAAAAACATGTTAAAAGGCTTAACTTGAAGAAAAGCATCAAGGAGAAAAGCTGGAAGGAATGAGGAAGTGTAGAAAAGTATCTTAACAAGTCAGAATATCTTTGACACCAACAAGGAAATATGGAGGAAACTGGCTGTGAAATTCATAAAAACCAAGAACTATTTCTTGTAGACAAAATTTCGCATGAACAGTGAAATATTAAAGCCCAGAGAACAACAGTGATTTGAAAGACTGAAATTTGTCCCTGAATCAAATGTTGGGAATTGAGATGTTTCATCATTTGTGTTATTCAAAAGAATTTTTTGATTGGCCCCATTGTTTTTTTTTTTTTTTTTGAGATGGAGTCTCAGTCTGTTCCCCAGGCTGGAGTGCAGTGGTGTGATCTTGGCTCACTGCAACCTCTGTCTCCCGGGTTCAAGCGATTCTTCTGCCTCAGCCTCCCGAGTAGCTGGGATTACAGGCAACTGCCACTATGCCCAGCTAATTTTTTGTATTTTTAGTAGAGACAGGGTTTCACCATGTTGGTCAGGCTGGTCTCGAACTCCTGACCTTGTGATCTGCCCACCTCAGCCTCCCAAAATGCTGGGATTACAGGTGTGAGCCACTGCGCCCGGCCTGTTTTCAGTCTTTTTACTGCAAGGCTATGATCTTCTCTGGTCCGGGAGTCTGCCAGAGAAGCAGGAACTTCCCAGTTGAACCTTATTAGTAACCACCTGGAAGATATTTATTGAACAAGTGTCACATCTGTAGTCTTGTGTATCTAGAAACCTTAAGCATGCATTATTATGTTTTAATTGGAAAATGCATAGGCTTTAAAAAAAAAAGATTGTGAGCTCTATCTGAACTTTTGTTAAGTACCACAAAATTAAGTTTGTCAGACAAATAGACATTTGAATCAGAGATTTCCAAAGTATTTTAAATTTAGGAACCTAAACTCTTTTAGAACAGATCACATTACCGAGTAAAGTGATTAATGTGGTTTCAGATGTTCAGTGTAGAACTGAATGTTTGTGCCTTATTGGTATGGGCCAAATGAAAAAAAATATAAAACACACAAGTTTGCCAAATATTGGTATGCCTTAAACATTTCCTGAAGGCATTTGGTGATGAAATATAAATATATCTAATATATAAAGTAAGAGAGTTTTGTCAAAGGTAATGTGCAGCAAAGCTGACTAGTTTGAAGAGGTTTGGGTTACTGAACAGACGTCACACAGGAAAAAAAATAAACTAAATGGACTTGTGAGGGTTAATTTTTCTGACCTTATCGATATTTTGTGGACAGTAAAGAAGGCATCTGGCTATTTTCGGCATAGGATTCAAGGAGCTGGCCCCACTCTGGGTGGTCTATAAATAGTAACTCTAGGTAGCAGGGGCTGGCTAAACAGGACAAATGTGAATTGGTTAAAAAGAAAATCCTCTTCTTATTACTCATTGGGGTTAATTCTATGATTATTAGTCATATTTTATTGTTGAGAACCTGAAATTTAACCCAGTTTTTTTTTTTTTTAATTATCACTACAGACTCTGCCTTTTCTACTATGCTGTAAAGTGTTACTTTATTTTATTTTTTCTACCTTAAGGTTAAGGAACCTTAACCTTTTGTTTTTGGCAATATGGTAGGCTAAAGGTACAGGAAATTCATTGCAGTTTAGCACACTAAAAAATGATGGATTGAAAAAATAAATCAAAACTCTTATTTCCTGGCTCCACTGGAGACAAAGTAAGGGCTTCTCAGAGGCCAGAAATAATAAAAGATAAGATGAATCTATAATGATAAGCTAGCATTGGAAGTGGTGCTTGTTCTGGATATAGTTCCTGATCCTTTTGGCATAGTGTCTGGGGATGGGAAAGAAAGCTGTGGACCCAAGTGAGGTGGGAAGTCACAACTGAGGCCTCCCTTTTCCTCTACCCAAATAAAGCCAGAACTTCCAAAGAATGACACTCTTGGTTGCCAAAAGAGGGGAACAAAAGTTGCCCTACCACTCAGGGAGACTGTTATTAAGTACCTATCTTGGTTTTGGCTTTAGTTAGAGTGGAAACAAATGAAAAGTCTTTCCTGATAATTCTTTACTCAAAGCCCCTACCTAATCAGGTTAGAGCCTAAATTTATACTACTAGTGTGATCCCCCCAAAATCAAGACAAAAATGCAGTTTAGGTGGGCTTATGTTGGTGGTGCCTGTAGGCACCTGAAGGAATCGAATGCAAATTCTTCTCAGAAGAGACACTTTATAAAAGAAAGTGTTCATCCTAGAAAAATTGGAGACCCATCTCATATGCAGAGACACACATAGGCTCAAAATAAAGGGATGGAGGAAGATCTGCCAAGCAAATGGAAAACAAAAGGCCAGGGTTGCAATCCTAGTCTCTGATAAAACAGACTTTAAACCAACAGAGATCAAAAGAGACAAAGAAGGCCATTACATAATGGTAAGGGGATCAGTTCAACAAGAAGAGCTAACTATCGTAAATATATATGCACCCAATGCGGGAGCACCCAGATTCATAAAACAAGTCCTTAGAGACCTACAAAGAGACTTAGACTCCCACACAATCATAATGGAAGACTTTTTTTTTTTTTCTTTGGTGAGACAGAGTCTCGCTTTGTTGCTCAGGCTGGAGTGCAGTGGCGCGATCTCAGCTCACTGCAAGCTCTGCCTCCCAGGTTCATGCATAATGGGAGACTTTAACACCCCACCGTCAACATTAGACAAATCAACGAGACAGAAAGTTAACAGGGATATCCAGGAATTGAACTCAGCTCTGCACCAAGCAGACCTAATATACATCTACAGAACTCTCCACCCCAAATCAACAGAATATACATTCTTCTCAGCACCACATCGCACTTATTCCAAAATTGACCACATAGTTGGAAGTAAAGTAGACCAATATCCCTGATGAACGTTGATGAAAAAATCCTCAATAAAATACTGGCAAACTGAATCCAGCAACATATCAAAAGCTTATCCACCATGATCAAGTGGGCTTCATCCCTGGGATGCAAGGCTGGTTCAACATACACAAATCAATAAATGTAATCCAGCATATAAACAGAACCAAAGACAAAAACCACATGGTTATCTCAATAGATGCAGAAAAGGCCTGTGACAAAATTCAACAGCCCTTCACGCTAAAAACTCTCAATAAACTAGGTATTGATGGAACATATCTCAAAATAATAAGAGCTGTTTATGACAAACCCACAGCCAATATCATACTGAATGGGCAAAAACTGGAAGCATTCCCTTTGAAAACTGGCACAAGACAGGGATGCCCTCTCTCACCACTCCTATTCAACATAGTGTTGGAAGTTCTGGCCAGGGCAATCAGGCAGGAGAAAGAAATAAAGGGTATTCAATTAGGAAAAGAGGAAGTCAAATTCTCTGTTTGCAGATGACATGATTGTATATTTAGAAAACCCCATTATCTTAGCCCAAAATCTCCTTGAGCTGATAAGCAACTTCAGCAAAGTCTCAGGATACAAAATCAATGTGCAAAAATCACAAGCATTCTTATACACCAATAGCAGACAAACAGAGAGCCAAATCATGAGTGAACTCCCATTCACAATTACTTCAAAGAGAATAAAATACTTAGGAATCCAACTTAAAGGGATGTGAAGGACCTCTTCAAGGAGAACTACAAACCACTGCTCAGTGAAATAAAAGAGGACACAAACAAATGGAAGAACATTCCATGCTCATGGATAGGAAGAATCAATATCTTGAAAATGGCCATACTGCCCAAGGTAATTTATAGATTCAATGCCATCCCCATCAAGCTACCAATGACTTTCTTCACAGAATTGGAAAAAACTACTTTGAAGTTCATATGGAACCAAAAAAGAGCCTGCATTGCCAAGTCAATCCTAAGCCAAAAGAACAAAGCTGGAGGCATCATGCTACCTGACTTCAAAGGAGGCATCATGCTACCTGACTTCAAACTATACTACAAGGCTACAGTAACCAAAACAGCATGGTACTGGTACCAAAACAGAGATATAGACCAATGGAACAGAACAGAGCCCTCAGAAATAATACCACACATCTACAACCATCTGATCTTTGACAAACCTGACAAAAGCAAGCAATGGGGAAAGGATTCCCTAAGTAATAAATGGTGCTGGGAAAACTGGCTAGCCATATGTAGAAAGCTGAAACTGGATCTGTTCCTTACACCTTATACAAAAATTAATTCAAGATGGATCAAAGACTTAAATGTTAGACCTAAAACCATAAAAACCCTAGAAGAAAACCTAGGCAATACCATTCAGGACATAGGCATGGGCAAGGACTTCATGTCTAAAACACTAAAAGCAATGGCAACAGAAGCCAAAATTGACAAATAGAATCTAATTAAACTAAAGAGCTTCTGCACAGCAAAAGAAACTACCATCAGAGTGAACAGGCAACCTACAGAATGGGAGAAAATTTTTGCAATCTACTCATCTGACAAAGGGCTGATATCCAGAATCTACAAAGAACTCAAACAAATTTACAAGAAAAAAACAACCCCATCAAAAAGTGGGCGAAGGATATGAACAGACACTTCTCAAAAGAGACATTTATGCAGCCAACAGACACATGAAAAAATGCTCATCATCACTGGCCATCAGAGAAATGCAAATCAAAACCACAATGAGATGCCATCTCAAACCAGTTAGAATGGCAATCATTACAAAGTCAGGAAACAGGCAATCATTACAAAGTAGAGAAACAGGAACACTTTTACACTGTTAGTAGGACTGTAAACTAGTTCAACCATTGTGGAAGACAGTGTGGCAATTCCTCAAGGATCTAGAACTAGAAATGCCATTTGACCCAGCCATCCCATTACTGGGTATATACCCAAAGGATTATAAATCATGCTGCTATAAAGACACATGCACATATATGTTTATTGTGGCACTATTCACAATAGCAAAGACTTGGAACCAACCCAAATGTCCAACAATGATAGACTAGATTAAAAAAATGTGTCACATATACACCATGGAATACTATGCAGCCATAAAAAATGATGAGTTCATGTCCTTTGTAGGGACATGGATGAATCTGGAAACCATCATTCTCAGCAAACTATCGCAAGGACAAAAAACCAAACACCGCATGTTCTCACTCATAGGTGGGAACTGAACAGTGAGAGCAGTTGGACACAGGAGGGGGAACATCACACACTGGGGCCTGTGGTGGGGTCGGGGGAGGGGGGAGGGATAGCATTCAGAGATACACCTAATGTAAATGGTGAGTTAATGGGTGCAGCACACCAATGTGGCACATATATATATATGTAACAAACCTGCACGTTGTGCACATGTACCCTAGAACTTAAAGTATAATTAAAAAAAAAGAAAAAAAAAGAAAAATTGCCAGAGATACAGAGCCAGTTGAACATGAGCACATGTCTGCTTCTTTCCCTCAAAAGTCATTAAACACACCAGGAAACCATACCACCATGAATAAGAGTTAGAAAAAATAAACTACAGAATCACACTCTGAAAGACTATAGATATTTGAATTATCAGATAGGGAATATAAAATATATTAAAAGACAGAATTAAAGTCTGGTAAAGGAACAAAAGACTACCAGAATTGGCCAGAACATTTTGAAAAAAAATCTGGAAATAATTTAAGTTAAAATTATAAAAACAATGACCAGGTTAAGACAGCAAAATAGGTATACTTGGAATAGGAACAGCTCCAGTCTACAGCTCCCAGCGTGAGCAACGCAGAAGATGGGTGATTTCTGCATTTCCAACTGAGGTACAGGGTTCATCTCACTGGGGAGTGCCAGACAGTGGGTGCAGGACAGTGGGTGCAGCGCACCGTGCATGAGCCGAAGCAGGGTGAGGCATTGCCTCACCCAGGAAGTGCAAGGGGTCAGGGAGTTCCCTTTCCTAGTCAAAGAAAGGGGTGACAGACGGCACCTGGAAAATCAGGTCACTCCCACCCTAATACTGTGCTCTTCTAATGGGCTTAACAAACAGCACACGAGGAGATTATATCCAGCACCTGACTTGGAGGGTCCTACACCCACAGAGCCTCGCTCATTGCTAGCACAGCAGTCTGAGATCAAACTGCAAGGTGGCAGCGAGGCTGGGGGAGGGGCACCTGCCATTGCCCAGGCTTGAGCAGGTAAACAAAGCAGCTGGGAAGCTTGAACTGGGTGGAGCCCACCACAGCTCAAGGAGGCCTTCCTGCCTCTTTAGGCTCCACCTCTAGGGGCAGGGCACAGACAAACAAAAGACAGCAATAACCTCTGCAGACTTAAATGTCCCTGTCTGACAGCTTTGAAGAGAGTAGTGGTTCTCCCAGCACGCAGCTTGAGATCTGAGAACGGGCAGGCTGCCTCCTCAAGTGGGTCCCTAACCCCCGAGTAGCCTAACTGGGAGGCACCCCCAAGTAGGGGCGGACTGACACCTCACACAGCTGGGTACTCCTCTGAGACAAAACCTCCAGAGGAACGATCAGGCAGCAGCATTTGCGGTTCACCAATATCCGCTGTTCTGCAGCCACTGCTGCTGATACCCAGGCACACAGCGTCTGGAGTGGACCTCCAGTAAACTCCAACAGACCTGCAGCTGAGGGTCCTGACTGTTAGAAGGAAAACTAACAAACAGAAAGGACATCCACACCAAAAACCCATCTGTACGTCACCATCATCAAAGACCAAAGGTAGATAAAAACCACAAAGATGGGGAAAAAACATAGCAGAAAAACCAGAAACTCTAAAAATCAGAGCACCTCTCCTCCTCCAAAGGAATGCAGGTCCTCACCCGCAACAGAACAAAGCTGGACGGAGAATGACTTTGACGAGTTGAGAGAAGAAGGCTTCAGAAGATCAAACTACTCCGAGCTAAAGGAGGAAGTTCGAACCAATGGCAAAGAAGTTGAAAACTTTGAAAAAAAAAATTAGATGAATGGATAACTAGAATAACCAATGCAGAGAAGTCCTTAAAGGACCTGATGTAGCTGAAAACCATGGCACGAGAACTATGTGACGAACGCACAAGCCTCAGTAACCGATGCGATCAACTGGAAGAAAGGGTATCAGTGATGGAAGACGAAGTGAATGAAATGAAGCGTGAAGAGAAGTTTAGAGAAAAAAGAATAAAAAGAAACGAACAAAGCCTCCAAGAAATATGGGACTATGTGAAAAGACCAAATCTACGTCTAATTGGTGCGCCTGAAAGTGACGGGGAGAATGGAACCAAGTTGGAAAACACTCTGCAGGATATTATCCAGGAGAACTTCCCCAATCTAGCAAGGCAGGCCAACATTCAAATTCAGGAAATACAGAGAACGCCACAAAGATACTCCTCGAGAAGAGCAACTCCAAGCCACATAATTGTCAGATTCACCAAAGTTGAAATGAAGGAAAAAGTGTTAAGGGCAGCCAGAGAGAAAGGTCAGGTTACCCACAAAGGGAAGTCCATCAGACTAACAGCTGATCTCTAGGCAGAAGCTCTGCAAGCCAGAAGAGAGTGGGGGCCAATATTCAACATTCCTAAAGAAAAGAATTTTCAACCCAGAATTTCATATCCAGCCAAACTAAGCTTCATAAGTGAAGGAGAAATAAAATACTTCACAGACAAGCAAATGCTGAGAGATTTTGTCACCACCAGGCCTGCCCTACAAGAGCTCCTGAAGGAAGCACTAAACCTGGAAAGGATTTATAATCCCAAAGGATTATAAATCATGCTGCTATAAAGACACATGCACACGTATGTTTATTGCGGCACTATTCACAATAGCAAAGATTTGGAACCAACCCAAATGTCCAACAATGATAGACTGGATTAAGAAAATGTGACACATATACACCACGGAATACTATGCAGCCATAAAAAAGGATGAATTCATGTCCTTTGTAGGGACATGGATGAAACTGGAAACTATCATTCTCAGCAAACTATTGCAAGGATAAAAAACCAAACACTGCATGTTCTCACTCATAGGTGGGAATTGAACAATGAGAACACATGGACACAGGAAGGGGAACATCACACACCAGAGACTGTTGTGGGGTGGGGGGAGGGGGGAGGGATAGCATTAGGAGATAGACCTAATGCTAAATGACGAGTTAATGGGTGCAGCACACCAACATGGCACATGTATACATATGTAACAAACCTGCACGTTGTGCACATGTACCCTAAAACTTAAAAGTATAATAATAATAAAAACAAAACAAAAAAATAGATATACTTGAAGAAAGAAATAGTGAATGGGATGATGGATCTGAAGAAATTATATAGAATGTAACACAGGGAGACAGAGAGGTAGAAAATGTGAGAGATATTGGACAAGAGGTTATGCCACCATAACTAAGTAATAAAGTAACATTCCCAGTCATGAGACATATTGACATCTGCAGCTCCTGATGGGATGCACTGAGAAGGGCACAGTATCACTTCTATGATGTTCTTGTCCCAAAAAATGTATAACGTGAATTGTCTTTAATTTTATTTTTCATTTTTTATTTTTATTTTTAGAGACAGGATCTTGCTTTGTTTTCGAGGCTGGAGTGCAGCAGCATGATCATGACTCACTGCAGTCTTGAACTCCTAGGCTCAAGCCTCCTGAGTAGTTAGTACTCTAGATACACGCCACCGTACCTGGCTCATTTTAAAAAGTATTTTTTGAAGTGATGACATCTTATTATGTTGCTTAGGCTGGTCTCGAATTTCTGGGCTCAAGTGATGCTCCTGCCTCAGCCTCCTTAAGTGTTGGGATTGCAGATGTCAGCCAGCATGCCCAGCCTTACTCTGGAATCTTAAAAATATTGCTAACTGAGCCCTACCCAAGACCTATGAAGTCTGATAGGGTAGGTCGAAGGCATTTGTTTGTAAACCAAACATTTTTCCCAGGAGATTCTGAAGTATGTCTAGGGTTGAAAACTGTTGTGTGTAGTTTTGTATTTCTTTCTTCCTATACATTGTTGTGTATAGTTTTGTATTTCTTTCTTCCTATACATTAGCCGCTATGGAAATTGTAAAAGCACTTATTCATTAGATTATAAGATAATGTACGTAAGGGAAGTTTTTATTAAAATGTCTCTAGACAGACACCTCTGTATAGATAGGTTTGTCTCATATACTTGAGGACATTTATGGACCTCTGTTTTGGACAGAGTAGGGGCCACAGCATAATCTGTGAGGGGAACTTCTTCCTGGCACATAGGATTGCAGATTATAGATTCCTTTGTTATGTTTTCCCCTTTCTATTTTAAAGGTCGCTATAGTCATCTTCCTTTGCTGCAAATCATAAATGAACATACTAAGGAGGTTTTAAATATGTTTTAGTTAGGTCTTAAAAAAATTAACAAGTGTTTGGAATTGACAGTGCTTTTACCCTGGTTTTGTTCTTGGTTAATGCTGCGCCCTCACTAGGTCTGGAATCTTTATAGTTTGAGACATCAGACTTGGATGAGGAAGGGTAAATCATGCTACTAGTGGGCCAGTTACTCTGTGGTTTTCTTATGAGACTGTGCTTTAAGGAAAAGGTAACCACGGAGCATATGGCATTGAGTTTGAGTCATGTGGAACTGGTTAGAAGTGAAATGTTTCTATTCCAGCATTCTCTGAGTTTGTCAGCTTTTCATTATTTTATAGGAAGAATTCTAGCTTCTTATCCTGAGATGGGCTTGTCTCCAAATCTGGTTCCAATTTTTTTGTTGTTGTTGAGCACATTTCGCCATATGATATCACTATTGGCTGTAGGTTAAAAGTTACTGTGTAACTTAAACCTACAGAATTCAAACCACCAAGTATACACGGTTTTGTTCAGCCAGATTTTTAAATGAAATCTAATTTGAGTTTTTGGCTAAAAGTACTTTCCACATTTATCAAAGTGACATATGAACTGAAGAAATACAATGTATCTGAGTACCAGGTGTTATTGAATCTGGAATTGAAGGAGGGTAACAGAGCCAAAGGCAGTCCTTTCCTCAAATAGTCTTAACGTATTCATGTTTGTCAAAAATGTGTCTACACAAAGTAATTGGTTCTCTTTTCTCTGTAGACTTCATCCTCTGTTGAAAAAGATGTCTTAGAACCTATCAAGCGCAGAGCTGGGTTTTGAGGGCATGGAAAATTCTGTTGATGCTTTTCTCTAGTTTTGGCTTTCATGTGAGTTGTACATAGGGAGGCTTATAAGGAGCATCCTAGTGGCTTTACCTTGTATCACTTGGCTACTTTTTCCCCACACTTCATTGTTATAATGAAGGGAAAGGCAGCTGAAACCAGAAACCTACATCCCTTGCCAACTTAAGAGATAAAAGGAAATTTATCTCTTCTGCTTTCTACCTAGTGAGAAGGGGTCGGTGAGAAACTAGGCCAGGTGAGAAAACTACTATCAGAGTTTAAGTTGAGTACTTCGATATGTTCTTCAGACCATACATCTTAGTTAACATAAAACAAGGACTAGTGGATAGTTTGTGTGAAATAGCATTTTCAACCACCATTTTCAGTACTTAGTATAGCTGGGTGGAATCATGCTGTGTTAAGTGCTGCAGAACATAAATAATAAAGGAAATAAACATCTTAATTTTGTAACAAGTGAAGGTCTAGGCTAATATTAAGGGTAGTATAGGATACTTTTGAAGCTTTTGAATGTACAGAAGTACATATGTAATTATTATATATTGCTTAGACTTCTAGGCAGTTTGCCATTCATGTCTTTTTTGTCTCCAGATTGAGCTGTTTTGTCACATTAGTAAGCATTTGAAACATAATTTTAAGGGTCATTCTACAAATGGTTCTTAATTGATTTATGACTAATGTCAGTATGAACTGCAGGCGGGTGCCGTGCCTTTGGACTTTTTGGTGTCTGTGTGTTCTGAACATAAATTGGCCTTAGTATGTTATGCACACTGTCAGTTTATCACAATCCATGGCCTCTGAGGAGCCAGAAGTACGGAATGTACAGATGATCTATGTACCTTATATTATTTTCTATTTCAGCCCTTTCCCAGAATTCCCAATAAAGCAGATTTCTCAATTACTTGCTTTTATTTTTCCTTTCTCCCATTTTTTTTTTTTTTTTTTTTTGTAAATTAACAATGAGAGATAAATGGAAATAAGGCAGTTGGAAGAAAAGAGGATGAAAACAGGTGAAGATTCTTAGTTGTGGAATAAGCTAGGTTGGCTATGGGTTGATACCATGTGTGCTTGGGTAGTAAAGGTAGCTAGTTTTTTCTGCATGTTGTATTAAGCCATTATTTATCAAATACTAATTACGTTTTATGCACTAAATACTAGTCCAAGTATTCTATTTGATATATGGATTAATTCATTTGTTCCTCCTAGTGCCATGAGGCAGGTATTATTATTCCTGATTTACAGATGAGGAAAGAAACCGAAGACACAGCTAATATGTGGCAGAGATCAGAATCACAATCTGCCTCTGGAGCCTTGGCTTAATCACTGACAGAGCAACAGCCACTCAGGCAGAGAAAAAGGAGTTGGCATTTACAGTTAGAGGAGTTAGGACTCTAGTAACTCTGCCCATTTCCCTAAAGCTTAGGATTGGCTGTGATAGGGGAAAGTAGCTTATGAATTGACTGGATTGATGTAAGTATAACAGAAAAGAGAGATTGTACTCAAATTTACAGCCATGATTTTTGACATTTAGAATAATCAGAGGATACTTTTCTGTAGTGAGAAATATACAAAGAGTTGTTCACACACACACCTTTTATATTAAACACTGACTCAGTGATGTCAGCAATCTAATTACTATAGAGTATCAGTTATCTAATACTGTGGAACAAACCACCCCAAAACCTAAACGCTTAAGACAACAGCAGTTATTATTTTGGTAAAGAAATCTGCAAATTGGGCAGGGTTCAGGACAGACAGTTCTTCTTTGCCTCCGTGGAGTGTTAGCTGGGGTGGCTTAGGTTGGAGGACCCACTTTCAGATTGGCTCATTCACGTGGCCAGTAAGTTGGTGACGGCTTTCAGCTGGGACCTGAGCCTGGGATGTGGGCCAGGGTTCTTGGTTTTTCTTCATTTGGACCTCTCCACAGCTGCATGGGTTTCCTCACAGTTCAGTGGCTGGGTTCCAAGAATAAGCGTCATCTATTAGAATAGTGCTTGCTTTATAATTGCTTATTGAATGAATGAAAGAATCTCAGGTTGTTTTCTTGCTCATGTTGGCCCATTTGGCAAATAGCCACTGTAAAGTGCAGGTTTCTTCCCAGAGCACGGTAATCCCTGGCTCTGAGAACTCCTATTTAGAGGGTTCTTTTGTCTTGACTTGAAGGTCTATTTCTTCATTTAACCACATTTATGTTTCTAATAAATTACCCCCAGTTACTACTAGGCTGCAAAAATCATCTCTGAACCATTCAATAAACAGAGAAAAGAAAACCTTTTTAAAATTTGGAAACTACCTTGAAAACTCCCCATTTTTTCCTCCTTTTAGTCTCAGTTGCATTGAAAGTTAACATAATGTTCTGTTCCTGGATCTGGAAATGGTGTAATAGTGACTTCACCACCTGCCATTCTTGAGTTGTGGGTTAGTTTCCCTAAAATGTAGATCTTGACAAGAGGCAGATGGTGCATGAAGTTTATTTATTTGTTTATTTTTTGAAAAAGGAATACCTCTTATGAACCAGGAACTAGAACACCCCTTAGCTTACATTCTAGCAAGAAGAGAGACAATAAACATAAGTAAAATGAGAAAATTATAAATTCTTTGGACAAAGGGATAAAGTATAGTAGGGTAAATGGTTTTACATGTTGAAGGGTAGTTGTTGGGACTGTAGTTTTATTTACTTATTTTTAATTTTTTTGAGGCAAGGTCTTGCCCTGTTCCCCAGGCTGAAGTACAGCAATGCAATCACGGCTCACTCAGCCCTGACCTCCTGAGCTCAAGCGATTGTTCCACCTCAGCCTCCTGAGGAGCTGGGACCACAGGCACACTCCACCACACCCAGCTAATTATTGTATTATGATTATTATTATCGTAGAGATGAGGTTTCACTGTGTTGCCCAGGCTGGTCTCAAACTGCTGGGCTGAAGCAGTCTGCCCACCTTGGCTTCACAAAATTCTGGGATTACAGGTGTGAGCCACTGTTCCCTGCCAGGACTGTAGTTTGAAATGGTGATCACTGTAAGGCAGGTGTTTGAGCCAAGGCTTAAAGGAGAGGAGAGGGTTAGCCATATGGATATCTGAGGAAGAACAGCATTCTTGGCAGAGGAAACAGCCATTGCAGGGATCCTGGGGTGGAAATGTGTCTTGCATGTTCAAGGAAAAGCAAGGTGGTCAGCGTGGCTTTGCTAAAGAGAGAGTAGTAGGAGATGATGTCAGAGAGGTGAGATACAGGGAGAGGTCAATTGAGGTAAGACTTCTGTCATTTTAAAGATTTGAGCTTTTACCATGATAGAAATGGGAAGCCATCAGAAGGTTTTGAGCAGAGGTGACATAATAATCTGACCTAGATTTTAAAAGGATCACTTTAGTTACTATGTTGCCACTAGCCTGAACCTGGTAGGCAGGAAGACAAGTGTCCTGCTCTGTGTCATCTTTGGGCTTTATAAACCATGTTCCATCTGTTGTCTCATTTGAATCTCAGGAAAACCTTGTGAAATATTTGTTATTTTTCGTGTTTTACATGTGAGGAATTGGAGGCTTAGAGAAGTTGACCAAGTATCCCAGACATACTCAAGTGAGCAGTCTCAGAGTAACATCTTGAACCCAGATCTCCTGTCTCCAAATTTTGTGCTCATTCCACTATTTCACATTAAAACCTGAAGATCTCCCTGCTCTTTTCATCTTAACGTAATTTCAGCTTTTTGTGTGTGGCTCTCCAAGCCACAGAGCAGCAGCAGCTTTTGAGGATAAGAAGCAGTTTCTTTTAAGGATAAGAAGCAGTATGGTTCTTACCTGGTAAGATGGCTTGAATTCAAAATTGACCTACTTGTACCATAAGAAAGCAGGTTTGCAAGGAGTAGAATAGACTTGGAGATATGCCATTTTTTGTTCAGCTACTTGGTATGAAGACTGAGTATCTGAAACCACACTGTAAGGATTAAGTGGCTTCATAAATAATCTAAAACAGTTGTTGGCTTTTAGAATTTAATAAATGAAAAAGTAAGGTAACAATTCTTATAATACTTTTTCCAGACTTTCGGGGAAATTGAAATCATTTGTGTTTTATTAATCCATGCTTTTCAGGACCAATGGCCCATAATATGAGCAAGGTTTATTGGTGTAATGATTATTTTGTGGCCTAAAACTACTGTGACTCTTTGGACTAGCATGTTTCTGATCATAGAGACATAGAGACTTCTTCTTTTTTCTTAATATTTGTAGCTTGTTTTAAACGTACTGAGTAGAACCTGATTTAAGCAATTATACAAAGTTTGGTTAGATTGCTTTATTAATATTATGAACTAGAAACAGTCACCAAATGCGCATTCATTATACTAATCCTTACTATGATTGAGTCATTTCTTTGAGTTCTTGGAAATTTAATTTTTCTAAAATTAACAAAAGGGGACATTTGAATGATGCAAAAGCACTCATGGCAAGAATCTAAAAGTTCATATAAATAATAATTTTCTCATACTCTTTTATACATTTGACCATTACAAGATCTGTCAAATTCCTTTCAATATTTGTGATGTCACAGTCGTACTAAAAGAATCTTGAATTCTGGCAGCGAAATGAAGTTCTTACCTTTCAGATGTTAATAAAAATAAGGGAAATACAAACCTGTAGTTATTCAGATGGTTAAAATTAGTTTCTGTGGGTCATTTCAGAGTTCAAGTATTTAAATGTTTTTTTAGCTGAATTGGACAATCAACTTGTCTGTAATTTAGCTTAAGAGAAATTCCATTTTAAGACCAAAAAACTACAGGGAATGGAGGCCAAAAAATAATAACAACCAAAAACAAACAAGTGAAAAACGTTAAAAGATTCTTAGCAGAATTCATTAATATATTACCTCTTCAAAATATATTCTAGCCAATGGATAGATAATAAAATTGAGACCCACAGACTATTTGGATCCTAAATTTTGCTTCATCATGACTCCCTTGTTGAAAATACTTTATTGACTCTGTGTAATGTAAATAAGGTAATTTTTGTGAAGCTCATTGAATGCGTCTGAGCTCCTTAACTCAAAAAAGGCTAAAAGTTACTGAAATAGCTATGGTTAAGGGTATATTGTCATTACAATGTGATAATCATTACCAAAGTGGGCACTGGGAAAAATAGTGACCACTTATGAGCCAAACCTATCAACCTTAAAACTGATTTCCAGTAAGTACAGCTGCCAAGTGATTATTAGAGCAGCCTGGATACAGATGGGATAGACTACAAGGATAGTTAAGCTCAAAGCATTTGCCTGTTAACAGCCATGAATTGTGAGGTGAAATGCCAGTTTACATAGTGTTAGTAAAATCATTAAAAGAACAATGATTAGTAGAAGAATTCTTTACAAACTTTAAAGTATCAATAGTTCTGAATTAATTCAATTTATAAATTATCCATAAGTCATACAAATAGCCACTTTGTACTTTTTCATGTCCCTCCAAACTCCCCCAGTCCCTATTTCCAAACTGTCCACTTCTGTTGAATCTATTGTAAAAATGTGTACCTTTTAGGGAACTGAGATAGGAAAGATGTGAAAAACAGGATTAGTTTAGAATAATGGTTCTCAAACATTGGTAAAGTCACCTAGACTAGTACAACCACTGTGGAAAACAGTGTGGAGATTCCTTAAAGAACTAAAAGTAGAACTACCATTTGATCCAGCAATTCCACTACTGGGTTTCTACCCAGAGGAAAAGAGGTCATTAAACAAAAAAGATATTTGCTCATGCATATTTATAGCAGCAAAATTTGCAATTGCAAAAATGTGGAACCAACCCAAATGCCCATCAATCAACAAGTGGATAAAGAAACTGTGGTATATATATATGATGGAATACTACTCAGTCATAAAAAGGAATGAATTAATAGCATTCGCAGCAACCTGGATGGGATTGGAGACTATTCTAAGTGAAGTAACTCAGGAATGGAAAACCAAACAGCGTTATATTCTCACTCATAAGTGGGAGCTAAGCTTGGGATATAGGTGCACCAAAATATCACAGATCACCACTAAACAACTTACTCATCTCACCAAATGCCACCTGTTCCCCAAAAACCTATGGGAAATAAAAAATTTTAAAAAAAGATAATTATTAATCCAGTTTTTGGTGAATCAGTGAGTGACAGTGGTTATAGTAGTGGTGGTTTAAATCAAGGAATAAATGTTTTCAAAGTGAAAGGAGCACATCCTACCACACAGTTAAAAAACAATCACAAATATGGCAGGCTTGCTGAGAGCTTTCATACATCATTTATTGTCATGCACTTGTATGATTATTGTATACTGTACACATTTTTATTTTACAATGATTTGTATTTTCCAATGCGTTTATTGCAGTTCAGTGTGGTAGATGGCTGGAGCCTATCCTGGTAGCTCGGTGCACAAGTCAAGAATTAACCCTGGACAGGGTGCCATCCCTTTGAAGGGTGCACTCACGCATGTTCCGCACACTCATTCAGACTGGAGCCATTTAGACGTGCCAGTTAACTTAACATGCACATCTTTGAGATGTGGGAGGAAACTGGAGTACCCACAGGAAACTCATGCAGACTTGGGGAGAGTATGCAAACTCCACACAGACAGTGACCTTGGCTGGGAATTGACTTTTTTTTGTCATCAGTGTTATCACAAAATGACATTGCATGAACCAGCATTGTTTGAAGACTTGCTGTATTCTGATTTTTTTTATCTTTCATCTTTGAGTCATTAGCACCAAATATAGTTCTTGGAACATAATAGGTATTTACTACATGAATAAATTAATGGATGAATCATTCATTCTGGGAAATGTGGTCAACATAGTGCAGTGATGGAATTCCAATCCTGAATCCAAATCCTGACTTTCTTAGTTATTTAGAGCATAAACTTGGGCAAACTGTTTAAACTCTTTGAGCTTCAACCTCCTTTGAGCCTTCATTTCCTTAGTACATAGTAGGTACTCAAAAGTGGTAGCTACTGTTAAAATATACTGTATTTGCATCTTAGAAGAGCATTTAACATTCTTGTGATATCTTTATGGTCAAGATGGGAAATTTTGATCTAGGTGGTATTTCAGTTAATTCATAAGTAGATAAACCTACGTTTTTACAGATTTAGAAGGAGCTTTTTATTTTAATAACAACTCAGTACAGGATATTGATGGCATGCTGATACTTTCTTGGAAGAATTTCTTTTGCTAATGAGGAGCCTAAAAGTTCTTGATTGATTAGTAGGTAAGTGTTTTTAAAGGAATTGATATAAATTATTCAGCTGGATCCTAAAACTCAGTTACACAAATTCAGAGTTGAGGTGGGATAGGAAGAGAAGCAAAAGTAATAGTTCAAAATCAATTTGTGTGAAAGGACTTAGGGTTTTAATTACACTGGGCTCAATATAAATAGAGTGTAATATAACTGCCAGGAAAGCCTATGCGATATTAGACTGCATCAGTAGAACAACAGTGTCTAGAACAAATGGAGGAATTATCCTTTTCCATTCTGTAGTGGTCATACTACCTAAGAAGTACTGTGGCCAATTCTGGACATTACCTCTGAGAAGCATGTTGATAGGACAGTGACCACATATGCTAAAGGAACTTCAGACTATGCTGTAAAGAGGAGCATGTGAAAGAATCAAGAAACTATAATCTTGAAAAAGAAAGCCTGGGGTAAGGGGGATGTTAGATGTCTTTGGACATTAGAAGAAGGCTTACTTAGACTTGTTCTGGATAGCCACAGAATCCAGAACTAGTATCAAAAGGTGGAAGTTTTTTTGTTTTTTGTTTTTTAAAAAGGAAGCACCTTTCTAGTTAAAACAAGGGGAAACTCTTAATAATTAGGGTGGTAGAGATACTGGAGGTATCAGGGAGTGAGTACTTCCACCAAACAGGAACATTAGTATATGGATATTTCACTAATAACAATAGCGGGGTCAGTAGGGGTTGAATTAATTGAGATTCTCTAAACTTAGGGGAAAGTTCTTAACTTTGATTTTATTCATAGCTTACTTTCATAATTACAATTTTTGGCACCATGCTTGAAAGAAAAAGTAAACACTTTTTTTTTAAAGTTAGTTTCCTAAAGAAGAAATAAAATTTCTTAGTTATCATCACACTCTTCATTTGACTTCCCTCCCAAATTGCTATTGTTTTCTGCTTCTCTCATGTTTTCTTAAATACTCATCAGGGTGACTTTTCTTAAGTTTAGACAGACATTCCACTAGGTCTCTTACCTCATTTGTGGCAAGGTTTATATTGATGTGTGACTGCTCAGGTAAACCTTTAGTCTGAAAGATACAGCTGTGACAAAATATAGCCTCAGTTGTAGCAAAATTAAATGTTACACAATGGCTTTAATTGGTGGTACACCTTTGAAGAGTTTGCAGTATGCCCAAGTGCTAAAGCATACCATGTGAGAATCACTGGGTAGCAATGATTTCTGGGAGTGAAGAATTGAGGAGAATGGAAAATATATTAAGGGATCAGAAAAATATTCTAGAGAGGTGTGTCTGCTCCCCGTTTTCCCCCAACACTGATTTCCCCAAATTTGGAGACAAACTACTATTATCTCAAAGAACCGCTTTTCCTTTAGAACCACAGGCTCCTTAACTATCCTTTTTCATTAGCCTTACTTTCCTCTTGCATTTTATCCCTCCAAATAGAATCTTTTGTGCTTCTCGAGAGGGAGATTCCCTTTGTGTTGAATTTTATGAGTAGTGTAAATTGTGTGGGTTGCGTCATAAAACAAAATGCGAACACACACACAAAGTCTTATTGATGAGCCAAGTTCCTAAGCACTATTAATGAGTTAAAAGTGTTAGTTAAGGCTGGGCGCAGTGGCTTACATCTGTAATCCCAGCACTTTGGGAGGCCAAGGCGGGAGGATAGCTTTAGCTCAGGAGTTTGAGACTAGCCTGGGCAACATAGTGAGACCTCATTTCTACTAAAATTAAAAAAAATAAAAATTAGCCAGATGTGGTGGCACATGCCTATAGTCTCAGCTACTCAGAGGGGCTGAGGTGGGAGGATTGCTTGAGTCCAGGAGGTCAAGGCTTCAGTGAGCTGTGATTGCGCCACTGCACTCCAGCCTGGGTGACAGAGTGAGACCCTGTCTCAAAAAAAAAAAAAAAAAAAAATGTTAAGTAGGCAGTATTTGCTTATATGTATATATTTTTTTGTTTTCTCCAAATGCTTATGCCTCTGAAGAGGATATACATTGATGAGTGAAGATATTAGGGAGGGTAGGGAGAAAGAATAGAAGTTTTTACATATAAATACAAATAGAAGTATTTAAAAAAATTTTTTTTCTTAGCTTTATCTGATAGCCTGCCTTCTGGAATTGTGAAAGGCTAACAATGAATTTGACTTTTATTCCTACTTCATTTGAAGTATTCTCTCATTGAAAACACCAGTTTGCACCATCCAGGAGGCCTTCTTATTTCAGTTATTATTGGAGTTTAAAATTTGTTTTTAGGTGTGTCGTATTTATTTCTACTTCATATATACATGTAATTATCAAGTTTTTAAAGCATATAGAACACTACTATTGTTTAAACAGTTTATAAATAAGGTACTTTTATACTTAGAAAAATTGTTTTTGATATGTGCAGGTTACCATGCTAAGGATTTGAACACCTTCAGTACCCTATTTGTACTTGCTTCTATGCCTAGCATTTTTGTTACATGCATGGATCTACAAAGGAATTGTGGTTTGTTTCACAGCTGCATGTAGCAGGCATATGTGTGACATATTTTTATTTCAGCTATTATTTCCTGTTTTTTATTTTCAGCATGTTGGAACAGGATTCCAGGAGAATGAACCCTAGTGTGAGCCCTGCAAATCAAAGGAGGCACCTTCTAGGATTTTCTGCTAAAGAGGCACAGGACACATCAGATGGTATCATCCAGAAAAACAGCTACAGGTAAGATGGCATGCATCTATCTTTTGGCCTAAGTGATTTAATGAAGCTGAAACAAGAGAATTATCTGTAGTATAACATTGCATCTAAATTGTTCATGTATATTTTGAGTAGTAGAACACATAAATTACTGAAACCATTAATACATTTTACTTTTAATATTCTAAAATTAAATTTACTTTGAAACCTTTTGTAGTTTTAAAATTCCTATAGAGATGTAATCTTAAAATCTCAGTTTGTGTGCATTAATATACATATTGAAATATATACATATTATATATAATGTCTTTAATAATTATTTTATCTATCATGTGTTTATACATATAATACATCTAATATTTGTTACTGTCTCACCTGTGGATGGATATGATATGGTGGAATAACATGATTGAACCTATTTGCAGTCATTAGGTAAAATCATTTATACTCATTTATTGTGATCTTTGTTGAATCCCTCCCTTGTTGCAATTTAATAATAACTTGATAAATTTCCATATTGCTTGTCAATAGCAAAAGGCTTTAATTGTATAAAAATGCAATTTCTATATTATGTTAACTAGAAGAAGGTATAGTGGACATTTTTATAGTTGTATACTTTTTGATAAACATTTCCCTGTGTTATTTAGAATTTGTATTAGAGCCAAATGGAGCCAGGTCCTTGACTAACAAGGCAAAGGGAGGTCACAGTATGGTAACTATTGCACAGTATAATGCTTGAAAATTATTACAGATTTGTTTACTTTTATCTCTTTAAGAATTTGTAGGTTGAGGGCAATCTTTCTTCCTGATTTTTACTGTGTTACATCCACACTGTTGAAAGATGATCACCACAATCCTGCAGGCTTGTCTCCACTTAGCCTTCCTGAAAAAACTGTTATTTTTGTGGAGTACAGTATGCCAAGTCAGTGGAGGACCCAAAGGATTTTATGGCAGTAGCTGCAACGCAACATAGCAGTGATAGATATCATAATGTTGGAAAACATAGCATTTCCTGCTTTTTTACATGCCAAAATTCATCATACTTCTTAAATATTCACCTTGATGATCTCTTAACAGTGCCCCTGAATATTGGTAGAGTTTAATAGTATCTTTAATTTTACTAAGTAATTTGTCCAGGTTTGCCCTACATGTTCTATAATTTTGAATTCTGTTAGTGTCCACATAAGATCCATCAAAAATTAAATTTAAATCTAATAGCCTTTGGATTAATGAGAGTTGAGATGGCGTCTTGCTAAAGAATAGAACAAGTTATGGATTGAATTCTTGAAATTGCAGTTCAGTTAAGCTTTACAAGAATATTATTTATTCTGCACTAACTGCAGCAAGTAGAAGCCTTCCACATTAGCATAAGATAACATGGTGGCTCCCAGAAAGCATAGTAGTTCAACCTAAAAGTCTGAATGACTTTCTGGCTGAAATTTATCAGCTTTCAGAGTAGTACATGGGATGCAAACTATTTTTTCTCTCCCTCCTCCAAAGTCACCATTGAGTGAATAATCTGGGTTACTGGTCTTGGGGAAAAAAAAAAACAAAAAACAACCCAGGAAAGATTATGGATTCTTGATTACATGCAAGTCCTTTGAAATATTTTTCAGCAACTTGAGAGATTTAAATAAATGTCAGTCCATTAATTTGATGTTCTTGCTTTTATCAGTATAAATACTGAATAAAAGATACCAAAAAATGTTTGTGAAACATTTGAAAGCACCTAATATTACTTTGTTCTGTGTTCTGAACTGAATTTTAGATGTTTTATCTATTTTCAGCCATGATACCTATACATTTTTTTTAATGCAGCTTACTTTATGTTTCTTTTTCTAAGGAGAGCTATGAGACATGGTTCAAATAAAAAAGGAGTAGATTCTAATCCCATAGTTTATAATATTGTATTAGCCTATCATTTAGTAATTAACTGCATATATTTTTTCAGTCATAGAAATGTGTGGCATATAAATAGTATGACCATATAATGTTCTATCAAACTGGGACACTCTTAAGAAGGAACGGTAGTGCTAGTAATAATTACATCAGAATACCAGTACTGCTGTCTTGGATAAATGAGAAAGGATGGTCACCCTATATAAGATGTCACCCAGAACTGATCTTTACTCCAAGAATTCTCATTAACTCTAGCTCCCTAGCACTGTCCTTTACTTTATTTACTTTAATGATTTATTTGTTGAATTTTTTTCTCTTGGCATAAAATGTTTGCAAGCAGACTCGAACTCTGACTGTTCCTGGGCTAATGTTGGTCTAATTGTCTCCAGATTGTATGTTGGCTGATTTTCTCTCTCCTTTAACTCCACCCAATCCTTGTCCTGGTATTTCTCCTATCAGACTTTTTTTTTTTTTTTTCCAAAGAATATTTTTGGCTGATAGAACAAAGCCAGTTAGCACAGATGTGCAGAAATCATTACTAGAGTTCAGATCACAAATATATTTTCAAAAGCAGTTTTGGACTTTTCTCATCGACTACAGTGTTTGTATTTTTCTAAGTATGCAGGCATGATTTTTAAAATAATGCGTATGTCATAGATTTATAAGAAGAGGTGTTAAGCAGCCTCCTCTTAGAGGCATTCAGATTTATCAAACACAAGACAGATACTTTTTTTCCTTCTCACTCAATGCTTCATTTTAGGCTGATCCTTTTGTGTTTGCATTCATTACCTGTGCACCAACATGTCTGTTATTCCAAACAACTTAAACCTACTTAACCCTTACAGCCACAAGAGAGGACATTGAGAATATTCCTGGTGCAAGTTGCAGGGAAGAATGTTCTGTATATCCTCTGCTATTGTTTCTTTTCTCTCGTGTGTGGCATAAATAGATATCTCTAACTTTTAACTTGAAGTTAGGCTTCCACTCTGCCAAAGTTATTTCTGTTAAGGGGCCAGTGCTTTCTGCCATCTTACTTGCCCTTTCCTCAGCATTTGGCTGTGTGGGTCATTTGCTCCTTGAAAGACTTTCCTTTTGTGTTACTATGGTTTTTTAGTTTCCTTTTTTTATTGGCTGCTGCTTCACAGTAATCTTTGTGGGCTCTTTTTTTACCCAACTCTCAAAGTTTGGAACTGTAAACTTTTTTTATTTTCTTTCTGCCTAGGTGACTCATCCATAATTTCATGCACAGTTCATATCTATATGTCCTGATGACTCTCAAATTTATGTTTTCAGTCCAGACTTCTCTTCTGAGTCTCCAGAGTCACATATCCAATAGTCTCTTTGACATCTCTGTTTTAACATTTCAAACTTAACATGTGCACTGTGGAACTCAGTTCCTCTCCCTGTTTTACTTCCAACCAATTTTCTACAACTGTGTTTTTTCCTTTCCATTGCTTAAGCCAGAAATCCTGATTCCTGTCTTTCAACAAGTGTTGTTGATACTCTTCCCCAAAATTGTCTTGAATTGGTCCACTCCTCTCCGTCTCTGCTGCCACAAACCTAGTCCATGCCATCATCAGTTCTTGCCAGGATTGCCATAGCTCTTTCCTAATCAGTGTCTCAGCTTCCCCTTTTGCCTCCATTGAGTCCATTTTTGGTACCATGGCAAGGTATGAATGTAAATTGAAATATATCACTTCTTTATTTGAAACACTTTTATGACTTTTTATTACATTTAGTAATTCCTTATTTATGACCTGGTCTTTTATTATGACCTTATTATGATTCCTTTCCAGCCTCATCCTGTTCCCTCTCTACCTCCCCACTTGCTTGCAACTCTTCAGCCAGTGGTCTTTTTAAAGTTCTTTGAGCCCACCTTTCCCCCACCTGCCTCTTTTATGCCTAGAACGCTCTTACCCCAGTTTCTATAGAGGCGGCGTCTTCTCATCATTTAGGCCTTGATGTAACTACCATCTCCTTCTCGGACCATTTTATCTAAAGTATATACTACCATTGCTTTTCCATTTCAACCATTTGTTTGTTTCTTTCATAGCGCTTACCAGAGTTTGGATTATTTTATGCATTTATTTTCTTCTATTTGGTCCATCTTCCCCATTAAGGTCTTTGGGACAGAAACTTTGATTTTCTCATTCCCTACTGGATTCTCAGCACCTAGCACAATACCTGGTGCACAGTTGGTATGCGGCAAGTATTTGTTGAATGAATAAATGAAAAGTGTGAGTCTCACTATGTTCAGTTTTAGATGTTTACATGTTTTCTTTTGAGATATTAGCATATCTAGTTTTCTAAATCCAGATCATCCTATATAAAGAAATTCAAGAGAGATGCAAGTTTTGTTAGTGAGAGAGATTAAGATTGCAGACTGAAGAGCATAAATAGCAGTAATATCCCCATCTCAAATTCTAACTTTCAACTCCAGTTTTGCTCCCTACGTCACACCTTGGATATGAATTCACATGATCTACATCAGTGCGATGGCTAGGAAAGTATATATTTTTGAAGCAAATGGAGTAACTAGTTAATGTCAGTCACTCTGTTGTTTTATTAATTAGTGATTCACATTCTTCCATGATCCCATAGTTTATATTCGGCTTTTCAACTCTTTCACTTTTCTCCTGCCAAGCATTTTATGTCTCACCCTATCCTTAACACACACACACACACACACACACACACACACACACACCCCTACCTGTTTTACAGATACTATCCAGTTTTATTATCATAGAATTGTGAATGACCCCTAAACTTTAGTCTGGTCACATAATACCAGTTGATTTTCCCCTCAATTACCCCGTTATTGTGTTACTACCTCTGTACCAGCAGCATTGTGCATGTCTTAAGCTCATTGAAGACATGATGAGCCATGTGTTATTGTATTGCTTATTCCAAATTAATTGCTCAATAAATGGTGACTAGACAAATGTGAATTACCATCCTGTCTCTGTAGAAAATCAGAAAATGACATTTCATGTAAAATAAGGTTTTGTATTTTATACTTTATCTTGCAGTATATTCTGTTTACTATATTTTCGTTCCCGTGAAAAGTTAACACTAATGATGATTTTCTTATAGCAAACTTCTTAGGAATTTAAGATACAAGGAAACAAATTTTGTGCATCCATGTTTCAGATATGATCATTCTGTTTCAAATGACAAAGCCCTGATGGTGCTAACTGAAGAACCATTGCTTTACATTCCTCCACCTCCTTGTCAGCCCCTAATTAACACAACAGAGTCTCTCAGGTGAGTGTTGTAGATTATTGCAGAAACATCTGAGTTGGTTCCCATGTTTAGTTTTGGAACCTAGACAAGTAATTGGTCAGGTTCACTAAGTGACTGAGAGAATCTCTGAATTATTTGTGGATAACTGTAGGCATATTAGTTGTCCAGTTTCTCCACCAACCTCATGGAGATGGTGATGGGTCTATTTTATGTGATAGTTGCTTACTTAAATATGTCTTCTTTAAAAACTACAGAATGAAATTAATATTAAAATTTCAGGGTGTTAGGCTTACAGTTGGTAACATTCATAGCAGAAAGTACCTTTTTCTTCCAATTAGAAAGATAATAATTTGTGGGTATGTGATTCTGGAGATACTTTACCATTAGTACACACTTCTTTATCAATTTTTCCCTTGAATTTTTTTTTCCTGTGATTTTGGACCTTATCCTTAAAACCTCAAAAACTACCTCAGGTTTTTTGTGATATGTAGTAATCAACTACAGTTAAACATAGTTTAACATCTTCACAGCTGCTGTAAAAAGTAAGCAAAATAAGGGAAGTTATATATGAGCTATGCTTTTATTTCGTGTGTTGAAAAATTTGAATTTTTTTTTACCCCAGGCAATTGAGTTCATTCTTTTTCTTCTCCCAAAAGAACTTGATTTTCAAGAGGTTTTAATGCATCTATTTGTTGTTAGGGGTCCTATAACTTGTTAAGTTCTCTACAATGTGTCTCAAATGTTTGTGTTTATATAGCCCAAGAACAGAAATAGGAAATACTTTTTATTTTGTTTTACTTTATTTTATTTTTAGACAGGGTCTTGCTCTGTTGCTCAGGCTGGTGTGCAGTGGCTGGATCATAGCACACCGCTTCCCCAAACTCCCAGGCTCAACTGATCCTCTTGCCTTCGCCTCCTGAGTAGCTGGGACTACAGGCACATGCCACCATGCCCAGTTAATTTTTTAAAAAAATTTTCTGTAGAGACAGGGTCTCACTGTGTTGCCCAGGCTGATCTCAAACTCCTGGGCTCAAGCAATCTTCCCACCCCAGCCTCCCAAAGTGCTAGGATTACAGGTGTAAGCCACTGTGCCTGGCAAGGAAATACTTTTTTTGGTGGAAAAACCTTAGCATCCAGTGTTTATATTTGGGAGGTATTTAGCTGTAGTTTTCTTTGAATTTTGAATGCATGGTTGACAGGTTTACCATGTAAAAATGCATGTCTTATTAAAAACAACGTTAAGTGTCAACTTTTTCAAATCAAAAAGCAATATTGAGTCATCAGGCACTTGGAATGCTCTTTGGAACCTACAAATGATTAGATTCATTTCTACCCACAGGGTGAAACATTCATTTCTATGTTTAATTAATTTCTATGTTTAATTAATTAAACTATATTTTATAGGTTAAATCATGAACTTCGAGGATGGGTTCATAGACATGAAGTAGAAAGGACCAAGTCAAGAAGAATGACAAATAATCAACAGAAAACCCGTATTCTTCAGGTATGTTTCTGCTTGTCTTTGAACAATAGTTGGCGTATTTGTTGAAAGGCTTCTCCCAGCTGGGTTGCTGTCTTCCCTAGAAGGTTTGGTAAACTTGAGCTTTAGCCTCTTCCCACTGTCTCCTGCTGCTTCTGATGCAGCTATCATTGCCACTGAAGTCCTCCTCCCAGGTTTTATAGCACTAGTTTAGGTTTTATAGTATTAGTAGTTCCCTGATCAGGCATCGTGCTATTTCTTGCTCTCACCTTCAAATTTGCTTTCAAGCCAGGAGTTCCTATGCATGGATAGCTATATCAAATGTCTTTGTCACAATGGTATAATAAATAATACTGCTTATCTCCTCTTTTCTTAGAGCTTTTCAAAAAGAGAATGTTAAGACATGGGGCAGTTTGGAAATGAAGACATATCCATTTCTGAACTTAGACATTTACTACTATGGTTTAATGACAGGTCTTACTTAGAATCTGTTAAGTGGGGGTTCCATCTCAATGTTGTTTGCCACAAAACACCATTAAGTCATTCCATCATTCATCAAATATTTGTTGTTAGAATTTAGACTAGCAACTGGCATCTGCAAGTTCCCAATAATGAGCCAAGGACTGTTCTTGATCCTGAAATAAAGTAATGGGTATGATAAAGTCCCTACCTTAATGGAGCTTACACTCTAGTGCAGAGCTGAACAATAAGCAAATAAATAAATACACAAATACACTCAAAATTAGAGTTAAGTTCTCTAAAGAAACACAAAGCAGCATAGGAGGTTAGAATTTGAATTGAGAAATGAGTGACTAGACTGAGTGGTCAGGGAAGGCTTCTCTGAAGAAGTTCCACTTTAAGACACCATTGTTAAGGTAATTAATGCTAGCTGTTATAACAGCCCCAAAATCTCAGTAGCTTAATGGAATAAAATTTTTTCACTTGCACAAAATTTGACTTCACTTTCTAGGATTGCTTTTCTCCAAGCAGGGAGTAAGAGATCCAGGTTCCTTCTATTGTGTAGCCCCAACAACTTGAAATTCTTTGCTTCTTGCTTGAGATGTTAGGGAAGAAAGAGTTTGGTGGATTGTGCAAAACATTTTAAGAATCAGGCCTGGCTTTTAGCCAATGTTTAGTTGGCTAAAACTCTGTCACTTTGCCCAAACTACTGTTAGAAAGACTGGGATCATGTATCTTCCTGTGTGCTCGAGAAGAAGACAAGGGTTTGGTGAGAACATTGCTTTTGCCATAGGCAGAAAAGTCACTGAAATAACAATGTAAATATTTAGGGGAGGCCGGGCGCGGTGGCTCACGCCTGTAATCCCAGCACTTTGGGAGGCTGAGGCGGGTGGATCACGAGGTCAGGAGATCGAGACCATCCTGGCTAACACAGTGAAACCCCGTCTCTACTAAAAAATACAAAAAGTTAGCCAGGCGTGGTGGCGGGTGCCTGTAGTCCCAGCTACTTGGGAGGCTGAGGCAGGAGAATGGCATGAACTTGGGAGACGGAGCTTGGAGTGAGCCGAGATCGCGCAGTCCAGCCTGGGTGACGAAGCGAGACTCCGTCTAAAAAAGAAAAAAAAAAGATTTAGGGGAAAATCTGGAGAAAGAGCTTCCAGACAGAGGGAACAGCAAATGTAAAGACCCTCAGGAAGGAACATGAAGAAGCTGAGTACGACTGGAATGCAGGGGCTGAGGGGAGAGTGGTAGATGAGATTGGAGAGGCAGCAGATGTAGGCTCATAGCAAACTTCATAGGCTTTGGTGAGAACTTTGGGTTTCATCATGGGTTTGAGGGGATGCCATTGAAAGGTTTGAGTAGGGGAGTGACTTGATATGATTTATATTTTAAAAAATTAGTAGTTGCTACATAAAGTGGACCATGGTGGGGCGTATGACTGGAAGTAGGGAGACAAGTTAAGAAGCCATTTTAGTGGGCTAGGTGAGAGAAATTGTTGTGGTCCATACTGGTGTGGTAGTCGTGAAGGTGGCAGAAAGTACCTGGATGCCAAATATATTTTGAAAGTAAAGCTGATGGAAATTGTTGATATAATGATAAATCCTATGCTTAGGTACTGGATGATTGGTGATACCATTTACTGAGACCAGTACTGGGGAAGGAGCAGTTAGAGGTGGAAGTCAAGAATTTTAAGTACGTTAAGTTTGATATGGCTATTAGGCATTCAAGTGGAGAAGTCAAGTGGACAATCAAATATCTGGGTCTGGAGTTTAGGAGAGAGGTTGAAACTGGAAGTTTGTGGTGCTACTAGCTAGAGAGAAATAAAGAGGAAAGAAAACAGAGTGAGGTACCAAGTTCTGGGCCATCTCCAACATTACAGGCTGAAAGAGAAAGAGGAACCAGTACTTGAAAAGGAAGAAGAGTAGCTGGCCAGTAAAATAGGAGAAATTGTAGGGATAGTGGTGTCCCAAAATTCAAGCAAAGAAAGTTTTTAAAGAAGGGGATGTAACAGTTAATTACAGGGGCTAAGAGAGCTAAGAGATGCTGATTCAGATAAAGAGTGAGAAATTACTTTTGGAATTGACCATCAGAACTTGTTAGTGACCTTTGTGAAAGTTCTTTCATTGGAGTGGTGATGGCAAAAGCCAACTGAAGTGGATTCAGGAAAGTAATAATAGAGGAGGAAGTGAAGAAAATTATTTCAGGGTGATCCCTATACATGGGAATAGAGAAATGGAGTAGCTACAGGAGTCAAGAAAGAGTTTTATTTTTGGATGGGAAATATTTCACCAGGTTTACATGTTTACATGCTAATGGAAACATCTTAAACTATTTAATTATTTCCTGACTAATTGGAAGCAGTATGTGTTATGTTCTAAAGTACATTAAAAGGATAACAAGAAACATGGGTTTTTAACCATTATGGAACTGTTTTCATACATAAAATGAGGGCTAGTCTAGGTGAGCTCAAACTCTGACATTCTGAAATTCTGTAATTATCTACTGTGTGCTTCTCTTGGCCTCTCCAACTTTTTTCACCTACTATAGTAGGCAACTTTATTGGCTGTTAATACTAATAGAGGCTGCAGACAGTCATTAACAATGTCACATGTACCCCGAAGTCCCAAAGCTGCTTATTGGCATTGGAATGTGGAGCCTAGTACTTCAAAAATTCATGTCTGCCAAAGCCTACACATCAGCTGCTACCATGGTCAGAGGAAAAATGGACCCTGTCTCCCTTCTGCTTTCCACATCTGAAGCAAGTGCATCTTATTGGCAGAATCTAAATTATATCCAGAGTTCTGGTGGCAAAACAGTTTGAGCGATATAGGTTTCAGGCTTCCATCCTTTGCTACACAGAGGAAGAGCACAGGAGTCAGGAATAGATCATTGCCAGTAGGTAATCCCACACAGCTAGTATAATTAACTTAATGAAAAATTAGATTAAAATTCTTGCCCTAAATGCTTTTTTTTTTTTGGCCTTATCATTAGATGGAACTTGTCATGTTTTTCTTTCCTAGTCATTAAATGAATAGAGCATTTACTGTGGAAGGGGTGCTTGGTATTCTTTAATCTTAAAGGAATTCCAATGCAAGAAAAAGAATTTTGTTTTAATTTTACTGTCTTTGTTCATTTGGAGATGTGTAGTTTAAAGTCTTATTTCATTCTGTGCTATTTTGGGTACACTTCTTTCTGTAGGGAGCTTAGATATGCTCAGAAATGTGAGAATCTTAGCTACTATAGAAGGGAATGATGGGGAAGAATCTGTATTTGTCAGTAGTAAAGAAGTTCCTGGTTAGAGGAAGGAGAAGAATTATTCTGCTTTTATGCTATTGTCAATGCCAAAGCATATCAATATTTTTAAAAAATTCTGTTTCTTAGTGTAAAGAGCCTGTAACTGCTCTCCTTTTTCTTTTCTCATTTCAACCTTTTTTTCTTCCAGTTACCTCTTTCAGTTGCTAAGAGTATCCCAAACTCTTATAAAATATTCTGTAATTTTAGTGAACTGACATTTCTTTGAAATATCTGTTGTATTTAAGCATTATGTCTTATAAAATATTCTGTAATTTTAGTGAACTGACATTGTCTTATAAAATATTCCATAATTTTAATGAACTGATTTCTTTGAAATATCTGTTGTATCTAAGCAGTATGTCTTTGATTTGACTTGTCCTGTTTCGTAGTTCTACCCTCTTCCTAGGCTTTGAGTTTTTAGAAAAGGTAAAGGGGAAAATTAATGAAATATCTTTCAAAATGAAGGCAAAATAAGGACATTTTCACATAGAGAAAACCAAGGGAATTTGTCTCCAGAAGACCTGTGCTATAAGAAATGCTAAAGATATTTTTTAAAAGACTTGGGTAAATGATACCAGATAGAACCCCAGATTAGCAGGAAGGAAGAGCATCAGAATGGGCAAATATTTGGGTAAAAAGAACAGGACTTTTTAAAAAGAAACTATATTTATCTTGTGTGTGTGTATTTAAATGTCTTTAAAAGACTATTGTCTTTTTAAAGCAATAATAATAGCAATTTATTATGGGGTTTACAGCTTATATAGAAGTAAAATATAAGACAATAAGAACACAAAGTGGGGGAGGGATAAATGGAATTATACTCTTAATAAAATTTTTATGTTGTTCGAATAATATTTCAAGATTGACTGCAGTAACTGATATCAAAGTATAATCTCTAGAGCAACTACTAAAAGCTAACATAAAGAAGTACAGCTAGAGCCAGGCACGGTGGCTTGTGCCTGTAATCTCTGCTACTAGGGAGGCTGTGGCAGGAAGATTGCTTGAGTCCAGGAGTTTGAGAAGCTGCGGTGAGCTATGATCACATCATTGCTCTCCTGCCTGGGCAACAAAGCAAGACCCTGTGTCTTAAAAAGAAAAGAAAAAATATAGCTAAAAAGACAATGTAAGAAATAAAAATGGAATACTAAAAAATATGCAGTTCAATGAAAAGAAGACAGGAAAAGAGAAACACATAAAGAACAAGTAGAATAAATTAAAAATGCATACCAAGATGGTAGACTTAAATCCAACCATATTAGTAGTTAAATTCAGTGGGCTAAACACATCAATTAAAAGGAAGAAATTTTCAAACTAGATTTTTTTAAAAAGGAAAGATCCAACTGTATATTGTTTATAAGAAATAGCACTTTAAATATGAAGACACTGACAGATGGAAAATAAAGGTGAAAAAAGATGTATGCCATGCAAACATGAAGCATTAAAAAGCTGACATGGCTATATTAATCAGGAAAAGTAGACTTCCAAACAAAGGTTATTCTAAGAGACAACAAAAGAAATTTTTTATTGATAAAAGGAGCATACAAGGAAGATAAAACAATTCTAAATGTGTAGGCCCCTAATAACAAAGCTTCAACGTACACAAAGCAAAAAGTGACAGAACTTGAGAAAAAGATCTACAGCATAACTGGAGATTTTAACATCCTCTCATTTCTGTGTAAATGCCTCTCACATTTTTGTCAATTATGATCTTTTGCTAAACCCATACAGCTGAAAATGCAAAAGCTCATGACTAGTTTTTCAGAGGTTCCTTAGTTAATTGGTATAAATCTTGGATAGGTAAACGGAATATCTGTTTTCTGTTTGCCTGATATCTCTGTAACTTGGCTTTTCCTAAGGCCTACCCATTCCTTTCTGAGACTAGGGAAATAAGTCTGGCTTCTTTCAAACTTCTTTGCTCATTTCATATGGGCCAAAGTAGCACTAATCATTTAAAATTCACCAGCTAATCTGTTCATTTTCAACCTTATATTTATCAACTAGCTATAATTTAGTTTTGGTTTCATTTACTGCTTACTGGATAACTATGCCAGTAAGTATAGTATTTTATTATTTAACTGTGTTCTTATTTTCATTTTATTGGTGATTTTTTTCATTTGTTGTTAAACAGAACATTTATTGAACACCTACAATATACAAGACCCACATTAGATTTTTATAAAATGAGATCCTTGACTTGTTACAGAGCCAGAAGTGGGAACCCCTATATTCATCTCTGCATATTGGTTCCATCCACCAAACAAAATTGTTTCCTTTTCTTTTCTCCCTTAAACTTCTGTACATGCTTCTGTTTTAGCACTTATCGCATTGAATTGTTTTCCTATATCTGTCTTCCCAGTTAAACTGCGAGCTTCTTAAAGGCAGAAGTCAAATATTTAATTTTGTAGCTTGGGCACATGTAGGTGCTTTGATTACTGAAAGATGGATATATGGACACAGTAATGAACAAATGATTAAAAAATTATTTAAACCATTGTTTGACAGGGTAAGATTACTTTCTAATGTAATAGAACTTGGTAATATGCCCTTGAAGTCTGATACCCTGACAAACCGCTTCTGAAAATCAGCTTACATAACTACCAGGGAGAATAAAAAGGCATAGTGCAAAGCAAATGCTGTGTGAAAGACAGGTTTCCAGTGTAGCATATGTGGGCCACTAATGGGTGTAGATTGAACTGTTCTCTTGCCAAGAGTCATCAATAAGAACTCTTTAATGATGGCTTAGTTCATAGATGTATTTTGGCATGAAGATCTCTGTGTTTAACTCAGTAAACAATAGGATCTAGTTTCATTATGGACTTTTCATACTTCTTAGGAACTTGTCATTGGGAAGATAATTATTTTAGACAAGCATACATTGTTATATGTTCAGTAACACTAATATAGCTTGGTCATAAAATTTGTGGTGCTTGGACTAAGCTTTTGGGCTCTTTCTTTAAACTTAATGGAAAGTGCCTTAAATGCCTTAATCTCCATAAGACATTTCTCCCAGACTAGAATGGACCTAAAGAGTTCTAATATCTGTCAGTGTTTAATTATTTGAACTGAATATGTCAGAAATCTTCGCAATGGAAGTTTAACAAATTTAAGTATAGAATGAACCAGTATAGGAAGATTTCATATAATTTCGTGACACAGTATTAAACTTTTTTTTTTTTTTTTTTAATATTCCAGGGTGCTCTGGAACAGGGCTCAAATTCTCAGCTGATGGCTGTTCAATACACAGAAACCACTAGTAGTATCAGGTAAGACAGTGCAGAAGCTCTTGGCCAAGGAATTTAAAATAGCTGGTATTTTAAGAAAGTTGAAATTCACACTTCCCTTTCACCTTAAATTTGTTCTCATCTATGAGTTTTATATTAGTCATATACTCTGAGAGATATATATGTATATATATATATAACATACTACTGAGCAGTTGGAATAAAGCCAGATAATTTCAAAAGTTCAACTCTCCCAAATCCCTTAAATACAATTTTAGTCAGAATGCTGTTCCATCATAATTTTGATGAAAATCTTGAATACCCATAGCTTTCTTGCCCTTGATTTGCATCTGTTTCATGAACCTAGGGAAGGGAATGTTATTTTTTGAGTGCTCTGTACCAGGTGTCCTGCTGAGTGTTTTACATGTATTTTATCTTTAAATCCATGTAATAACTAAAAGTTTATTTTATATATAGAAAAACTGGTCAAATCATTTATTTTTTTTTGTAATTTTCAGAGTCATAAGACCTAGTGGTAGACTCAGAATTCAGATCCTAGCTGTTTTACTTACAATGCATTTTTCACTACACAATAATACTTAAGATTTTGAAAGATTTCAAAGAGAATGCTGTATCTACAGGTTTAAATGTCTTCAAAGGGAAATATAATATGGGAAGCAATATGGTGTCATGGTTAAGATGCTAGCTTTATTTGCCCTGTTGGGCAGAGTTCAAATTATAACGCTACCTCTTACTTTGCGGGCTCAAGCAGATTACATGCAATTGAAGTTTTCTCATCTACAAAATGCTGGCTGCACAGAGTTGATATAATGGTTAAATTAGATAATATATTTAGAGCACTTAGCATGGTACATAAGTGCCCCCCAAAATGGTAAATGATAATGTTGTGATGTCATTGACAACAGTATCACTGAAGTGAAATTTGAGGATCTCAGCTTCTATCTGTAGCTCTACCACACATTTGCAGTTCACTTATACGAATTTAACATTTACTTAGAATATACTGTGTGCCAGTGTTCTAGGCACTGAGAAAAAAATATAGATAGATAGATAGTAAAAATGTAAGTCAAAAGCTATTTTATTCATTATACTAATAACTGAGAATTCCTATTAAATGACAATTCCTATTAAATGACAAATTCAGCAATCATGAATGTTTAAAATCCTGAGATTGTATTATCCTGTTGAAATTGATAATTCAAATATATTTAAATAATAACTAATAATTCTCTGCTAACCAGAATATATCATTCAATTACATTTATTTTAAAAATATATCAATTTTTGGATGCATGGTTACAATGGCATGGTATTTCTTCATTAGTTAAAATGTTTTAGTGAATTACAGCCAATTTTCATTATTTGTGGATTCCATATTTGCTAATTCACCTACTAAAATCTGCTAAAATGTATTTGTAACCCCTAATATTAGCAGTGCTTTTGTCATCACTTGCAAACATGCGTAGATGCTCCCTGGTGAGGTTGAACAAGGCAGTGTTCTATCTTTTAGTCTCAGCTATGTAAACAAGGTCCTTTTCACAGTCCACATTTTTCATATTTTTGTGCTTTTTGTTGGTAATTTTGCTGTTTGAAATGGCCCCGAGGCATATTGCTGAATTGCTGTCTAGTGTTGCTAAGCCAAAGCGGGCTGTGATGTGCTGTGTGGAGAAACTACGTATGTTAGATAAGTTTCATTCAGGTATGATTTATAGTGCAGTTGGCTGTGAGTTCAAGTTAGTGAATGAATAATATATGTTAAAGAAGGTGTCTCTAAACAGAAACACATAAATAAGGTTATATATTTATCACTTAACAGAAATATTGTAACCAGAGGCTTGCAGGAACCTAACCCTGTATTTCCCCCAGGAGAATGGTTTAGGATTCACTAATTCATTGCTGGCAGTGACTTTTTAGAACATAACTATCACAAAATAGCAAGAAGCGACTATATATTCAAAATATTGTAATCAGAAATGCCCTAGTGAACAAATGGAATTATTTCAAAGAAAATTCTTATGACTCATTTATTACTTCCATTTAGGTCAGTCTTTTTCTCCTCTTAAGTTAATAATATTTGATTGATACATACAAGTTTTCTCTTTGAGGAAAAATGAGGCATTTTTACAGGATCCCTTTAACTCTTCCAGATATTGGTCCTAAACACTAGAAAATCCTGAACACATTAAGAACTCTATTAGAATCATTTGACTGTATCTTTTGGGGCATGATGTGGTTTGAGGTATTATCATTTTAGTTTTTAATTTTAGTAAGGCACATACATGGTACTTTTAATATCAATGACTAACAATTGTTGAGTGACTCCTATGGGACAGGATCCATGCTTGGCACTTGACATATATAACATCTCTAATAACAGTCCTACAAGGGTTGTGTGGTTATCTTCTTTTTATTGAGGAGGAAACAGTTTGTTCATGGAGGGCAATTTCCCCAGGAGTGCCCACTTGAGAAGTGAAGCAGGAATTCTAAACCAAGTCTGTTTGTTTTCAAATCCTAAGCTTTTTCCACCTTTTTGCACAGCCTCGTAGGCAAGCATACCTTCATATATTCGACAGGGTGGTGAAAAATGACTTTTCCTCAGATTTAATTTGTATTACTAAAAAAATTAAAAATCGTTCAAACCTATGCAGAAATCTCTCTATTTTCTGATACTTTCATTATTTTTACATGCTTTGCAATGTACTTGACCATCTAGTACATTTTAGAGCCTTGATTCAGAAATCAGAATTTTAGCATAAGTGAATGGGTTCTTATAAAATATCCTGATCCTTGGGCTTTACAAAATATTGTTATAAAAATTACTGCCAAAGTGCAACTAATATTTTGGTTGAGAGAGATTCTTAGAATTCAGACATAGCCTTAGAATGGGAAGTATTTTGGGAAAACAGGAAACTTTTTATTTTAGTAGTACCTTATATTTTTCTTACTTTAGCAGGAACTCAGGGAGTGAGCTACAAGTGTATTATGCTTCACCCAGAAGTTATCAAGACTTTTTTGAAGCCATCCGCAGAAGGGGAGACACATTTTATGTTGTGTCATTTCGAAGGGTAAGTTCATCTTCAAAGAATAGAGCAAATATTTTTGAGTGCTTGCTGTACACAAGACATTGGGCTGAATATTGTGGAAAATACAAAGATGTGAGAAATAGGAAGCAATATAAAATAAATTATGTGAGTGGAACAGTCTAAGTACTGTAATATATGCTTTACTTTGAGCTGTTGAGTATTATAAAGATGAACATGGAATTGGTGTCAGACTATGAGTTTGTATTTAGGAAATATAAACTACTTGTTGATTTTTATTGTTTGTAATCCTGATAGCCATGCTGTTTATAACAAAAGGAAAAGTAAAAACATAAAAATATTCTATTTAGGCTTTTCCTATTTAGGCTTTTAAACCAATTCCCATTTGGTTATTGAGAAACAGACTTCTGAAATGTAGGTTTGAGATGGATCATGGGCTGATTATTAGTTGTGGAATGTTTGGATCTATGTTCCTAAGAATCTCTATTCCTCTTTTATCTCTTCTTAATTAAACATTTGGTTGGTGAAGAATGTGTTAGATAATCAGTTAGCTTATGTAAAAGTAAATGTTTATACTAGCACTTTTGAATGTTATGAATGTTAGGCTAAATGGAAAAAATGCATAGCTATTTATATTTCATCTACTTTTTCTATAAAATCAAAATATTTTCTTCATAGAATTGCCACGTGAATATCTCTGTTAGAGTGCTGTAGTTAACCCGGGAGCACATGAATGAATTAGAATTCCTCAGTGGTGGTTTCTATCCCAAGCTGTTTTTTCTTTCTTTCTCTCTGTTTTTAAACAAGAGAAGGGACCTCACTGTGTTGCCCAGGCTGGACTCAAACCCCTGGGCTCAAGTGATACTGAGTAGCTGGCTTTGTTTTTTTTTTTTAAGAATACACTGGGTATGGTTAGAAGTAAGTACAGTTGACCCTTGAACAACACAAGTTTGAATGAAGCAGGTCCATTTATATGTGGATTTTTCTCAACCTTAGCAGGATGCCAAACCCACTTATATGCAGGGCCAACTTTTCACACATGTAGATTCCACAGAGCTAACTGTGGGACTTGAGTATGTACAGATTTGGAGTTGTACAGGCGGCTCTGTAACCAGTCCTCCACATATACAGAGGGACGAGTGTCTATACTAACAATAGAATGAGCAGATTCATTCTCTGATTATTACCACTCACTGTCACTGAAATTCTCAGTTAACTAGTTAATTCTTTTCCTAAGGTATAAATATCTAGCAGCTCAGGTTTTTAGGACCAGAGAACTTTGATACTTGAAAACTAGGGAGATCAAACATCTTATATATTTTCAGTTATTAATCAAACATGCTAAGAGATTTGGAACACTTTAGCCATAGCGTCTCATGATCACTGCCTTTTCACAAAATTCCCTGTGTTCACCTTACTCTATCAGACATAACTGGTATGTTTCTGTACAGGACCAGCCTCAAAGTTTCTTTTCAGCAGCAAGGGGGCAGCTGAGAACAATGTTTCCTGCAAGGCTCCAACTGTACTGGTCTATGAAAACAAAGTATTTCCCTTCCTATTGACACAATTATGTTAAAAGTAGGAGAAAAAAAGTAAACTTTTAAGAAGATTCAGTACTATGAAGAAGAAACCTGCTGGGTGTTAAAATGATTGTGTTGAAGTATATTTTATGGAAGTTACTGTAGGAGAATGTTTTTAACACTCAAATAGACAGTTTTTCTGAGGTTCAGGATAATTACTGTATCATTTGATCAAAACAGTGTAACAGGTATTAGAAGTAACACTTTGTCAAGCCATGGATTGAAGTCATGGTTAGTAATGTTTTTCTAAGGGAAGAGAACAAGTATTTTTTATAGAGAAAACAATCCTAGCTTTTTTTTTTTTTTCTTTTGAGATGGATTCTCTCTCTGTTGCCCAGGCTGGAGTGCAGTGGTGCCATCTTGGCTTACTACAACCTCCACCTCCCAGGTTCAAGTGATTCTCTTGCCTCAGCCTCCTGAATAGCTGGGACTATAGCCGCATGCCACCATGCCTGGCTAATTTTTGTGTTTTTAGTAGAGACGGGGTTTCACCATGTTGGCCGGGATGGTCTCGATCTCCTGACCTCGTGATCCACCCGCCTCGGCCTCCCAGAGTGCTGGAATTACAGGCATGAGCCACCGCGCCCAACCAATCCTAGCTTTAAACGGACTGTATTTTTATAAAAGACAGTGAATGGCGGTTTAAAAAATATATATGCATTGCATTTTTTTGCATTTGTAAAAAGTAATTTCTCATTAGTTTGCTATAAAAGTGCTGTTAGAAAATTATTGATTTCCACTCCCCCCTAGTCCCTTGATGTTCATTCAGGAAGACTGTTAGGACTGTCTCACACACAATTACTATTAGGAGTATGTCTAACATTCTGTTTGGATTTTTCATTTTCAAATTACTGATTTATCACATTTTGGTGTTTTATATCAAGGAAGAGTAAAGACAAACCTGAACTGAATTAGATAATAGTAATTAAGATAACATCCTTTTTATTTTTTTTGTTTTGTTTCAATAGTAGGGAAAAGGAAGTTAATTTTATCTTGATGACTGTAAACTATGTTATGGGACAGGAATTTCGTTCTTAAATACCTGGATTGTTCTTTTTGCTCTTGCTGAAATGAAAATGAAATAATAAATTACCTCATGCTTGGTCTTCTCTTTCATCTTTCAATATAAAATATTCTAACAGTTTCATTAAAAAGGTGAGTGGCATCATTTCTTGTGCAGAAGGATGTAGACTTTTTCTCCCACTTAGGTTCTTAATTTTATTGGCAGAAATTATTATAATTGATACTACATTGGAAATTCAGAAGAAGATTCCAGAGCCCCAGGTTTCGGCTTAGCATGAACCAGACATTTATAACGAACCCAATAAGCAAGCTATGTTATTTTATTTTATAAATGGACATGTATTTAACAAAATATTTTAATATCTAAAGATGTAGAAGTAGCCATTGACTGTCTAGTACTGTTATTTAAGCCACTCTCTCCCAAACTTACACTCCCTCACACCCTGCATTCCTGTACCTTTTAATCTCTTTACAGTTGAGCGGTTGAAATTATTTTCTCTAAAGCAGACACACTCTTGGATAACTACTGAGTTCCTGTTATAGCTCAGCAAGAAAAAATGCTTATGATCCCAGTACTCCAGACAAAGGTCCAAAGTGCTTCTGTTCTTTTGACTCTCCTTAAAGAGTTTTTACCACCAACATAGTAATCTATTCAGCTTTCTTTGCTTAGTTCCAGTTATTTGTAGCTTATTTTCCTGTAAATACTTTGCCTTTTTCTCCTCTCTTTGATTTGTTTGTTTTAGTATGATTTGGAGAGGGAGGTTGGGGAATAACTTTTTCTCAAACTTCCAAGTCACTTTGAGTGTAGAATAACTGATACATTAATAAGAAAAAAATCCAATTAAGTTTAATGCTTTTTTTGTTTGTTTGTTTGTTTTAAGAGACAAGGTCTCTGTTGCCCAGGATGGAGTGCAGTGGTACAATTATAGTTCACTTCAGCCTCCAACTCCTGAGCTCAAACAGTTCTCCTGTGTCAGTCTCCAGAGTATCTGGGACTACAGGAGAGTGCCACCACACCCAGCTAATTTTTATTTATTTTTTGTAGAGATGGGGTCTCACTTTGTTGCCCAGGCTGGTCTTGAACTCCTGGGCTCAATAATGCTTATTTTAAAAATATTTGTAGCCAGGCGCGGTGACTCAACGCCTGTAATCCCAGCACTTTGGGAGGCCGAGGTGGGCGGATCACGAGGTCAGGAGATTGAGACCATCCTGGCTAACACGGTGAAACCCTGTCTCTACTAAAAATACAAAAAAATTAGCCGGGCGTGGTGGTGGGCACCTGTAGTCCCAGCTACTCAGGAGGCTGAGGCAGGAGAATGGCGTGAACCCGGGAGGCGGAGCTTGCAGTGAGCCGAGATCGCGCCACTGCACTCCAGCCTGGGTGACAGAGTGAGACTTCATCTCAAAAAAAAAAAATGCTTTTGTATGATAGTTTATTTAGGGAGGGAGGGAGGAGGTTGATTAAATAATATAACAAAATTAATTCAAGAGCTAAGACAGAAACAAATACTCAGGAAAGCTCAAATAAAGTTAAGAAGAAGATGATTTTAAAAGGGCAGAAAAGAAACATTGAGAAGAAAGATTGGGAAATGATATTAATTTATTATTTCAATACACATTTAAATACCATCCTTACATGTAGCTGTCTCATCCACTAATATATAAGGAAAGAATTTCTTCCTGGGGCAGTTTTTCATTAAAAACAGGTTCTCTTTGAATCAGATGGCTATGAATGTCACTTTGCCGTATTATCTCTACTTGTTTAATATTTTTCTTTTGCAAATGAGATGGATGCCTACTTTGGGAACATTTTTTATTTCTATTACATTTTCTGTTTTCAGTACCTGTCTCAAATTGTAAGTAAACACGTAAAGTGTCTTTTCATCAGTTTCAAATACATACACAATATTACAGAAGAATCTGAGCTATAGCCATATGACTGTCTGAGAGATGTCTCTTTCTCCTCTCTTTCCAAGTATTTTATATATTCTAGCAATAGTACCATATTTGGGTATGCACCCCTTACTGGTCCCTTATAAAAATTATTAACACTGTCATATATATGGCATGGATTATAAGGGTAACCTTAAGTAATAGGGACTTATTATAAGTTATGTGAGATTAAAGAAGCACAGGAAACTGGCTCAGAATCCAAATAATCCCTCTGTGCTTGTGCTTCATCGGGTGGAATGTATACTAGTCTTCATGGAGAATTGGAATAGTGGTTTATTGTCATTTCTGATTTGACAGTAGTTCCAGTGATTCCACTTTAGTCTTTTTTTTTACACATTACTGATTCATACTCCTCAAACACAAAGATCTGATTGGGTAGTTCTGGTCACCATCTCTTATGCAGAGAATTACTATGGCAGCTTTGGCTTATGATCCACAGTTATTCATTTGTGACAAGAGAAAAACCTGGGGCCACTCTTCTGAGAAAATGACTTTGGTAGGCACTGGGAGCTTCATAAACTACTATACCACACAACCTGTTTTTTTTTATTATTATTCTTTTTTCCCCGTTGTTAGTAAGTGTGCATTAAATTCTTTCTTGTATTGGTTCCTAATTGTTTGATCTAAAAGGCCCATCTTCTCATCTATATGATAAGCCTTTTGAAGGCAGGAAATATCGTATGCTTTTGTGACTACCCCTGACACTCAGCAATGCCTACCACTGAGTGCTTACTGAACAGAATGGTTTTAGACATGAGCCATTGAGAGAAGTCACAGTGATGGAAGTTTGTTGTTTTTCATAATCATTTAAAAGGTTTTTTTTACATTGTTTTGCTTAAAGAAATTGGAATCTATTTTACTGATCTAAGAAGTAATATAAGCTGTGCTGAATGCCAGTAGAAAGTTTAGTTAAAGATGATCTCTGTTTTGTCCATTTATGATTTGCACTAGCCAGATATCATCAGCTTATTCTTGTCTCTGAATCTAAGCTGTAGAGCTAAATAATTCACCTGAGTGTAGTGTTTAACAGCTTTCTATGTCAGTAAGTAGAACTTTGAGATACTTGCATCTTCATTTAAAATTATTTGTTGGCAGCATTTTGGAGTAGATTGTTGTTAGACCTCACTGATTTCTTTTTTGGAGAAGGGATGGGTTCTACTATTTGTACAGATTCAAGCAGTAGGAGCCAGAAACTTGAAACTTTGGAAACACTGTAGGAAATACTGTGATTATTACAAAAAAAAAGGTTGACTAGTGATGTTATTTGTTCAAAATGTTTGCCAGAGGTTTAGTACCACGGATGGGCATAAAAACGAATTTCAAAAATAGCAATGATATTTTCTAACTTAATACCTAGATTGATACCTAACACATGAAGAATGGCATATTTTCTTAATGCCTGTTATTTATTTCTTAGAAATTTATGTTTAGTTTATATGCATATATAAAAATTCAACATACAATTGTATGTATATATATAAAATCTTCAGAGGCAGGAGGAATTTCTTTAGTATCAAAGGAAATTCGTTTATAAAGTCTACTTCAAAAGGGTACAGCTCCTTCTTTTGTTTCTGAGACCTCAAAACTTGAGTGTACACATAGATCTTGGAGTTTGGCCATTTTCTTATCTCCACTTTCATGGCCTTTCAGCCAAATTCTAGCTGGAAAAAAATGTGAATAGATGAGTTTGGAAAGATACTTGCATTTTAGAAAAGGGTCTTATCTCAGAAGAGAGATGTTTTAAAAAGCCTTCTTTTAGAAGGCTTTTTAAAATTAATTTTTAGCCTTAAAATATATTCTCATTCAGGTCTAAAGCACATTATAAAAAAATAGAGCAGAGTTGACTGAGTACCCTAGGTTAATAAACTTAACCTAGATTTATTTAATCATTATGCCAATAATGTTCTTTTTATATGTCCATTTTCTATTTCACTTTATTATATACAAATATTAACACTTCAATGTATACTACCTTTGTAGTTTACAAACCTCTTTCACATACATAATCTTAGCAATTCCTTACATATAATCACAAGTATTCTTAGTCCTATTTTATGGCTGAAAAGCTGAAGCAAAGAGAGATTAAGTAGCTTATCTAAGGACACAAAAATGGTAAGCATTAGAACTAGGGCAATAATTGATGGATTCTAATTTAATACAGTGATTTTTTTTTCTTTACATTGTGGTGCTTTTTTTGTTTATATCTGGCACTTTTAGATGTATTACAGCATATTTAAATAACAAATTAATCTAACCCTCCAAAATCAAGGTATTTCATTGAAAAATCTGCTGGACAGTTTTGGCAGATTCATTACACAACTTCAAAAATTGTTTGTTTGTTAATTACCTGATTATGTTTGTTTGTTAATTACCTGTTAATTATAATTATAGATTAAGTACTTTAATAGATTATGCTTTCATAATGCTGTAGAATAACTTAATGGTTTGAAATACTATAGTATAGCTTCAGATTTCAAGTCAGGGAATAGAATAAATAGGCCTTGAAAGTTTCTGGTTTCTTTTTAAAACAGTGTCTGAAATTTCCAACATGGTGGAAAAGAAATGTCTTTGCTTTGTCTTAAAAAGGAAGTAGTTTAGCAAAAACATAAGCTGTTTTAATTATTGGTATTCTAGAGCTTCTCATTGAAAAGAGTGGGGTTTTTTTGTGTGTAAATACATTTTATTATGGATTCTGTATATGGCATGCTAGATCTTTGAGATCAGAAGCATTTGATCTCAAACTCCTTGTTAAATGTGAGTTACTGTTGTGTGGTTTTAGAGGATTTAACTATTTGTTCTTTGTCTCTATAACATTGCTAGCTAACATAAAAACATATTTTTTACTTACACTTTTCAATCACAAAGTCTAAAATAACTTGCTTTATGTTTGAGAAACGATTGTTCAGTAGTCTGTAAGTAGACTTGTATATAGCCACAAACAGAGAACTTATAACTCAAGAATAATACAAAGTCTTCAAAATTCTCAGAATGGTGGGCAGATCCATCTGAGTCATGATAATTTTTCAATGGTTCTTATTTGTTTGCTCTATTTGGTAGTCTTATTATTATGAAATGTGTTTTTCATATGCATTTGTTTAATCTCCCCTTTTCAGGTTGTATGCTTTCTCTGGGCAGGGATAAGGTCTATTCATTCTGTTTTGTCTTTTACAAGATCTATTGCAATGCATTGCAGGCTGGGCAGAGTAAGTCCTAAATAAATGTTGACTACTCAGACCACTAGCTGTTTATTTGTGTTGTTTACCCTTATTTTTTATGTCCTGCTCTTCAAAAGATTACTAGAGGTGGGGTTCGCAGAAACAAAGGAGGACATTTTTCTCAGTGAATGTTTAAAATTACTTCGGTGACTTGGATAGCAATGAAAATTTTAAGAATATATAGTCAGCTTTGGTGTGGGTGGACTTTTTGCTGTGGAATAGAATAATTCCTGAAAGACTTCTAAAGTTACGTTGAAAAAAGGCAGGAATTAGGGTGGGAAGTGGGAGAGGAGCAGAAAAAATAACTATTGAGTAACTAGGCTTACTATCTGGGTGACCAAATAATCCGTACAACAAACCCCCGTGACATGAGTTTACCTATAAAACAAACATGCACATGTACCCCTGAACTTAAAATAAAAGTTAAAAAAGAAGAAAGGTAGGATTTAATGATTGATAGCTTAAAGTTCTCATCAAATTTTTTGTAATGAGGGAAGAAAATATTTCCCCAAAGCAGAACTGCGTTCCCAGAAAGAACATTTCTTCACATCATGAATATGTGAGGAAAAAATGTATTTTAAACAACTGATAGGTACAGACCCTAGGGACCTGCATTCTAGCCCCAATGTTGCCACTCAGTGACATCTGCTATGTGACTTTAGACAAATCACTTAGTCCCTCTCTCTTCAGTTTCCTTATATGTTAAGTGATAAAGTTAATGTAGATTTGCTTTTTTCCTTCTGGCTCCAGAAATCTATAGTTTTTATCTGTGTGTTTGTGTGTGCGTGCGCTTTCCTCTTAGAAAGCTGTAGTATTGCTTTAAACTCTTTGAAGTTACTAAGTGATTCAATCTAGTGGAGTCAGTGTATTTTAAGAGTTTTGAAAAACAGCCATAACAAAAACAACAAAATGTGAAGTTACAAGGTGGGGCTATAAATTAATGAGCTTGTTTTTTGAATAGCTGGCAGTTTTGTAATTTATTTAATAACACTTATACAGAACACAATACAATAATCTTTAATCTTTATAATTGAGATAGGTGCAGTTATCATCATTTTACAGATGAAGAACCTGAGGCAGTCGTGTCCATTGTGAACTCCAATGAGAAAGATTAAAAAGAAGGAAGAAAAAGTCAGCTGTAGAAATGAAAAAACAAATTTATCCATTGTGACATCTTTTAGAAATGGCAGAGTCAGAATTTAACCAAGAAAGTCTGGCTCTATGTTCTTGATCATTTCCCTCTATTGCCTGTTTAAGATATCCAAATATCATATCTTTGAAGGTAGTCAACTTGGAGTTTAATTCCGTTGATCTCTCTTTTCAAAACATATTTTGAGTTGTTTCAGGATCATTTTCCAGAGACTAAGACAAAGCCCTGTGGAAAACCAAGCCACATGTTACTCAAAGTAATAGTGTGGGAGGAACAAGAGCCAGCAGGGAAACACAGAGGAAATTATTAAAAATATAGGAGAATTGGAAGAGTACAGATGAAGGAAAATAAATCAACTTGTTTATGTTATTTTAAAACCTAGAGGTCAAGGAAGAGTTCAGAAAAGGAGGCTGTCAGTGGTATCAGATGTTATAGAGCTCCCTAAGAATGAGAAATGAAAGAAACTCATTTGTCTTGTGTAAACATAAAAATCATTGGTAACTTGAGATTACATTTATTGTAGAGTAATCAGAACAGAATCCAGAAAAGAGATAGAAGAGAATGGGAAAGAAAAACAATGGTTTGGTAAATCTGACACTGGAAGGAAATGGAGATAGCCTAGATACAGATAAAGAGAAGAGAACTAAGAGTGTGTATGTATGTGTTTGTGTTAAGGACAGGAGAGATATAGGGATAGGGTATAAGGTAAATAAGGACTACTGTAGTTAGTTTATATACATATAAGAATAGAGTTTATGTTTTATGCTTGACAGATGTTCTAAAGGAAAATAAGTCATCGTTCCTCCTCTGTATTGTTTTCTGTTTAAAGTAAAAGCATGGAGAAAGTTGAACAGTTTTTGTTTATTTGCAGTAGGACTACAGAAAAGAAAAATAAAAGAGTGTATGGAATTAAAACCAGATTTTTGAAAAATCAAATCATATTTAAAGTACTGCTTGAGATATCAGAAGTCTTTTAAATCTTAAATACAGAGCTGGTTTTTAATAATGGTAAAGAGTTTTCAAATGTTAAAGTTGATAGAACTATTTCACATTTAATTATATGTAAATGGTTTTATAATTTTTTCTCATATTAAGTTAGAAAACTAGCAAAGTAACCTACATAAAATTTGGTATAACCTTTCTTATGATGTCACAAAACTTAATTATGGAGGAAGCAATTATTATAATTAGGAAAAATTGATGACTTATGATCTGACTCAGGATCAAGGTCTGAAACACTCATGTCATTTCCTCCCCTCTCCTGTATAGTGTACAGTGATTTGTTCATTTTGGACTCTTAATATTTTAACTTTTGACACCATCAGCAAATCTAAACACTGACAGTTGGTGTTTTCCTGAAAAATGTTAAGGCTAATAATTGTGTGATATTTATTTCAACACATTGCTGCTAGTCTTCTATAAAGATCTCATTATGGGTAGGCTTTGAAGAGATATCCAATTCATAATATGGGCGTCACACTGGAAGCCTGCAAGATGGATGATTGGCTGAGAGTAGGAGTGTAGTTTCTAAAAATAAGTGTTTCCCCTGCTACGAAGTACCCTGAGGGCAAGAACCCTCTATCTTAGTCATGACTTTGTTCCCAATACATGGTATATCAGGCATGTAGCAGGTATTCAATAAACATTGAATGAATAAACGAACAAATTAATTAGATACCAAATCCATCAGTTTGACACTATATTCTAAATTAGTTTATATAGTCACCGTAATGTGATAAAGAAATTGTGATAGTCTAGTTTACTGAGCATTGTTATCAGGACCATCTGTGTCTCATGTTTAAGTCTAGAAATCAGTCTTTGAAAATGAGTGAATTCAAATGCATTTTTAAAAGTCTAAGTGCCATTTTGCATGAGGGAAATTATATACCTAGTAAGAATTTCTCTGGGTTTCAAAGTCAGAACACTGATCTTGGTAATACATGGACAGAAAGGATTATTTTTCAGTTAGGGTGCTAAACAGATTGTGCTATCATTTTAACCTCTGGAATGAATAAGCCCCAGACTTAATAAGCTCCTTATGTATAAGATGCCTGTTATAATGTGTCTGTAATGTCCTAGAAAGATGAGACTATCCCCTGCATAGTGCTTATTTCTTGCATGGAATGAATTTAAGATAAGCTTGTCAAATTTTAAATCTGACATAGACTATCTTTTGAATAATTTATTTGGAGTCATCTCTGTCTGATTATAATATGCCCAAAAATAAATCTTGAAAAATTAAAATATATCATACAGAATAAACAGTTTACATGTAACAGTTAACAGTTACATGTAAACTGTTATTCAGATTACATTTTACAACTATTTTTTTTCTGATTCCATTTTTTATTGAATAGAAGTTCAATAACTTTTATTCTGTTAAGAATGAGTCTGTCTTGGAGAGGGTCAGTGTCACATATTTACTTTGAAGTTCCTTAAAGAGGTTAGTTGAATTCTCCCCCCAAAATGTGCTTTGAATTAGCAGCTTTTGAATATCTATTCTAGTAGAGGTAGGAGCAATATGAACTAGAGAGAATGATATGCAATAAAAATAATAATTTTTCTTTGACTTTGGAATGAGGATAATCTAAACCACAGCCATGTAGGCAGACATTTTCTGATGTACGTAGGTATGTTTGCACGTCTGTCTATCTATCCATCCCCTTGTTTTCTATATATTTGACCCTAACCTTTCAGGATCCTATTTTGCCATCAGGTCCAAAACCAAACTGAGCGATAAGAGAGTGGAGATCCTTAAATCAGTGGTTCTCAAACTTTTTGGTTTCCAAATTCCTTTATATTTTCAAAGAAACATTAATGAGAAGAGTAGCATTTTGTTAACATTAAGAAAAACCTCTTTAATAACTGGCTTAATAGAAACCAGCTAGATTCTTATATCTGTTCTTTTTGGTCAAAATATATGAAGAAAATCCAGCCTCACACAGAGATGTAATTGGAAAGGAAGGACTATTTTAAAAGCCTTTCAGATAATTGTGGGTATTCTTTGATGCTACACCAAAATGCAACAAGAGGTAGTTTCTTAAAGGTTAGTTGCAACTTGGAAGCCAAACCTGTGAACTTTTAGTACTCTGAAATTAAAATCCATTGGTTGATCTTGCACTTTGAATGGATCTTTTACCTCTGCAAGGTTTTGTTACATCATACATTGGTCATTTGAAAATACTGGTTCACTGAGTTATGCAGATCTTCCAAATGTTGACACATTTTATTATGTATTAAAATGTCACATTCTTTAATACTATCACAAATCTTACCAGAAAAGTCTTTAAGTATTGTGAGCAGTTCATGGTAGCAGATAGAAGTTTTCCAAAATTCTGGTTTTCACTTGAGGGTTCAAATTTTATCATTGTCAAAAATATGTCAGTTTTCCTTGAAGTGGTAGATTCACTTAATTTATTTTCAAGAACATATCTGTCAGATACCCAAGGCTAAACAACTATAATTTATCAGTCTTTCAAGTAAAAGTGGTGTTCCATGAAGAAAGTAGCTAGTGCAGCTCACAACTCAGTTACACAAGTGGTTTTCCTCTAGACAACAATTGTACTTTGATATGCAGCAGAAATGCTTTATGTGTATTTCCCATTTTGTCATACAGAATATTAAAAAGACTTCTACTCAAGGGTCAAGGTTTCATAAAATTAATAACTTTTATTGCTTCATCAAAGACTTCCTTCAATTACATTGACTGTGTGTGGTATGTGCATGTATATGAACATAGGGCAGTAATATGATGAACTATATAATACGGTTTGGTGTTGCTGTCTTAATTCATGCTAGGGCACCATCATTGCTTTTGCATCATCAGTGTAAATATCAACACAGTTGTTTCAAGATAAATGATGAGATTTAGGAAAGTTATTCAACACTGAATATTTCAGTACTGTTAGTGTTTGTTGCCAAGCATTCCTATAAGAGGTCTTTGTTGTTGATTACTTGGGGCTCATACTGAATAAATCTAAGCAAAACATAAAGTTTATAGATTCTTCCACTTGTAAAACAAAAGCACAATTCTGTAGTTGAGATATTAACTCAGCCTTCGTATTTGCAACGAAGTGTAATTTGATGAATTAACATATGGTTGGAAAGAGTCATGATTTCTTATACTGACTTTTCAGCAGGCATTGAGCAAGGTCGATTATCCACAATTTTATTAGTCTCTCGGCTATTATATGCACTTTTTCAGTCATTGCATTATATTAATAACTTACAATGTAGAATACTTCCGTGGTCTTTTCATTTCCAGTATGATAAGCTGTAATAGAATTTTTTTTTAGAGGATTCTTCACACCTATGTTTAAAATATCCAGTTCCATTTTCTTTGAACTCTACATGATTGGTTTCAGAATGACATCACAACTTAATTGGCACCATTATAGTATTTGAAAGATTTTGTTGCATAAGGGACAAGAAGATAGATTATTCATACCTCTGAAACAAGAGAAAGATGGCTTTCAATGTATGGTCATTTTTTATTAACAATTTTGACTAGTTTCTTTGCTAGATTCCACCTTTCCATGAGTCATAAAATTCTCAAATATATCAGTTTTATCTTTTCTGTATCTTATATGTAGACAGTATAGTTGTGCGTTAAGGAGGCAAGTTTTCTAATCTCCTGTATTTTAAGCCAACAATTCATTCTTAAATATAAGAAAAGTATGTAATAGGTTTTTATATGAAATATTAAAATTTAAGAAGTTTTAGATAGATTTAGAAAACTTTTCCAAAAAGATTTAAAAATAATATTATGAAACAAAACAAAGTATACATTCTTCTTTGTTGTATTTAGATAGAAGTTTCAGTAGTGGAGTCCATATAACTGAGCTCCATAATAATGTGTTTCATAACTTTCTCCATTATTCTACTACTAGATCATAGAAGGCTTGTTTCTCTTAAGGTTTAGTTTTTTCATGCACTCAGAAAATAGTTTTTCAGGAAGTATGTACTGAGTATTCTGAGGATATGCAAGGAGCATGGGTTCCAGTGATAAATAATACATAGTCTCTGTGCTCAGGGAACTTATAGTTTAGTTGGTGCTAACCAGATAAATTAGCAAAATAATTGACAGATATAGTAAGCATGATGAAAACACACAATGGACTCAGAGGATAACAAGGATGCTCTCCTGAGACAGCGACATTTAGCTGATATCTGAAACATGGGGGGAATTCAAGGATTCTAGGCAGAGGAAAGAGCATATGAAGGCAGTTAAGTAAGGCAGGAAAGAGCTTTATTTGAGGCACTGAAAGAAAACCAATGTGACAGGAGACTAGTGAATGGGAAGGGGGATGAGTAACGAAAATGAGGTTTGGGAGATTGGAAGGGGCTAGATCTACAAAGCCTTATTAGCTATAGTAAGTAGTTTGGGTTTTATTCTGAGGGCTAGCAAAGGGATTTAAGCAGCAGAATAACACGAATGATTTAGTTCGTAGAAGATGTTCACTGCTACATGGACAATGCATTAGAGAGAGACCTATTAACAGTAGGAGCAGAGAGAGCAGAGATACCAATTAGAAGGCTTTTTCAGTAGCTCCGGCAAAATGATGATGGCAGCAAAGTGATGAATGGATTCTAAATACATTTTGTGGATAGATTTAGTGAGGATTGGAGATATATTAGATGTGTTCAGATTTCTGTCTTGAATTACTAGGTAGAAAGGATTATCATTTTTTACTAAGATGAAAATATTTGGGGGGCACGGTAATATGTTTGGTATAAATGTGGAGAGTTATTTTTGGATACATTTAAATTTGAAATGTCTGTGAGACATTCAAGAGAATGTGTGCAATTGGCTCTATGAATCTGGGACTTAAGAGAGGATAGATCTGAGCTAAGAAGAGTAATTAAGAATTGTCAGCTCATACACATTTATTTATTTATTTAGAGACGAGTCTTATTCCATCTCCCAGGCTGGAGTGCAATGGTGTGATCTCAGCCCCCTGCAACCTCTGCCTCCTGGGTTCAAATGATCCTCCTGCCTCAGCCTCCTGAGAAGCTGGGATTACAAGTGTGTGCCACCACACTTGACTCATTATTGTATGTTTTAGTAGAGATAGGGCCAAGCTGGTCTTGAACTCCCAACCTCAAGTGATCCACCCACCTCAGCCTCCCAAAGTGTTGTGATTATAGGCATGAGCCATCATACCCGGTCAGCTTACACACATTATCTCATGGATTTACATGGGAATAATGGAGTCATCAAGAAGAGAGTATGTAGAGAGAGGAGGGTTCAGGACCAAATTAGATTTTGAATTGGAGAAGGACGAGAGCAGCAAAGGACGGTTCAGGACCAAATTAGATTTTGAATTGGAGAAGGATGAGAGCAGCAAAGGAGGAGGGTTCAGGACCAAATTAGATTTTGAATTGGAGAAGGATGAGAGCAGCAAAGGAGACTAAATAGGAGTGGTCAGCAAATAGGGAGAAAACCAAGAGAAGAGACTTTTGAAGGGGGAAGGAGTGGTTTATTCTTGAATACTGTTGAGACGTTAGATAAGATGAAGGATTGGTTTTCACTGGATATGTCAACATGAAAGTCACTGATATACTTGACAAGAGCCTTTTAGTGATGACATGAAAAGTAAAAGTTAAAGATGGATTAAGTAGTAAGGAAGTGAGAACAGCATAACTATTTAAAAATGTTTGCCTATAAAAGAAAATAGAGAAAAGGTAGGGTTTTGTCTTATTTTCAAACTCTAGATATCAATTATATATTTTAAAGGAATGAACCTATAGATAGGAAGAAAGCAATGTTAAAAGAGAAGTCAAGTCCTTGAGAAGGGGCAAAAAGGTGGAATTCAGATAACAGGTGGAAGGATGGCCCTTTGCTAGTAAGGCAGGACATTATGGTAGAAGCAAGATGAGTTCATAGATAGGACCTTAGGTTCCAGGAAGATAAAGAGAAGACACTTCTAACAGTTTCTGTTTTCCCAGTGAAGGACATCTCAACTGATGTCATCAGCTGAAAGTAAGGATATTAGAGGAGGTATAGAAGATTTAAGCAGAGAGGCACAAGTATGAAGTAGTTGTCTTGGCCAATGGGATGGTGAGCCTACTAGAGACATTTGGATTGTGAGGGCTTGGTGGGGTGTCAGTATGCAGTATGCTTTAAAGTCAAATCTCTGCAACAAAATGCCAGGTGTAGAGTTACAGTTGATTAATAAGACACAGCCCCTGTACTCAGGGAGTTTGTAATCTAGAGAATGAAAGACATATAATTACAATATGGTGTGATGGTTGTGATGAACAAGGTAAATGTAGGGTGTCGTAAGAGCACACATTAACCAGTCTTGGAGGGGCTGTCCTATGCAAGGAGGTCTTCATGGAGACCTAACAGCTAAGCTAAGACCTGCCTGTTCTGCAAGTACCTTACTTAAAGCTATTACATAATAGCTGCTGGGGATGAAAATATTCTAGAAGGTATGATAGTCACACTGTATTATTATATCTTTATGCAGTAGCTTTTATTTCTGCTGACATCATCAGGCATCTTTGAAATTTCTTTTTTTTTTTTAACACTTTGAAATGCTGTGAAGCAAAGTATCATCCCTCTCTTTCCTCACCCTCTTCTCTTCCCTAACACCTTTCTTCAGTTCTAGCTGTTGGCAGCTAGATGCAACTTAATAATACCATTTTGTTTTCATTTGGCATGTCATTCATCATTTTCAAAATAAATGAACTTTAATTTTGTGCTGCCACAATCAGGAATATTTGAACATTTAGTGCTTATCTTGGGTATCTGCCCTTACTACTTTCTGAGGAGCTGCCCTTTATAGCAATCAGGGAACTATACCACTTGGAAGACTAATTGTCTTTATACAGAAATAAAATCCTTGTGTTCAGATTTCTGTCTTGAGTGGCTGGTTTGAATCTAATTTTCTGTTATATGAAGCAAAGATTTATTATTTAACATAGTTTCAAAATTAAAATTGATAGTGAAATTTTATGTGCCATGCAATGTCATGTGTGTTCTTTTAAGGTGAAGATTCATTTTTTAATAGCTTTATTGAGGTATAATTGACATATAATAAACTGCACATATTTAACACCACATTTTATGTGTGATATGTATGTGTGTGTGTGTGTATATATGTATATACTTATATAGGTGAAATCATCACCATAGTCAAAATAATCAGCATCCCCATCAGTCCCAAAAGTTTTGTTTCTCATGCCCCTTTGTAATTTTTCCCTGCCCTCTCACCAGTCAACTGATCTTTCTGTTACTACAAATTAGTTTATAGTTTTAAAAATTGTATATAAAGGGATCTTAATTATATATATTTTCCTTCCAGCAGAATTATTTTGAGATTAATCCATGGTGTTGCTTGTATCAGTAGTTCTTCTTTACTGCTAATATTCTGGTGTAGGGATATAGCACAATTTACTAATATATTCACCTTCCACTGTTAGCTACTACAAACAAAGCAACTGTGACTATTTGTGTACAAGTCTTTGTAGGGACATATGCACTCACTTCTCTTGTGTAAATACCTAGGAGTGGGATGGCTGGGTTATATAGTAGGCATATGTTTAGCTTTTTAAGAAACTACCAAACTACTTTGGTACAAGTGGTTGTACCATTTTACATTCCCACCAGTGGGAATAAGAGTTGCAGTGCCTCCACATCCTTGGCAACACTTGATACAGCCTACCTTTTGATTTTTAGCCATTCTAATAGAGGTATGTAGTGGTATCTCATTGTGGTTTTAATTTGCATTTCCCTAATGACTATATTAATTTTGACCATCTTTTTATGTGCTTATTTGCCATCCATAAATCTTCTTTGGTGAAGGGTCTGTTCACATCTTTCCCGATTTTTTATTGAGTTATTTTCTAATGATTGAGATTTCATTTTGAGGATTTTGTGTGTGTGTTGTTTTGTTTAGCAGCTTAGAACACACACATTTATTATCTCACAGTTACTATGGGTCAGGAGTCCAGGCATAGATTTGCTGGGTCTTCTACTCCAGGGTTTCATCTGAAAGTAACAATCACAGTCTTGGCCAGGGCTGCAGTTGCATCTCAAGGTTTTACTGGGGAAGGTTCCACTCATAAGTTCACATGATTGTTGGTAGAATTCAGCTCCTCGTGGGATGCCGAACTAAGGGTCTCAGTTATTTGCTCAGTTGGAGATTCCCCTCAGTTCCTGCCACATGGGCCTCTTGATATGGCAGCTCACAACATGACAACTTGCTTCATGAAAGCCAGCAAGGAAGTGTTTATGTTTACTGGTTTATTATGATTAACAAAGGATACAGATGAATAGCCCGATGGAAGAGATGCATAGGGCAAGCTATGTGGAAGGGGTATGGAGCTTCCATACCCTCTCCAAATAGGCTACCTTCCAGGCACCTCCTCATGTTCAGCAATCTGGAAGCTTTGCGAGTTCTTTATGTATTCTATATACAAGTCCTTTATCAAATACATGACTTGTAAATATTTTCTCCCAGTTTTTTGCTTGTATTTAAATTTCCTTTTTAGTGTTTTTCAAAGGGCAGAAATTCTTAATTTTGATGAAGTCCGATATGTCAGCTTTTTATTTTATGGACTGTGTTTTTGTGGTTTTAAGAAATATTTGCCTAACTAAAGGTCACAAATATTTTCTCATATTTTTTTTCTTAAAGTCTTACAATTTTAGGTTTTACATTTAGGTGTATGATCCATTTTGAATTAATTTCTGTATATGTGCAAGGTATATATCAAAGTTCATTTTGTGTGTGTGGATATCCAGTATTGTATGATATTCAATGCTGTGTTTTCACCTAATAGCTTTTAAAGGAAGAATTAAAGCAAAGCCAAGTTAAATAGGTTATACCAGACTGTTAGTTTTCTTTGTGTTATCCTTGACTTTGTTAGGTTGCACATTTTGCTGGAACTTCTTAAAACAGTATCCTATGATTGAACTTCTTCAACCTCAAATTTCCAGTCTTTATACTTAACCAATGAAATGTTATTTATATACTCTTTGGAAACATAACATATACTGTAGATAATTATAGCAAAAGTGTAATGGGTAGCAGAAGATATTGCCAAACCAAAATTCTGGAGAACAGATGAGACAAACACATAATATGTGCCTGTATGGGTCACAGTGCTAGGAAATACACTGAAAAGTGAACGAAGAAATAAAAATAAGCCTCTTATAAGAAAAGCTGCTACTTCTGGGCTAATCTATTAGTAGTTTGTTTTGCTTAATTTGAAAAAGAGCTTCAGAATCAGACTCTAGAGTGAATCTTTTAAAACTATATATATTATGCATGTATACACATATACATACTCTATGCATTGGCTTAAATAATATAAAAACAGCACAGGAATAGTTTATGCTGTAGTATTGTGCAGTCTTATTCAGAAATAAGAAAAATGGTTTTTCCATTTAGCTGTGAGTCATTACTTTTTAGTTTCGTGGAGAAATTAAGTTTTAGTGGGGGTCGATACAGCTTTTTTTTTTTGTAGAAAATCAGGTAGCATGGGCTTTGGAGTCAGACAAATCTCGGTTTTAATTTTCAGTGTCCTTATCTCTAATATAGTAATATTAATAGTTACCTCTTCCTGGGTTGTTGAGAGGTTTAAATGAAATAATAAGTTAAGGACTGGCACAGTGCTTAACACATAATAGGTATTCAAGATATGTATACTTCTTTATCATCAGGGGATTGACCTTGGAAGCATATGGGTACATAGAAAGAACCCATAAAAGGATATGACAAGGGGAGAGGAGTTTGTTTTCATTAGATTTAGCAAATTCATTCTTTCCCCCAACTCCCCAGAAAAATTCATTTTAATGCTATTATTTTCCTTATCACCCATAAACAGACAGAAAATTGGCATGTTTCGAAAGAGTGTTAAAACTGCAAGAGTATTACACGGTATCATTACACTACCATCCATTATCTAACTGGGTTTATTTATGAAGGTTAGATTTAGATAATTTAGACTTACCCTTTTTCCATTTTGTGGGGAAAGAGAATCAGAAACTTGAAAGGAAGAGCTCTTCCAAACAGAAAGATAGCTAGAATCTCTCTCAATAGTCTATATAATCTCTTCTAATAATCTTTAGCAAAAGTGACTTTTGAGTTCTTTTAAGTATTTCCTGTATTGATTCTAATTCAGTGCTCATTTCATGTGATGTCTATAGAACTACAGACTTAGATTACAGTCAGAAAACTGAGTAACAGCAGACACCAGGTTTTCAGCTGTTTTTAGGGTTTATTCAGACTGACTACATCACATTCATTTGGATGGATTTAGTGACATCAGTTGATAATTGTAAAGAAACTAGCCTTTAATCTGACATTTTCATATTGATATTAGATAGGAGCCACATGACTATGTCATGGGTTCATTCACAAGAATAATAAACATTATTTTCACTTGTAGCATAAAAGCAGTCTTTAGTGTTATCTTAGAAGCATTAAAACACACACACATATATATAAAATCATATAGATTAAAAAATTCTATCAGCATAGGTTCTGTAATTGTTAATAGATGTAATTGCATAAGGTCGCTATGCATTGTTTCTCATTTTCAGATGAAGCCTGTCACCTTGACATTTTTATATATAATAGGAATCCACAGGTTGTTAAAAACATAAGGAAATTAAGATAATTTGAATTCAGATTATAAAATAGTTCAGGTCTATTCTGATGAAGCAACTTCACTTAGGTCTGAGGCTTTTGGGTCAGCTTTTAAAAGTTTATCTTATTTTTCATTAAAATATGTATGTATAATACTCTATCATGCAAAGAGAAATGGTCAATAGAATTTCTGTGCATATATGGTTGCTGGTTATTTGAAAGCCATTCTCCTCCTAGGATTATTTGACCAATTTTGTATTCAGCTTAGATTAGGGAGAATATAGTGTCTCCTTAGGTAAAATACTTACTAGAACCAAAAAGTCCAGATTAAATTGTTTTTATTTTTATTTTACTGCAGTTTTGTGCAGTTGACCTGATTTTAAAATATAAAACTAGGAAGGCATATTTTCCATCTACCAAAATGTGAATCTTACTTTCATTTTGAAACAAACACCTCTGCTTTAAGAAGATGAACGGTAGTGATAAATACAAAAACGTTAAAATTTTTTAAATGAATAGCGTTTGTTGATCTTTAAAGAAAACATAAATGTGAAATAACTTTAGAGCTTAAAAGTTTTCTTCCTCAAACCTTTTAGGAATTGATTTTATTATCCAAAACAACTTTATTCATACTAAGTGTGACTATCTGAATAATTACCTTACTTTTATAGTTTTTTTTTAAAAAAGCTCTTCTAACTGTAATTATCCTCAAAGAATTGGATTAAGAAATTTAATAATTTTCTGTCATTAGTCCAGCGAGATATTTACTGAATAGCCATTACGTTCCTGGCTGTTAACACTACAAGGACTCCAGCAATGAGCAAAGCAAACAAGCCCTTGCTTTTCCAGAGCCCACATTCTAGAGTCAGATGCTAAACAAATACACAGATAAATATATAATAAAATATTGGTTTAAGTGTTGAAAAGCAAAATCAGAGTAAGAAGGCAGGTAGTCATTTTAAATTAACATTGAGAAATGTTTCCATTTTAAGCATATAAATTCTTTGGCTTCTCTTTTTAAATTTGCTTTTGACTGTTTGCTGCTGGCGAAAATTATTTAAAGTAATTAGGAACTCATCGTAAATATTTTGTACACTACTCTAAAAATCTAACTCCAACTAGTGAATTTAGCATTTATAAATGGAGGTGTCTATAGAGGAATAAAATCTTTGGTTAACCACTACTTTACTTTTAGCAGTAAAGTCTGCAGCTCATGAAATTTGTAATTCTGGAGTGGTTTCAGTTTGCACCATCCCCTGGGGAGCCTGTTGATACAGCACTGAGCTACAGATTATTATTCAGCTGTAGAAGTTTTATGTTTAGGCATTTTCTTACATCTTCCTCTCTCAGTCAGTTGAAATCTTGTATTTTTGCCAAATAAAACAAATCCTATATTAATAAGAAGCTATAAATAAACAGTAGGAGCATGAGTCAGAGCCAGCATCACCCCATTCCTTGTGTGTACCTCTCTAGTACTCCCCAGTATGTTCCTTTTGCACAAACATGTAGTACTGCGTAACTACTGTTCTACAGATGAACTCCAGTTATTTAAGTGAGGCCTGTTTTTTAGAACTAAGTAATACTGTAACTAGTAGAATTCTGGCATGTTACCACAGTCAAAAGCAGAATGTGAAGCTGTATGCTATTGATGGGAGGAAAAAAGAAATATATTTCCTACCTTTCCTGTATAAAGCCCAGAAGATTCCTGTTAGATTTCCAAAGTGGGTTTTTATATAATATAATATAATTCAACATTTTTTCAGAGGAAAAAAGAAAAAGATAAGTTGCTTGAAAGTCCCATCTCTTTTGCTAGTCGGCTTCTGTCTGATAAAATTTTATTCTGTTTTGCTTCATTGTTTATTCATTCAGTAGATGTTCATTGAACACTTACTGTTACCAGGCACTGTGCTACCATAGACTGTATAAAGACAAATAAGCTAAAATCCTTGTTCTCAAGGAATTTATTATTGTAGAGAAAAGTGACTTGTAAATCCAAAATTTCATACTGGGATAGGAACTATAAAAGAGACATCCTGCAGAATACTGAGATTATAAATAAAACTACTATGTTTGAAGCATTTAGTGTCCTAGCTGTTTTATAGAAGTCATTTCATTTAATCCTTTCAACAGCTTTATGAGGTAGATATCATTACACTATTTTACTTGTGCCAAGAGCACTACATTCATCAAGGAAGGAGGAGGTAGTATCAAATTTTTCAGAAAGCAATAGAGTTGGTTATAGAAGGATGAGTAGGGTAGAGAGTGGGAGGAAGATGAGGCAGTGTGGCATTTCAGACAGAGAGGTGAATATGTAAGCACACAGGATGAGTGAGAGAATTGTTGGAATGTAGTCAGTTCTAGGAAATAAAAGATGGCAGGGTCCAGATCATGAAGTTTGGTTCTTAACCTGTAGAAGACAGAAATATGATCAGACTTGCATTTCAGGAAGATAACTCTGTAATTGTTTGCAATTCCTGTTAAACGAAGAAATTTTCTCCAGCATTGACTTATGTTTATTAAATACATATAAAAACTAAATTCTAGAAACATCTTATACAGTTATACGTCACTTAGCAATGGGATACATTCTAGGAAATGCATTGTCAGGCAATTTCTTCATTGTACAAATGTCATAGAGTATGCTTACACAAACCTAGATGTATATCTTTGTTTATATTTATTTTTTCATATGGAAAACCAAATTTCTTAGCCATGTTACTGAATGTCAGTCATTTCCCCTACTTGATCTGCATCACCAACATTAAGTGCCATGTGTCAGATTTCTATATATGTTCCATTATAATCTCATGGGACCACCATAGTACATGCGGTCCATTGTTGACAGACACATCATTATGTGGTGCGTAAGTGTACTTATAGTTTTACAACTACAAAGTGAAGCACAGAGAGGTTACATAACTTAGCCAGTGTCACACAGCTAATAAGTAGCAAAGTCAGGATTCGACGTGTTAAGCCAACTTCATGGACTTAACCACAGTCCTGTATTGCCACTCCTCTTCATTTAAAGGCATGCATGCACATATTAGATTTGGAGACAGTTCTAGAGACACTGAATTGGCAACTACAGTCGACAAAGAGACATTGCAGCAAGTACCTCTACGTTGTTTGTTTCTGTACCCTTAACTTGCAGTGGTCTAGAAGAAAGAATGAAGGAAGGGAAGTGATATATTTGTCAACCTTAACTACATTGTAAAATGAAGCTTTTTTTTTTTTTTTTTTTGAGAGGGAGTCTCGCTCTGTCACCCATACTGGAGTGCAGTGGTGCAATCTCAGCTCACTGCAACCTCCACCTCCCGGGTTCAATCTGTTCTCCTGCCTAAGCCTCCCGAGTGGCTGGAATTACAGGCATATGCCACCACACCTGGCTAATTTTTGTGCTTTTTTTAGTAGAGACGGGGTTTCACCATGTTGGCCAGTCTGGTCTCGAGCTCGTGACCTCAACTGATCTGCCTGCCTTGGCCTCCTAAAGTGCTGGGATTACAGGCTTGAGCCACTGCACTCGGCCTGAAGCATTTTATGATGCTCACTACCAAGTGTTCATAAGAGGTAAATAAAGCCCTTGGGCTAGGTAATGTAAGATCCACTGCAACCTGGAGATGAAGAACTTTGTAAAGGGGATAATTGTTATCACCCGTCAGAGTTTTAAGATGATCTAGATTTAGTCCCACTAATTATATTTCTCCTAACTTTTATAGACAGAGAAATCAGTGAAAAATATGTATTTCTAAGGATTAAATCCCAATCCATAGCTCAAGGCTACCTTTATGTCTAATAGTTGTGATATAATATGTTGCTTAGAATAGGTTCTATAAATGGAATTCACACATAGGACCCCAGAATCGCTTCTTCACAGGGTTTCAGAGTTGGAGGACATATAAAAGGATAAATCAATCCATAAATCTCTAAGTATTCCTAAAAGAAGAGTGGTGTGTCAGTTATTGGCACCAGTACATGATGAATCCTGCTGGGCTGTGGAGAAAGGAGAAACTGACCTGAACAAGACTATACTCTACACAGCTGTCCCTGACATTCTACAATCTGTTAGCATTCAGTATTAATTTCATGGATCAAATCAAGGCATGCAAGTGCATTAAATAACTTTTTAAAAAACAACTGCTGATTGCTGACAGTCTATGAGGGAAGAAAAATTAGGGGCTGTTATTTTCCTATCAACCATTACTCTCATTAACAAGAACAGGAAACATTATGAATAAATAAAACTCTTACATCATACCAGAAAAAAGAACAGCTGAATCCCCTAAAGGATTTCATATTCTATCATCAGACAACTAAAGAAAATAATTCCATATAAATGGCTGCATGAATCATTGAAAGAAACTTCCCTGCTTTTTTAAAAGAGCAACTAGAAGTATTTACTTTTTGAAAATAGAGTAACCATTTGTTAAACCGTATATACCATTGAAGATGTTTTGGGTATAAAAGGGAATTTCCATAATAATTACATAGTAATCTTTTATAGCCAAAGTTATGAAGAAGATCAGGATTTGGGAAAATTGTGGTCAATATTTGATTTTCCTTTTCTGTTTGATAGCCTTATCTAGATTCCCCTAGCTTGAATGTAGTAAATATGAGTGTGTAAAAATGTGTATCTAATTCACCTCTTGGGGGAGGTTTAATGTAACTATAAATAAAAATTCTTTCCCCAGGTTAAAAAAAAAGTTACATAGTGTTTAATTCTACCTTTTCTCATTTCTCTATATCCAAAACTATCACCAAGTACTGTTAATTTTACTTTATAAAGCTCTCTTGATATGTCTCTTCAACCTCATCACCACTGCTTTAAATGAGGCATACTTCCTCATTTGGATTATGGCAGCAGTCTCTCTTCCTTTAGTCTCTCCTTCAAATCCACCTCCATCCTTCATATCATCCATCATGTATTTTTCCCTGCCTAAATTCCTTGGTTGGCTTCTATTAAATCCAAGTTCCTTAAGCATGGCAAACAGGGGCCAGCTTCCACGAGCTGGTCCATACCTCTCCTGCCTTATTTCCTGACACTTTTCCTTATACCTTGAGATCCAGCTTGCCAGTAGTTCCCCAATACCTCCACCGCATATACAACCACATACATATACACCCTTATCCCCTCCCTCATGTACCACCCATATATAATTCTCTTTACTGCATCCTTTATCACACTCCTACAAGCCTTGAAGCAATCTGAACACAGAAACCATCTTTGATTTTCAACTCCTAATTGGGACTGAACATACTTGTCTTGAACATAGATTGCTGCCTTGTTAGTATAGGTATCCTAATATGGCACATGTGTATAGTTGAAGCTATAATGCATTCCCTAAGTTCCCTTTCAGGACTAAAGGGTTATTTCCCAACAGCTGGAAGTCCTGCTGCCAGACAGCCTTCTTCAGGAATTGCCTTGTCCCCAACTCAAGACAACCCTGAAGGACCTTTCCCAGTTTTCCATGGGGTCCGCTGAGGCCTTGAGATTGTACTGAAGTCAACTTCTCCCTCTGCTGTTGCTTCCCTTCCACAGGTGTTTATCACAAGAACAATCCCTAATAAACTTCCTGTAAGCACACTCTCAGAGTCAGCTTGCTGGGGAACCCAAGCTATAACAACATGTTTATCTTGTTGACACTTTCTTCTGAGTTCTAAATCATGGGAAGTTACGGTTATCCAAAATCTTACTAATTGGAAGATCATTTCATCAGACGTGTATTGAGCACCTGCTCCATGTCAGGCATTGTGCCAGATACAATGGAAACAAATCAAGACTTGGCCCCTGTCCTGGAGTTTACAGTCTGAGGTGACAGTTACATATGAACCTAACTGTACTAAAGCATCTTGAGAATCTTTTTGATTCAAATGTCAATAATTTTAGTATAAAATTCAAAAGCATGGATTTTGTGGTGTTACAAAGAACAAAAGGAAAATATTTCAGGGGAAGGAAAATGAATATAAATAAGTAGAATGAAATTTTAGAAGAGCACAGAATTTGTCTTTATAATTCTGAAAGCCTTTAGGGAAAAGGTAATTTTTTCACTTTTTATTTTGAAATAATTTCAAACTTACAGAAAATTCACATGAATACTGAACTCCCATACACCCTTTATGCAGATATATCAGTTTTTAACATTTTCCCTCATTCTGTTTCTTTACACACATACAATTTATTTTTGTGAACTCTCTGAGAACAGGTTAAATACTACATTGTATCACTTCATACCTTAAAAATGTAGTATCTCCTAGAAACAAGGGTATTCACCTCCATAACCACAATGCAGTTGTCAAATTCAGGTAATTTGACCTTGATCTTTAATCTACAGTCCAGATTCAGATTTTGTTAATTGTCCCCAAAAAGATGAGTTTAGGAAGAGTCATATAACTTAACATTTGTAATGTAAATTAAAGATCTCGGAAGTTTGCTAACCTGATTTAAATACCACAGTGAAATGAACCACTTCTGATTTTCTACAGAGAAAGCAAGGATTAGGTCCAGGTTACCTGTAAAGGTGTGACTTAGGGCTCCCCAGAAGTGAACCTTGCTCTGGAGACCCCATTTGGTGAGGTTCTTTTCAAAAGAGATTGTATATTTTTGACCCAGGGATTGTCGATTTGTTGAGCTCCCATGTAAGTATGCCGCCTTGCCATTAACAGGTCTTCACAATGCTTACTTAAACGACATTCTTTGGAACTGTCTTTCATAGTCAGGCGACCCGCCAGCCAGGCCGCCAGGTAGGTGGAAGGGCGGCTTCGGGAACTAGATCCGGCTGGTTCTCTGCTAACATGTGGTCCTCGATGCTCTAGCGGATTGGCCCCAAACCTCAGCACACAGAGCTTTGGTAGGGCTGGGGATGCAGGTCAGCCTGCTGAAGGCGTCTAGAGGACTTGGGCGGGGGCGTGACTTCCTGCTGCACCACTTCCTTTCCAGCCATGTGGGCTTCTGGGACCCTATGACATAATTTCTGGAGTGGTCTGTTGGGAGTTGTGGCGGCGGCGAGGCCCAAGCACAGATGGCCAAGGCGGGTGTAAAACCCGGGTCGTGTCCACCCCAAAGCTCGACGCCTCTAGAAGCCATGGCTTTTCTGCTGAAGCTAGAGCCGGACATGCAGGGGAAAGTAGATTTGTTTCGAGCCCGTATCGCCCAGGAGGCCGAGGATCTCGTGTCCACCTTCTTTCCTCAGAAGGTCTTGGAGCTGAATAGCCGAGTTCAGGAGCTCCGGCTGCAAGACCTGTCCAGAATCCATTCGGTGCCAACCTCGGAGCCCCTGGCCACCCCAGGCAACGTGGGAGATGGGCCCAACCAAAATCTGCCAGTTCTGCTGACTCAGTTCTCCATCAAGGTCCCAGCACTGCTTGGCAGCGAGGGACAGCTTCTGCGGAGCAACCAGCATCTGGTGGAGCTGACTGAGTGGGTGAAACCTGAGATCAAGCTGCTGAGAGAAAAATGCAACACAGTGCAGATGTAGGTGCACCCGCTTATCCTGAAGGTGGAGGACGGCAACAACTTCAGGGTGTCTATCCAGGAAGACACTGTGGACCAGCCGTGGACCGTGGAGAGCACAGCGGCCTCCTCTCTATGCGGCTTCTCCACCTACTACAACACCTAGGCCAAGTTGGTATCCAAGATAGTCAAGTACCCCCAAGTGGAAGATTATCGCTGCACTGTAGCAGAGGTCGACGAAAACGAGTACCTGAGTGTGTGCCAGATCCTGCTGTACCTACGGAACGAGTATGCCACCTTGCGTGATGTAATCCTTAAAAACATCGAGAAGATCAAGATCCCTCGGAGCACCAACCGTGATAACCTATACTGATAGCCTTTCTCCACCCCACTTGCCTTCAGGAGTTGGCGGAGCTGTTTAGGCACCTAGAAGGCTGGTTATTAATGACTCTACAGGTCATGAAATTACTGGAAATGTGTGTTACCATTTAGAATTTCATACAGCTTATCCTCATACTGAATCATCTTTTGGTGTAATTTTTATATGATTTTCCTTTTGTGAGGAGAATGGGGACAAACCATCAAAAAGAAAAGACTGCCATTTTAAAAAGCAGCTTTGTAGATAAATGTTGGCCAAAGTTTCTTTATTATGGCCTTAGCGACATTGAATGGTTTTAGGGGCTACTTAAAAACTAAATCTTAAAGTTAAATGAAGTTTTTCCTAAAGTTCTGCTATCCGTTGAACTTTGTTCAAACTTACAGAAATGCTCCTTTTACACCATCATTTTTCTGTTTTTGCAAGGAACGGAGTTTAAAGGGATATGCTTAGGTCATTGTATGCCTCCTGTTTAACAGATTGAAATAAAACTTGGTTATAAAATTTTGTGATGGCCTGAGTGTGCTTATCTGAGCTTTAATTTTCAGATGTGGACAATTCAGATGATAATTTCCTACATCAGGTGGACTCATACACTTGATATTTTTCAACTCTGATGGGTAAGAAAAGTAAGCAAAGAGTAATATATTTTAATTATTCTAAACAAATGGACATCTACTTCCCTTAGAATGAAAAGAGGAATCTGTGGAAAATGACTTCCTTCCATAACCTTCTATCATCTCAGGATCTTCATTTCTTTTTACACAATTTAGAATTTCTTCTGTATATCCATTTGTCTCTTTAAGTCTCTGCTAAATCCATCAAGCTTTGTATCCCATAATACTTTTTCCCCCAGTTGATTTTCATTGCCCTTTCTTTTTGTCTCTTAGATATTTCTTAAAGTCCCTCATTAGCATTTCCCTCTCAGGTTATACAGGTCATTCTTTTTTTTTTTTTGAAATGGAGTCGCGCTCTGTCATCCAGGCTGGAGTGTGGAGTGCAGTGGCGCGATCTCAGCTCACTGCAGCCTCTGCCTCCCAGGTTCAAGAGATTCTCCTGCCTCAGCCTCCCTTAGTACCTGGGACTACAGGCGCATGCCACCACACCCAGCTAATTTTTGTATTTTTAGTAGAGACGGGGTTTTGCCATGTTGGCCAGGCTGGTCTCGAACTCCTGACCTCAGGTGATCCACCCGCCTTGGCCTCCCAAAGTGCTGGGATTACAGGCGTGAGCCACCGCGCCTGGCGGGTCATTCTTTAAAGACTCTAAAATGTGGCTTTGTGTTCTTTTGCTACGTCGTTGAGGGGAAGCCATTGTCTTCTCAACAGTAAGCTACATGGTTGGTATTTTTAAAGTTCAGCATTTCCAGATTTCATTTGCAGGTAAGATAAATTACTGCACTGTGAGTCTATTCTAACCTATGTAGATTAGAAAAATCATACACTGGTTTAGTGGAAACTTTATTTTCTTTCTTTCTTTCTTTCTTTTTTTTGAGATGGAGTTTCGCTCTTGTTGCCCAGGCTGGAGTGCAGTGGCGCGATCTCGACTCACTGCAGCCTCCACCTCCCAGGTTCAAGGGATTCTCCTGCCTCAGCCTCCCAAGTAGCTGGGATTACAGGCATGTGACACCATGCCCAGCTAATTTTGTATTTTTAGTAGAGACGGGGTTTCTCCATGTTGGTCAGGCTGGTCTCAAACTCCTGACCTCAGGTGATCTGCCAGCCTCAGCCTCCTAAAGTGCTGGGATTACAGGCGTGAGCCACTACGCCCCGCCACGGAAACTTTATTTTCAAAGTAAACTCCTGAAAGATGATAACAAGTGAAACTATTCTTTTGTCGACCTTCTGAAAAGCCTGCGTCTTTCAAATCTGTGCTTAAAAAGCAACAACAGCAAAACGTATTGCCTAATAGAAAGACGTCTTACTTCCTTCCCCTTCAAGTAAAAAGAGTTCTTTTTATTTTCCCTGTAAGGTGTTCTATCTGAGTCAGAAAAGTGCCGGGAACCCTAAATCAGTTCATACCATTTGACAGGCTTTAATTGCACACAAGTGTATAATGGACAATGTAAGGGAAGAACAAATGTTGCTTAATTTTTCAACTAATGTTAATCATCTAAGACTTAACATATCTGTTCCTCACATAATATAATCATCTTTTGCTTGTTTCTTTTACTCAAACTGTCAAGCTTTATGACAGATTGAAATAAATTTTCTCCAATCCCTGGCATGCCTTTTACTGAGAAAATATGTCCTTTGTAGTTAAAGATTTCTGGTATATGCATTTTTCACCTTTTTCCAACTCTGTATCAAATTAAGTTGGCTCTGGAATACTTTATAAAGTCCCTACTTCTGCAAAAATTAATCTCTTTGTGATTTTCCCCTTTCTTGCAAATGATTGGAAAAACTTTTATAATAATAAACTTAGGAACTGGTGTTACAATATGGTATCCAATGTGAATCATTTGCCTGTTATTAGTACTTGATACTTGAAGCCACGTTTTTGTTCCTTTTAAGATGGCAGCTGAATTGAGCAGGTGTTTTTTTTTTTTTTTAAGAAATGGTTTTAAAAACTTATTTTGGAATTAATTTTAGTTTTAAATTCTAAAACTAAAACATGAAGGCCACTAAAATTTGATTGGAAGTTGAAATTAGTAGATCTAATTTTTATGATTGAGTGAAATGTCTTTCTTAAACCACATAAATGATGGAGAAGAGTCTTAAAGTTCTTAAACTTCAAACTTCTTAAATGTTTGGGCTTAGTTTTAAAAAATTACTGAATCGTTTATAAATTTTTCTTTGGTTATTAGAGGCAACATTTGTTTTGTAGTCTTTTTTTTTTTTTTTTTTTGAGACAGAGTTTCACTCTGTCACCCAGGCTGGAGTGTAGTGGCGTGATCTTGGCTCACTGCATCCTCCACCTACCAGGTTTAAGCAATTCTCTGCCTCAGCCTCCCGAGTAGCTGGGATTACAGGCGCCCACCACTAAGCCCAGCTAAATTTTTTTTGTATTTTTAGCAGAGACGGGGTTTCACCATCTCGGCCAGGCTGACCTGGAACTCTTGACCTCGTGAGCCACCCGCCTTGGCCTCCCAAAGTGCTGGGATTACAGGCGTGAGCTGCTGTGCCTGTCCTATTTTGTAGTCTTTATGAGGTTTACATATTTATATAGAATTCTTACCAAGTAGTCTCAACCATTAATAGATAACTGTGTGATCAATTTAAGTGATTTTTAATTTCAGGCCAGATGCAGTGGCTCATGCCTGTAATCCCAGCACTTTGGGCGGCCAAGGTGGGCAGAACACTTGAAGTCAGTTCAAGAACAGCCTGGCCAACATAGTGAAACCCTGTCTCAAGCAAAAATTACCAAAGTTAGCTGGGCATGGTGGTGTGTACCTGTAGTCCCAGCTACTCTGGAGGCTGAGGTGGGAGAATTGCTTGAACCCAGGAGGCAGAAGTTGTAGTAAGCTGAGATCATGCCACTGCACTCCAGCTTGGCTGACAGAGTGAGAACCTGTGTCAAAAAAATAAATAAATAAAAAGCTTTTTAATTTCAAAAGTACCATCTCAATGGTCAGAAATTTGAAAAGTATAAAAGGAGAAATCACCTATGGTTTATTAGCCTAACAAAATCATTACTATTTGTGTGTGTTTTACTTATTTTAAAGGATGCAAATATGTTTTTACATCATTGCAATATAGTATATGCCTACTTTTATAGAGGATAAACATCTGCATTTAAATCCAATCTAATATTATAACTTCGTTTGATAGATATCCCCTGATTCAGATAACAGATACATCCATCCCCCCAAATATTTTTAAGGCTCTGTTTCCTAATTGTGAAAATGATGCTTGTCTGAGGCAGGAATTGTGATTAGAGTATGGAACATAGAGATCAAGTAGCTGAGAGGAAATGTGCCTATATGACTGTGAGAATGTCTAGATATTTAGAATAGGATTTTACTCTGCTTTTAGGTTGGGGCTTCATAATAGCTTTAGCAACATATCTGATCATTTTATTACTCAGTGCTTTTTCCCTCCCCCTAGAGCATTTAATTACCTCTAAAAATATGTACAAGAAAGCATTCATGCCTTATACTGATTAGATGAACTGTTTCAGCTTTCATGATTTGGTATGAGTAGGAGGGAATTCTACTTCCTCTGTCAGCACTTAAACATTTCTGGAAAATGCTGTAGTGCATTGACATCAGGCATTTTAAAAAAATTACTGATCTTTGAGAAAAAATAAAGGACCCAGTGAGTTACAGAAATAGATGCTGGACCATCCCTGTTCTCTGCATTAGAAAACTATACTGCTAACACATAGAAATAACTGCTCACCTTGAACTGAAATTATCCATGGGAAGCCAAATACATCCGTCTATCTATCGATCAATCGATAGATAGATGTATTTGTCTCATTCTGTCGCCCAGGCTGGTGCAGTGGCACGATCTCGGCTCACTGCAACCTCTACCTCCCGGTTTCAAGTGATTCTCCCACCTCAGCCTGCCAAGTAGCTGGGACTACAGGTGTGTGCCACAACTTTTGTAATTTTGATAGAAACAGGGTTTCTTCACATTGGCCAGGCTGGTCTTGAACTCCTGACCTCAAGTGATCTGCCTGCCTCGGCCTCCCAAAGTGCTGAAATTACAGGCGTGAGCCACCATGCCCAGCCTCCATATTGGATGATTATACATTTGTATATATTTTTCTTTGCTTGCTTTATTTTGATGAGTCTTCAAGTCAGTAGCAGAATTTTATTAGTGAAGTGTAGTAATCCCAGTTACTCAAATTTAAAATGTTTCACTAATTCGTAAACTGAATTTAACGAATTCTCTTTCATAGAGAATGTTGTGTTATTTTTACTTATTGGTGAAAACCTAGCTGGTGCAGATGAACAGGAGTTGAACCTATTATCAGTAAAATTAGATTCCTTTTACAATTTGGCCATTTATTTTAGCTTTATTATTTAATCTCATTTTTACAAAGTTATGCAATAGTATATTGGAAAAATAATATTGCTTTGAAAGTGTGAAGTATTTAGAATTTCTTAAATAAATACATAGTTTCCAGTTTAGATGTTTGAGATTTAGAGGTGTACTTTTAGCCCCTTGTTTTATAGATGAAGAAATTTAGAACCAGAGATATATATGGCAGCACACAACTCATCTGTGACAAAACAAGGTCTAGAAGTCAAATCATCTTCCATTTCAGGCTAGTGCACTTTTCACTGCACTTTACTATGTTCTAATCAGTAAATAAAATTACATTAGAAGAGAGTTCTTTCAGAAATACGCAAACCAGTAAAATTTCAACAAATTAACATCCCTTTCAAGTTGTGTGTTATTTTTTTCTGCAAAATGTAAGAGAAGTTGAAATGTTTCCAACTCAGAATGGACTATAATATTTTTACTGAATTAAATATTATGTAAAGAGCTGGGCTCGGTGGCACACGCCTGTAATCCTAGCACTTTGGGAGGCTGAAGCGGGCGGCTTGCCTGAGCTCAGGAGTTTGAGACCAGCCTGGGCAACACGATGAAACTCTGTCTCTACTAAAATACAAAAAATTAGCCGGGCATGGTGGCGTGCACCTGTAGTCCCAGCTACTCACAGGCTGAGGCGGGGGTGGGTGGATCACTTGAGCCTGGGGAAACAGCGATTTCAGTGAGTCAAGGTGCCATTGCACTCCAGCCTGGGAAACAGAGCGAGACCCTGTCTCAAAAAATAAAATAAATAAAAATATTCTACTGGCCAACTCCTCCCCCACCTTCTAACCTTCAGCACCAAAGAACTGCTACATAGATTTGTCATGGCTGCTGCTCCTAAAAAACCTACAGAATAAAAGGGGAAAGAAGAGCTGTAGTTTTCTGTTCGGGAGGAAGCCTGAAAGGGTCATTTCCCAAAAGAAGTTTATCTTTTAGAGCTGGACTGGTCAGTACAGTAGTCACTAGTCTTGAAATGTAGCTAGTCCTAACTGAGATGTGCTGTAAGTGTAAAATACACACTAGATTTTGAAGACTTAGGGTGAAGAAAAAGTAAAATATTTTAATAACGCTTATGTTGCTTACATGTTGAGTGATAATATTTTGGATACATTAAATAAAGTAGATTATTAAAATTAAATTTATATGTTTCCTTTTACTTTTTTATTTTGTGTGCCCGAAATTTTAAGGTTATATATGTGGCTTGCTTATATGCCTCACAGTATATTTCTATTAAACAACACTGCTCTGGAACTAAGATTTCTAAGGTAACTGAGATGATCCTTGGAGTTGAGCCTAAACCTGCTATTGTGGTATATTTTGGAGATGTGGGTTTCCATTAAGTATAGATTTTTTTGACTCCTAGTAAATTTTTATTGATTCGTCATCTGGTTCATAATGTACAGTTCAGTAAAAGCCATTCAGAGAGAGGCTAAACATTGTAAGCCAAACCTTCTTACAGTGCAACTTGGTCTTGGAACTTAGAATGCTTACAGGAATGGATGGCTAGCATGTGCTTTATGCAAGCCTTTTAAATATCATATCCAGGCTTTTGGTGAGAGACTAGAGTACTAATATTCTGTATTGCTAATTCAGGGCTGCTCCATATGCTTTATAAACCAAATAGAGGGTAGATTTAGCATGAATATTGAGACATTTACCCAGTGTTTTTATCTGGATGAAAGAATAACGTACCTCTGGTGCCTCGAGAGTACCTATAGGCAGTTAGGCTTTTTCTCAAGGAGCAATATTTGAACACTCAATTAAATCCCCATGATTTCATTGAATTCCCATAATATAGTTATATAGTACTCATTGTATTCTGTGTGTGTGTGTGTGTGTGTGTGTGTGTGTGTTTTTGAGACAGAGTCTCACTCTGTCACCCAGGCTGGAGTGCAGTGGTGTGATCTCAGCTCACTGCAACCTCCACCTCCTGGGTTCAAGCAATTCTCCTGCCTTAGCCTCCCAAGTAGCTGGGACTATAGGCGCACGCCACCACGCCCAGCTAATTTTTGTATTTTTAGTAGAGACAGGGTTTCACCACGTTGGCCAGGCCGGTCTTGAACTCCTGACCTCAGGTGATCCTCCCACCTCGGCCTCCCAAGGTGCTGGGATTACAGGTGTGAGCCACCATGCCAGGCCTGTATTCTGTATTTTTATGTATATCCTCACTAAATAAGTTTCTTGAGAATAGTGTAGGGTTTTTTATTCACCCTTTTTCCATTATGGTGTTTTGCATATGGTAAAATTCTAAAGTATTCTGAATTAAATTGAGCTAAACCAAACCTGGATGAAACTAAAGAAAATCGTTTCTCCCCTTTCTTATTAGAGGAGGCACTTTGTTACAACAGAGGATATATGTGGATAAGTGTACCCAGGAATATCTAAGAATATTGAGACATCTACAAATCTAATTCAGAATTAAACAAAGGCCAATGAAGTTTCTACACTGTTTTCTGGCTTCTAATTAAACATTTTTTTCATATCACAATAATATAAATATTTTAAAGTACTCCAGGCAGTTCTCCTTCAGTATTCCCAGGATGTCATTAAGCCTATTCACCCTGCAACAGCTGCAAGTTATTCCAAACATCTGTACTGAATCTTTACACTCTACAAGCCCATTTGAAATCAACTGTGTCACCCTATTAACAGCTTCAGTAATTCTGTATTACTTTTCTAACCAAGAGTTAGGGAGAAATAAGTCTAGTATATCAGAATGAAGAATCCTGAAAATTGCTTTTCAAAACCGATTCTCTGTGGTCACGAACATAATGTTTTTATTTACCCTTCCAGATTTTGGTACTTAAAAAGTTAGTTTCTTAAATGTGTAAAATTTAGATCATTTGATAAATGATTAAAAAGAATTTCCCTTAAGTTTATTAAGTCTTATTTGGTAGTAAATATAAAAGACAAAACATTCCATGTAAAAATTATTTCATACATTTTAAACAGTTTAAATAAAGTAAGTGTAGTCAACTCAAAACTCCACTGCCTTATTCCTCTGGGTCTTGCATATTTATTGGTGGAAATTCTTCTCTGCTATTTTTTTTACATTTTACGTTGTGGGATAGGCACAGAATTATTGAACCTATGACCTATATATTCCACAGCTTACTTCAATGCTTCTATTAGGCACCCGTCCAGAGTTGAAGAAACGTCTCAGATCACAGCAGGTTCTCAAAAAATGTCATTTTGTTTAGCTTCATTTCAATATAACATTGATGAGAAAAAAAATCCGTTCCCAGCTGGGACCACTGTCTGTGTGGAATTTTCACGTTTTCTCCATGTGTCTGCACAGGTTTTCTCCAGTTTCCTCCCACATCCTTATAACTTTTGCTTCACAAACATTTATTGACTTAACTTACCATCACTACGACCGCCATCACTTACTGATTCACCAAAAATTGCATAAATTATCTTACTTGTTTTTATTAGTTTTTATTAAATGTATAGCTCACATTTATTTCAATATTTAATATTAGAAGTGCTTGGGGTCTTTATTTAGAAGTTTGGTGATGTTTTTATAGCCAGAAATATGCTGTAGGAACGTAACTCTCGTTTATATCAATTAGGCTATCGTAAAACTGGTTTCCTTTATGTCATTTCACTTAAAGAATTTATGGATGACGTGAGGAATAGTACTCAACTTTTGCTTATAAATAATTAACAGATGACATGAAAAGAGACCTCTTAGGAAGCAATTTTTACGAGCCTGCTGAACTGGGAGTTAACATTTTCAATAAGAAGCCATTAAGTCAAATATAATCTTTTGCATTTAAACTCTACATCATTATATTATATTACTAGAAGTCTAAAAACCAAACAGTATGGTAGGAAGAATAAAATGTTACTTATGAATATAATTTCTGATTATACTTTTAGAAAGAGGATTAAAAGTATTGATAACAAATGAAGTCAGAATAGCTTGATTAAAGTAGTTTATTTAAAGTATCTCCTTAATGTTATAGTATATGCTAATTATTTGCTTTGCATATGTACACATCATGACATACATTTATGCATTAGCTGAGACATGTTCATTCTGTAAGTTTTGTACAAAACTAATGATCTTCAGTTACACAAGAACATTTAAAAGTTTTACATTTGAAATAGATAATTAAGCAATGCTGTGTGAAACTGAAAAATGAAAACTTTGATTAAAAAAAGTATTTTCAAATATAGGATAGTACATGTATATGAGAATACTTTTTTGGGTATAATCTTAGTAACATCATTATGGTGTTATGTAAACATATGACATATGACATATAAAATTATAGTAGATAGATCACTGTGTTACCCACTTACACATTCTTCTGTCGTATTAAGCAACAAACATTATTCTTATCTATAATAAAGCAGATATTTCTGTCTGTCATACATATGAAATATTTGTATTTATTGGAAGTAATTTTTAAGGCTAGTCTTTTTTTATAATTTCAACTTTTATTTTAGATTTGGGGTAGATGTGCAGATTTGTTACATTGGCATATTGGGTGATGCTGAGGTTTAGGGTATGAATGATCCCATCACCCAATAATGAGTATAGTACCCAACCAGTTAGTTTTTCAACCCTTGAGTAGACATTGCTCCAAAGGAAGATATACAAATGGCCAATAGCACATAAAAATGTGCTCAATATCATTAGCCATTAGTAGAAATAAAAATTAAGAAATGTTTAAAATATTTAATGTTTTATTTGAAAAAATAAACCAATTAAAATTTTAAATAACACTTTTAATGGAAAATAATTATATCTCCCAAAGCAAAAAAAAAAAAAAAATAGAAGAGTAGCACTGTTTTACAGTTTTGCAGATTTTTAATATGTGATTTAATGGAAGATAACAAGATTCTTATATATTTCTGTATTCAGTCTGTTGCAATATATTGTTTTAGTTGAAATATATGAAGAAAATCTACCCTCATGCAGGTAAGTAGTTGCAAAGGGAAGGAGTACTTTAATAGCCTTTTCAAATAATTGTGAATTATTGTTTTGATACTACATAAAAACTCAGCAAGTGGTAATTTCTTTAAAGATTAGTTGCACTATAGAATCTAAAGCCATATCAGTGATACTTTTACCCTCTGTAACATTAAAAATCCATTGATCTATCTTGCAGTTTGAATGGAACTTGTACCCATGCATGATTTTGTAACATCATTCACTGCTCATTTGGAAGATACTGGTTCACTAAGAGTTAGGCAGATCTTCTAAATATGAACATATTTCATTATACAATGTCAAAAAATCACATTCATTAAGATCACCACGAATCACATCAAGAAAGTCATACTCATGGTGGTAGATACATGGTTTCCGAAATTCGGATTTTCACTCAAAATCCCAAATTTTATAATTTGCAAATACTGTCAAGTATTTTCTTTGAAATATCAGGCTTACTGCATTTTTAAAAAGTGCTTAATGGGTTACCCATGCCTGAATAACAATAATTCGCCATTATTTCAAGTAAAAGTGGTATTGAAAAAAGTGGGTTGTTCAGCCTGTAAATCATTCACCCAAGTGCTTTTTCTTGAGATAGCCATTACGCTTCAGTAGGCAGCAAAACAGTTTTTTATGTTCTTGCCCTTTCATCACAGAGAATGTTAGTAATTTTTACTGCTTCAACAAGGATATTCTAAACTGAAATTGGCTTTAAAATATTTTATTCATTTATTCATTTGTTGGCTGATTCATTGTTACTGTATGTGGTGGTGAAGAATACAGTGACTACTAGACTAGCTTGGTGCCACTACATAGATTTATACTAAGGCCTAGCAGTTTGGCTTTGCTTTTTCACCAACAGAGTAAATTTCAACAAAGTGCAAAAAGGCTTGAAAATAGTTTGACCTGAAAGGGTCTTAGAGATTCTTGCCTCCTTAGGGAAAAAACTAGTTAAAAAGCTATTATAATAGCCCTCTTTAGCTAGTTTACATTATAAATCGTTTGTGGTTACCTACTATATGAAAGGTTGTAGTAGATCCTGGGGATTCACCAATGAACAAAACAGATGAAAATGTCTGCTGTTATGGAGCTCATGGAGCTCATTTATAAAGGGTAACGATATATAATAGGTGTTAGAGAGAAAAGTAAAGCAGAGAAAGGAAAGGAGGTGTGTTTGGTGGTAATGTGTGTGTACAATTTAACTAAGGTGGCTAGGAAAGACCTCACTGAGAAATTGACATTTGAATGAAGATCTGAAGTGGGGGCAGGTAAAGGTGTGTGCCTCTACAAAGGCCACAGCTGAGGCCGCCCTTCTTTATCTACCTCTTTTCATCTTTCCAACTTCCAGACCTTTTTTTTCTGCTGATAACTCATACCTTTTAATTAAACTTTAATTTAATTTAATTTAATTTCTTCCAACTCTGCTCTCCACCACTTCCTTGCCCCTAGTACACACACAATTAATCAGCACTTACAAAAACAAAAATTTACCTCTTTACAAAAGGTACAGGGATAGAGTAGAGGCTTTGAATACTTGCGCTTCAATTATTTTTCTCCTGTCATCTCTTATATTAAAGGAAATAAAATATAGGGGTGTCTTCTTTTCCTGGTTGAATTGGTAGAGAATATCTATGGCAGTTAGTGCTAATGTTTATAAAAAGGAATAAACACAAGTGAGATCATGATGGAGAGAGACCAAATCAGTAGGGACCAAATTATAAAGAGATTTCATTTCTAGGCTGAAGAGTTTGGATTGGTCATGTGTGCCTGTCATCCTTTATTTCATTCAGTAGTGGAACAATGGCTCTCAACTATGTGGTTGAGGGAATAAACTTAAACAACAAATCTAAATTTCCTATATCAGTTGCATTTAACTGTTGCATTTCCTCAGGGACTTCACTCTCCTCAAACTTTTTGGTCCCTTTTTTTAAAAAAAAAATTATTGAACACTTATAAGTGTTGAAATACTAACTTGTCTAATCTTTATAAACAATCGGTGCAATAGGTGTTGTTACTGTCCCTATTTTACTAAAGAGAAAATGAGGACACAGATTAAGGAACTTGCTCTATATCCTACAGCTAGAAATTAAGTGATGGAAGCAGAATTCAAACCCAGGCAGTCTAGCTCCAGAGTCCATCCTTTTAATCTCTGTCTGTGCCACTCTGGCCAGTGTTTGTGAATGCAGAGTCCTGGAACTATCTGCATCAGAATCACCAGGGATACTTGTTAATAGTGAAAAATTCTGGCCCACCTCAGACTTACCATGTAAGAAATTGTTTTTCAAGAGTTGAGGAATGTGGGTATTTATATTATAAAATCCTGCAGGTGATTCTGATATGTATCTTTTGTTAAGAACTTCTGTTTTAGAAGGACCTACTATTGGCACTGTTTTTGCTTCTGATCCCAGCTTCCTATGATTAAATGCTTTCTGAAAGATACATAGTTAGTACAGAACTTAATACAATTATACTATTCTATACTATTATACCCCAGTTTGACTTTTAAGCTGTTACCACCTGAAATTTAAATGAAATCCTTTTTAGAACAATACTTGACCAAACAATTTAAAAATTGTATTTCCTACAAATGCATCATACCTTAAAAATGCACTTTAAAACTGAATGGAAGCCAGGCATGGTGACTCACGCCTGTAATCCCAGCACTTTGGGAGGCTGAGGTGGGTGGATCACCTGAGGTCAGGAGTTCGAGACCAGCCTGGCCAACATAGCGAAGCACTGTCTCTACTAAAAATACAAAAATTTGCTGGGCATGGTGGCGGGTGCATGTAATCCTAGCTACTCAGGAGGCTGAGGCAGAAGAATCACTTGAACCCAGGAGGCAGAGGTTGCAGTGAGCTGAGATTGCGCTACTGTACTCCAGCCTGGGTGACAGAATGAGACTGTATAAAACAAAACAAAACAAAAAAACAAAAAACAAAAACACACACACACACACACAAAAAAAACTGAATGGAAACTGAGAACTTACTGTTCTATTTATGATGAAAGAAAACTGGTAGGCTTTAGAAAGTACACCCTATGTGATATGAAAAGTGAATTCTTCTAGATTGTGGAACAGCTTTATATAGTATCGTACCTCCATCTTTAACTAGGATTGCAGCTGGCAATAAAGCTCAGCTTCTAATGCGAGCAAATGTTGAGTTTGGCTATTTTGTTAACCCAAGATCCTGAGAGAAAATTTGTTCACTGATGTACATAAAGCATATTATAGTTAAAATTTCTTATTCCACTTTGTAGTTTGCCTTGTTAAGACTAGTCTTTCCTAAAATGTGCTTTAGGGGCATTTTATAGTCCTCCATATTTCTTTATGTGACGCCAACATCAAAATTGCTTTGAAAAGGATCAAGATCTGGAGTGAAGGCTGGAGGAATAGCTAGACACTGAGGCTCATGCAAGGAGAGATAACTTTAGAAATATAAATTACATGAAACCCCTTTTTTTCTCCCCTTCCAGAAATTTGTAGAATCATTGATATGAAAGAGTTGGCTAGTATATCTCCCTGTGTTCCCTTCCCACCCTGCTGTGCTGTCCACACAGACACAAGTGGCATTTGAGGTAACTTTTGAGATTCTGCTGGGTTAAAAAAATATATATTTTTTGTCTCAACCCAACATGTTCCCTCTTTTTTTCAACAAAAAGTATAATGATTCTCCTATATATCTATGTTTAGCTTTTTGCTAGAAGTGTTTCCTAATAACTTTTCTCAGGAAACTTGTTGACTCAATTTACTGTAGCCATAGAGCCTCCTACCTGACCCCCTGTGGTCTGCTTTGGTAGCACACCTGTAGGAGGCAATGTAATCTTCAGGAAATTCACTTCCTACCAGTAGTCCTGAGTAAAGTGAATTTTCTAAAATGAAACATCTTGTAAACATTATATATGACAAACTCCCAAGTGGTTAAACTCTTTATGCATTTAGTGTTTGATCTTTTTCCTTAAGAAGACTTTTTTTTGGATTGCTGTCCTGTTGGCACTCAACAAATTACAATTGCTAATAAGTTTCAGAGGCCCTAACTTATTTTCCTAAATCATATACTTCCCAGTTTTTGAAAAGGCTCTCTATTATAGCTAACAAAGTTTTGAACTTTGATTAACTCAAGTGTTTTTGTTGTTGTTGTTTTGTTTTTTGTTTTTTGTTTTTTTTTTGAGACGGAGTTTCGCCCTGTCGCCCAGGCTGGAGTGCAGTGGCAGCGATCTCGGCTCACTGCAAGCTCAGCCTCCCAGGTTCACGCCATTCTCCTGCCTCAGCCTCCTGAGTAGCTGGGACCACAGGCGCCTGCCACCACGCCTGGCTAATTTTTTTGTATTTTTATTAGAGACGGAGTTTCACCATGTTAGCCAGGATGGTCTTGATCTCCTGACCTCATGATCCATCTGCCTCGGCCTCCGAAAGTGCTGGGATTATAGGCGTGAGCCACTGCGCCTGGCCAACTCAAGTTATTGAATGAAGTAATATGAAGCACATGGGCAGAGACTTCCTGGTCCTATACCTGTCCAAGGCATGTAACCAACATTTTGTTTAAGAGCTTTCCCTAGGGAGATCAATCCTGACCTGGTTTAGAAACATTTTTTCCTGAAACTCTCATGAAAAGAGAAGAATGATTTTGGATGCTACTGTCTTATCAGAAAGTATTTACAAGAAACCATTTTGACCAAGAAACTCAAAATTAATTCTGGTTTTTAAAAAGAGAGGCATATATCACTCTTAGATTGAACCTTATGAAATTACTGATATTTGACTCACAAAAGTGACAGTTTTTTATGGTCCAACCTAATACTTTTTGGTGTTAATAAAAGGGAGGCAGGGTTAGTTGGGCAGTTTGTGGGGGACATCCTACAGAGTTTGACATGAAAAGTATATCTTAAATCAAAACTTGAATTTGTACTTATTAGGATTTCAAGCTCATTTTTCCTCTGGTGACCTTGCCAGCATTATCAGATTTGTATTAAGTGTCAAAAGTTTCCTCTTGTCAAAGCGTAAACCTTGGCTCATTCTTGGGCCATCTGTTGTACACTAATAGTTTTGATTTATTCTTCTGGCTGACATGCATATTAATGGTACAGATGCAAGCTTTATATTTCCTTTTATGGGTCTGTAGTTTTATTGCATATATTAGTGGCACAAATACAGCATTCATATTAGCTATTTATATGAACTATTTCTAGTTTTGGGGTGACTAATATACTTTGCTTATGTTTTTACTATGCTGAGAAGCCCTGTATCGTAGACATTTTAATAGACTTTAAATGATTACATTCTACTTAATTTTACCACCCCTAATTTTGTTTTTTGTAATTTTTATTTTCAGGATATGTCATGATGTATGTCTGTATATTTTTATGATTTCAAATTCCCAAATTGCCATTGCTTTAATGAATGAGCATATTTGGTTTTTGATCAGGAATTACTATAACTACTAGAAAACAACACTAGTGCAAAATGTGAATTTAGATAAATAACTCTGAAAGGCCTACTTCTAGTTGATGCTTTGGCTCTGATTTTTGAGGGTTAACATGTTCTTCAACTTCTTTGACAGCTTGAAAGATATGAAATAGAGTGATAGAAAACAAAAGCTCTCTAGGACAGGGACATAGGTTAGAGAAAATTTAATACAAAGCTGTTTTTGAAATAAGGCTAGGTGCTATTTTTATTTTTGATCTGCTTTTAACAGTTTCCTATATTGGAAAACCAAACCCATCTCTGGAATCCAGTGGATATGGGCCAAATATAAAATGTTAAGAGGCTGGTGTTGCTATTGGTCTGCTATGCAAAACTTTTTCCCTAATAGAGGTCTGTGTTGATCTGTGTGAAAGCTGCTCAGTGTCACAAGTGCAGCCTGAGTTTCATTCATTTCTAGGGGAAATTATGATAGAAATAACATTCCTTTCTATTAAAGATAAAGGGCTCCAACCTTGAGCCAGAGTTTTCTAATACAGTAGAAGCCATCTTATCTATATAGTGGGTACTAGTAGATAGTCTGTTAATAAACAATACTGGCTAAAATAATTTTTTAAAAAGATATGTATGTTTATTTCATTTGATTATATTAATGTGCACTCATTGGCTAGTTTTGTATGTAGGGCCAATTTCTTTTCTTTGAGTCCAAATCCACTCTTCAGAGTTCCATGTTGCCATTCTTGCATAAACTATACTCACAATTCAGTAACCGTAATTTCCAGTCTTGGTTACAGTTACTGTAAATTGGAATAAGAACTTAAAGGTACTTGTTAAGCAATCTGAGGGCAGACTATTATGATTTTTATGGTTGCTTTGCAAGGAGAGAACATTTTAAAACTTATCTTTATCTTTTTGCTCTCTTTTCACACTATTAGTTTATGTAATATTTTATTACACAATTATACTAATACAATTAATGAAAGTAGTCTTGAAAAAAGACACAATTCAACTAGTCGTGAATGTTCCCTGTGCTATGGGCACCAGTCAGTGAGTTTTATAGGGGGAATGGGAAGGACCATTTAATCAGTCTGTACTCTACATAGATATGTAGAATCAACATTTGATAACTCTCAGTAGGGCCTGAATTTTATTGTGAGTTACCATAATTAATTTCAGTGGAGCAAAATGTGGTCCTTTTCTTTTGATAAGCCAGTCTCCAATGCTTTTGTTTTCTTAAAAAGACAAGAAACGTAACTTTGAAGGCTGTGTTATACACTAATATTCTGTTGGTTTCTAACAAATTGCTTGGAAGAGGGGATTGGGAGAACTGTATGAAAGTAGCATATTTTCTCATGCACAATATTGCACAACATTAGAAAACTGATGCTTTGTTTTCATGGTGAAATGTTTTGGTGTTTCTCCCCGCCCCCTCCCCTCCATGTTTCTCTAACTTTTTCTGGGAATAAGAGTAACAATACATTGATTATAATATTTGTCCACATGGTTTCATTCCAGAGGAAATCCTATGGTATCTAAGCCCTACGGAAAGCCTGATAAAGACATTTCAGGAGTCCATTCGAAGATGTCTTAAAATTAATGACATTGTTTTGAGTGACAGTGCCGAAATATATTTCTTTCTAAGGCAACATTCTTATTCTACTATCCTTTTTATTTTTAAGTAGTTTCATTTTTGTCACAGTTGGGTTATTTTAAACGATTTAATTGGAGGGAAAGAAATACAAATTCATCAAATTTTACCTCCAGAATTGAATTTCCTTCACTAGTTCCTTAATAAGTATTTAAGTAAAAGGGGGTGCAATATCAAGAAGACTAAATTATAAATATGGTTTCTATGCTGTTAAAAAATAACAGTCCTGTCCTTGATTAACCATTATGGAGATTCCTCTTGACCAAATACCTTTAGAGCTGTTTCACAGATTTATAATTTAACTAGTAATTTGGTTTAGGTTTAGGTTTAAGTGACAGAAAATCCAAAATAATAGTGGCTTAGATAAATTATAAGTTTATTTCTGTCTCATGTATAAGTTTCAGAGATCTAATGATAGCTACTTAATCATCTGGATCCCTGTCTCCTTCTGTCTTCTTGCTCCATAATCCTCAACTTGCAGCTTCTGTCTCATGGAACAAAGACGGCTACTCCAGCTCTAGCAGTCATATCTGCCTTCTAGCTAGCAAGAAGGAGAAAGGGAAGGAGGAGGGAAGCCTTCCACCATTACCACCTTGAAGAAGTTGCCATTTCTTCTTACAGTCCGTTGACCAGACCGTGTAGCCTTATTTGGTTGCAAAGGAGGCTAGGAAATATAGTCTTTATTCTGGGTGGCCTTGTGCCCAACTAAATATCACAAGTCCTGTTGCTATTTTAATGTTATAGAGGAAGGAGAGCATATATTGGGTAAGAAAAAAAAAAAGGCTGTTTCTGCCACAATTCAGTTTCCCCAACAAAATAAAAACTTGGATTTATATTCTTTAAAAGAAAATATCCTCTGTAGCACAGTGCTGAATACATGACAGGACACTGTGCTCAGTAAATTTTTTTTAAATGAACAGTAAGGGCCGGTCGCAGTGGCTCACACCTGTAATCCCAGCACTTTGGGAGGCCGAGGCGGACAGATCACGAGGTCAGGAGATCAAGACCATCCTGGCTAACATGGTGAAACCCCGTCTCTACTAAAAATACAAAAAATTAGCCGGGCGTGGTGGCGGGCGCCTGTAGTCCCAGCTACTCTGCAGGCTGAGGCAGGAGAATGGCATGAACCCGGGAGGCGGAGCTTGCAGTGAATGGAGATCGTGCCACTGCACTCCAGCTTGGGTGACAGAGCAAGACTCCATCTCAAAAAAAAGAAAAGACAGTAAGAGGCCAGTAAATATTTATTGAGTGATTACAGCTCCTTTGTTTCTGAAAATGTGACTCACAGTATTAATGATCTGAAAAAGAGTAAGATGAACACAGAGAGAAAGTAATGATTCAGGATTCATTGTTGTGAGGTTCAAGAAACATTTATTTTGAGGAAGTGGAGGTAAATATTCAATGAAGTTAACTACATTGTCCCAGATATATAGATAAGATAGATAAAATGTATATATTATATATTATATAGACACTTATTTTTATTATAAGATATGTACTGTTAGAGTTGGTAGTATACCAGCTTTGGTTCCCTGCAGTCTGATTTTTGGGCCTCTTGGTAAACAAGTACTTAAAAACTGTTACCCCAGTTTGCAAACCTTTAATAATTAGAGACAAGGCAGGTTAACGTAATAATTCGTATGCATGCAAGATATGATTCTTCTTTTTCATAAATCATACCTAGTTTTTAGCTTTCTGCTGCAAAAGTAACTAGTTTGTTAGAAATTTAGTGAAAAGAAAAAGTAGGAGACATTGTGTTCAGAAGATCATGTTTAAAAACAACAATTAGTATGGCATCTGTATCTTAGCAGGAAACTCAGAATTAAGTCTGAGCCTGACCTTAACCCATGACCAGTGGAATCTAAGTTTGTTTATTTTTACAATAGCCTTAATCTGGGGCTTGCAAATTTTTTGGTTTGTTTTCACATTCAATTTAGAGACCCTGAAGCAGTATTTTAATGATAGGAATTAAGCTATGTATAACTTTCATGGCTTGAAGATCAGCAAATTCTGTTTTTTCTTGGTTATAATGTTATCTTACTCAGAAATGTGTGATCTTTGTGTCTAACAATGCACTTAAAAAAACAAAACAAAAAATTCCCTTGCTGCAATGCTGGAATTCTAACAGAATTTACTCATCTTCTCTCTCCTCCCCAATTTTTAAAAGCATGTTCTCATGGAAATGTTGCCTTGAATTACACAAAATACAAGCAGTTACTGGAAATGTTTTCTACACAGTTCTGTTCATGTATATCAATTTCAATTTGTTTTTCACTTTTTAGATTTTTTTCTTAGTTTTGCTGATAATCACACTTCATAATCATATCAACTTTGAACTTTGAAGTTGTGTTGAATTTTTATTGCTCTCAGCTGTATCAGATCCTACTTTTTGATGAGTTATTTCATATAGTAAGTTTGTTGAATGAATGGTGAAACAATGAACACAGGAACAAGAAAAGAAAGCAAAATGCGTCAAACTTAGGTTTAGTTTTATCTCCAGTTTAACCATGCTCCCTTAAATGGAAATGCTAATATACTTCTTTTTTTCTTTTTTCTGTAACAGTTCATATGTTTTTGCTAGGAAGAAGAGGAGTTATTGAAAACAGTAGTTAATATCAAAGTCATAAGTCATTTATAATCAGCCTTAGAATGCCTACAGATGTATATACATTTTTCAAAACACTTATACTCTGCCTTTTCTGAAGCCAAGCTTCTCTTGGCTTATTCTTACTTTTAGTACTTGTGTGCTGGAAATTAGAAACCTCAGATGCCCTGCACAGTGTAGGACTATACAATTGTGCTAGGCATGTATTTATAATTCTTTAACTCTTCTACCAAACTGTGTGCTTTTTAAGAGCAAAAACTGTACAACTTCTTTAGCATGCACCTGTCACTTGCAAATAAATGTCTAATTCTGTGGTCCCTTCAAAGGGAGAAGAGGAGGCTAAGCAGGCAAGGCTCTAGGCCTTGGCCCTGCTTCAGTCAGAATCTTTCTTCTACATGTTGATAATTTCTTTCTTCTACAGATAGAAAATTCCTGGGATAAGAATTTTGATGGGAAAAAGAGTTTATTGCCTTTAAAAAAAAAAAGTTTGAGAATGACTGTTTAGGGGATAGATACTCTCAGTATCTTGTGACATTATCTAGTCTAGCCCCCATCATTTTACAGGACTGGAAACTGAAACACAGAAAGGATACATAGTCTTGTCCAGATTATACAGCTATTTAGTGGCAGAATTAGAATTAAAATCCCTTGTCTTGACTGCTTGACCAGTGTTCTTTATAGTGGTGCTACGGCATATGTGTTGTAAAAACCTAGGAGTTTTCCAAGATCACTGCATAGTGCCTGACAACAGTAGACACTCTGTAAATGTGTATTACATTAATGAATGAATGATTCTAAGCTGGTTTGTAGTTAATTAAGCCAACTTCAAATAAAAACTATAATTTTTCATCATCCCAACGAAATATTGACCTCTTAGAAGCCCTGAATTTGGCCTGTTCTAGGACTAAGCCAATTGTTATATATAACAGATTGTTCTTTGTTAATTTTAGGATCACCTGCTGTTACCAGCTACCACCCATAACAAGACCACAAGACCAAAAATGTCAATTGTGTTACCAGCAATAAACATAAATGGTAAGTTGAAATTCTGATGTATGAACAATATGAGATTTCATTGTTTAACCAAGATTCTCTTCATTAGTTCAAAGACATTTAAAATGTTCAGTTAAATGAGTATATATCCGTACATTATTTCTGAAACATTTTTCCACTGTTTTATTATTTTTAAAATCCATTATTCTTCTTAAAAAAATTACTACATCCCTAAAAGAAAAAGTAGCTTTCTTTTACTTACAAAATTGGAAAAGCTAGCATCTTGACTGCTCTACAGACTTGCATCTGCAACCCTTCTAGTCATAAATGTAGTGTAAGAAGCCCCTGCTGTGTTCTGACAGTGAATTTGTAAATTAGATTTTTGGAACTCAGAGCAGTTTCCTGTGTTACCTAAATGTTGATATCATCCTAGACCATGCCACAGAAGCCTATTTATGTTTAATTGATAATACTGATGAGTTTGACACTGATAGTATTACTATTGCGTTTTGTTATATTACTAGCCCTGGACATTAATACAAATAATACAAATACAAATAATACAAAATACAAATAATAATATAATGCACAGATGTTAAGGCATAATATACCTGCTTATAGTTTAGAAGAAAAAAAAAAGACAAGCACAAAAATCACTGTACTCCAAAGAGAAAGTCACATAAGTAATATGTGAGGTACTAAGAAATCTAGTGAAAAGAGATTACTTTCAGCTTGATTCTTCATGGAGAAGAGAAATAACTCACTCCCATTACCAGTTGTGGATTATAAATGAGCACAGTGTATGTTATTGACTAATTGCTTTCTCTGACACATTATATTGAAAATTGGAGAGTTGGCCATCTTTTTCAAGTTTGTGTATCTCACATAATGTAGGTACTAGTAAATTTTCTGTCTGGTAGCAAAAACCTCAGTATATGAAGAAGATGAAAACGAAAAGCCCTTTGAACTAACCTGCAGTCGAACCAGTTCACATTTTGATTGATAAATATAATTAAACCTTCAAATACAATTATAAAACAAAACACTAGAATTTTGGGGGGATTCCAGATAAGTTTCAATAAAATTTAGTCTTCAGGGGAAAAGTGGTATTCATCATACATTTTAAGACCATAGAGGACCTTAGAATTTCATGATCTGTATATAGACAGCTTATTAGAAATGCTTAGGAAGTAACTTCATAGACATAAATGGGCTTTTTGTTAAAGCATAAAAATTACAATATTTACTTAGCCTTACAAAGACATTCAGAATAAGTTTAAGAAAAACAGTAACATTGAGAAGAACATCTCTTTCTTCAGTAAAGACATACCTTTGAAGTTACTCATGGAATAATCATTTACTACCTGAAGAAGAATATATTCCAAAGTGCATTTTATTACATTCCAAAGAATGTATTTAGGAAGTCTCACTTATACTCAATCTATAGGTACCTAAGTTTCTCTGCCTAAACTAGAATAGACCAAAGGGTCAGCTTATGCTCAGAAAGGCTATTTTCTAAGCTTTATCAAGGCAGAATTCACTTAATTTTGTTCTCTGATACTGGGTTCTTATGCAAGAGAATGCCTGGTCTTATTTTGTAACAGTGAGCTATCTATTTATATTAAGCCAAAACCAACAAGATGCTGTTTGACTATGTTTATCTTGGCCAGGTGACTGATTTTCGAAGAGGAGCCTTTCATGGATTTGGAAAAATCCAGTCATTAGAGGATCATTGTCTTTTTAATCTGTTTCATACTCTTTGTAAATAGTCTTTTTAAGAACTTCCCTTTTTAGGATAAGTCCTATTAAAAAATCAAAATTCAAATTCAAGAAATATTGATTGAATATATACCATGTTTCAAGTACCATGCTACATCCTCAGCCTTTTCTCTTAACAGTCTTGCTCTGAGGATACTTCTTAAATTAGAGCCTGATTTTTTCCCCTTCCTCATGTACCTCAAAGTCTGCAGCAGGGCAGGTGGTATCCTTGCTTCCCACTACAACTTTCAAATTATTTCTCCTTCAGTCCCCTTAACATCTTGCAAATCTGTCACATCACACTTTACTCCTCTAACCCTTATTTGTTGCTGCCGTCTACTCCACCTTCACTGACGACTCCTCCACTGCCTCTGTCATCCTGCTGTCTAACTTCAGCATCCCCATAGAGGAGTCATTAGTACTCTAGCCTTTTTTGATCCAGTCATCTTTTATTCCGCGCCACCTCAGCCTCCCATCCATATGGTCATAATCTAGACCTTATCATCATCAACAGCAGCACTCTCTTTCAGATCTCCTTTTCAGGCATCCCACTCTCTGACTGTTACTTACTGTCTTACTTTAAAACTCACACTCCAACTACTCTCTTAACTTACAAATCTACAGTCCTTTGACCCTGCCACTTCTTTTCTGTGTCCATCACATCCTTAATGGCCATACATTCCTCCTTACCCAGCTTAAATTCCATGGTCCCTGTCACCACTCTCTTGTGAACACCCCTTACTTCCTGGCTCCTTTCTTAGGTCCCACTTTCTTGGAAAAACTGCTCTCTAGGTAAACCCAGCTCTTCTCTCTATGCCTGCTCTCAAGCAGCTGAAAATTGCTAGAAAGTATCGTTCAGTGAGAACAAGTAGATTCACTTCAAATTTATGACCATTAATTTCAAGGGGATATTTAATATGCCAGTCATTACTAGTAAATTCACTTTCCCTCTCTCTGAAAGAAAGAATTTCTCACCTTCTCTTGTCAAAACTCCAACATCCTCTCTCCCCACTCCCTCAGCTAATGAACTCACCAAATACTACACTGAGAAAATAGATGTCATCATGCAAGAGCTACATCATGTTTCCACTACCACCGGCCCAGCTGCATCTACACCCACAAACTCTGCCTTCCCTCTTGTTGCACTGAAAGAAAAGTCTCTTCCATTGGGTTCTAAATCCCAGCTTTGCTACTTGCTGGATATGTATCATTGGACAAGTTAATTAACTTTTCTGTACCTCAGCTTCCTCATCTGTAAAAGAAGATATTAGTAATACCTTCCTCTAAGAGTTGATGTGAGAATGAAATAAGTAAAAAAGCTTTAAATAGTGCCTGACTATTTTGGGGTTAGCTGCTGTTTTACTGCAATAATCATCATTGCCATTGTCCTTGAGACATCATTGCCAACTTCTAAGGTAATTTCTTCCTTTTGGACCCTGACTCCTAGCACTTCTCACAGTGCTCGAAGACTTTACTCTGCATTTATACCATTCCTCTTTTATACAGTTTCTTCTTCTCTACAGGGTCATTCCCGTCAGCATATAAATGTCTTTTTTTTTTTCCTCGAGGGAGGGACTCATTCTGTTGCCCAGGCTGGGGTACAATGGCGTGACCCATGGCTCACTCCCACCTCCACCTCCTGGGCTCAAGCAGTTCTCCCACTTCAGCCTCCCGAGCAGCTCCTGAACACAGGCACATTCCACTCCCAGCTAATTTTTAAATTATTTGTAGAGACAGAGTCTCCCTATGTTGCCCAGGCTGGTCTTGAACTCCTAGGCTCAAGTGATCCTCCTGCCTCAGCCTCCCAAAGTGCTAGGATTACAGACATGAGCCACTGCACCCAGCCCAAAATGTCTTAATATTACTGTTACCTCTGGTGTAGGGAGACTTCTTTGACTTCACATCCTATTTCTCTGTTACCCTTTAGAGCAGAACTCTCAAAAGACTTACACTCACTGCTTCTACTTCCTTACCTCTGATTCTGTCTTCTTTTCACCCTTACCAAGCTTTTGCCATTTCACTTCATGAAATGCTCTTGCCCTTCCACTCCACTGAAATGCTCTTGCAAAACGGAAGTCAATGACAAATATCTCGCCAAGTCAAAGGTCATGTCTCCATGGTCATCTTACTTGACCTCTCAACAGTATTTGACACAGCTAACTATTCCCTCTTTTTTTTAGTCCACCCAATTCTTACTTTAAAAAATTTCAAATCTATAGAAAAGTTGACAGATGAGTGCAGTAAATATCTAGAGACCCTTAAGTAGATACCACCAGTTGTTAACATTTTTCTATATTTGTTTTATATCTATCTATGTACACTCACCAGATTTTAAAACCTATTTGAGAGTGAATTGCAGATAACATGGTGCTTTACCCCTAAATATTTGAAAATACATCTGCTATAGAAAGGACTTTCTCTTACATAACCACAATAAAATGACGATACTAAAAAAAGTTTAACATTGATACAGTAGAGTTCAATGTATAGCATATATTCAAATCTCTCCATTTTCCCCCAAAATATTCTTTATAACTTTTTGAATATATGTTCCAAAGATTATACATTACACCCACTCATCATACCTCTTTGGTTTCCTTTAATCTAGAAAAGCTCCTATCCTTTTTACTGTCTTTCATGACATTTACGTTTTTAAAAATTAGACTTATTTAGGTATAATGTACATACAATAAAATTCACCAATTTTTTGTATACAATGTAATGAATTTTGACAAAAGTAAACCATTGTGAAGCCACCATTTCAACCAAGATATAAATGTTGTCACTACTTCAAAAAATTCCCTCATGCTCCTTTCCAGTCATTCCCCTCCTGTACATTTTTGACATCCCTTCTTTCTTGAAATATGTTATTTTCTAGGCTTTCATGATACCATGACTTGTCTAGGTTTCCTCCTGTATCTCCTCAGTCAGCTTATCCAGCTTCTCCTCTTCTGTGAGGTTGGAATCTTGTTTGTTATGTTCGCCGCTTACCACCATATCCCCAGCCCCTGGAATAGTACCTGGTGTAGGAAACCTTGAAAGATGAGGCACTTTCATTTACATTAACTCATGTCATGCTGAGCTGCCAGTTACGTGCAGGTTAACTGTTCTTTATTCAAATGCTGGGATCATGTGGTGTGAATCCATTGGTCAAAAAGGAAAGATAAGAAGGACAAAATGCATGGGACCAGAATTATTTCAGATTTTGGATTGTTTCAGATTGTGGAATATTTGCATATACATAAGGAGATATCCTGGGGATGGGACCCAAGTCTAGATATGAAATTTATCATTTATGTTTCAGATACACCTTATATACACAGTCTGAAGGTAATTTTATACACAATTTTTTTTTTTTTTTTGAGACAGAGTCGTGCTCTGTCGCCTGGGTTGGAATGCAGTGGTGCGATCTCAGCTCACTGCAAGCTCCATCTCCCGGGTTCACACCATTCTCCTGCCTCAGCCTCCCGAGTAGCTGGGACTACAGGCGCCTGCCACCACGCCTGGCTAATTTTTTGTATTTTTAGTAGAGTTAGAGTTTCACCATGTTAGCCAGGATGGTTTCGATGTCCTGACCTCATGATCCGCCCACCTCGGCCTCCCAAAGTGCTGGGATTACAGGCGTGAGCCACCGCGCCCGGCCTTTATACACAATTTTTCACAATTTTGCTCATGAAACAAAGTTAATATACATTGAACCATCAGAAAATAAAGGGTCAGGTGTGGATTTTCCACTTGCGGCATTATGTCAATACTCAAAAGGTTTTAGATTTTGGAGCAATTTGGATTTCAGATTTTTGGATTAGGGATACTCAACTTTTATTCTCTTTTTTTTTATAGATAATGCCTCAAGAAAGTAATTCATACCATTTGCACAACCACTATATAGCAGAGCCAAGATTTACATACATTGTATAAAATATCTTCTAATTAATTATATTGTTAATTCAGTATTAAAGACAGATGTGCAAGGATTGAAAATATTTGGGACTCCAAAATTTAAGATAGATTTTATACCATTTTATTCCTACACTATAAGGTGGGAAAGATTCATTGGGAGCAGTATAACATAATACAGTCATTTGAATTTGGTAGGTATATGTTTGTTGAATAAAAGAATAAGGTAAATGTTATTTGGTGATTACTTTGTGACCACTTGAAAATATTTTACTAGTTTAATAATATTTTATATAATTAATAATAGTTAGCAAGCACAGATTAGTCTAATCTTTTCAAGTGTAAAGTAATTAAAACATATACTAGGCTACCTTTCTACCACATTGAGATTTGGACTTCAGAGTGAATTGAAATTATTAGCCTCCTTTTCAGCAATTGTTCTATAAATAAAACCATGCAAAAAGTTGTCCTATGGGAAACTATAATTCTATAGGATTCTTCAAGACCCAAAGATAAATTTCTTTGGCTTATTAGACTTATGGATTTGACAAATTATATTATAATTACATAATGTATAATCTGAAGAGTTTAAGTTATGTAGGCACAAAAAGTTTGAGTACCTATTTATTGAAAGAGCAGAGACATTGTGAGGATATCCCTAATATCAGAGTTGTTCATTCTGAGCATATAAGGGTTTGAGAAAGTTGAATAAAATACATTTTCTGTCATTTCTGCGTTTAAAAGTTACATACAACTTGGAAACAAAAATGAGTTGTGGAGATGATCCCTCTCTGTGACTCAAGTGGAGCTTGTAAAATTTTGGAGAGGGTGGCAAAGGATAGAAAGTGAAGACAGAAATTCAGATTTTATTGAGCAACTGGTTTATGTAATATGCTGGATGGGGATATTTGTAAGATGAATTTGATTTTCCAATTTAAGCACAGTAAATTACATTTCCAGGTCAATGTCTGGTCTTAAACTGTAACGTATTATGATTATACTTTGTGGTTTTAAGCCATGGAAGAAAGTTTCAGAAATCGCTAAAGAGAGTAGGATATGGGTGTGAAATTAATGCCATTTAGAAATCACGTCATATCGTCTGTGTTCTCCATGCCAGTTTTATTTTTGTAATTTATTGTTTTTTACTTTGCATTCTGTTTATTATTTAAATTCCTTTGTTTCATAAGAGAGTTGAAAACAGGTTAGTGAAGCTGCAAGAAAGTAAGTCTTTCTTTGTCTGAGGAAGTTGTCACACAAGATCATTGAAATAAAAATAGAATGCTAGGTATGCTTTGAAAAGGCTTTTTTAAAAAAGGATTGCATGGTTGGTGGAACAGTGGATGATGGACTAAAAGCTACTGATTTCTTTTTTTTTAAAGGATTTTGGAAGTTCTACTAGTAGTTACTGTAAGCTAACATTTCCTGCTTTTAAATTATTTCTACTTATGTTGTGGCAAAACTGTTCATTTCCTTTCTTTCACTCTTGGTAAATAATTGAACAAGATAGAGCATAGAAAAGGGGGTTTTTAATTTGATTTTTTAGTGATATGTTTGTTTTTTTAATGGTAGATAGCTAAACTTTGTAGATATCTTTCATAGGGGAATGAATTCTATGAACAAGCCATCAGCAGATATGTTTCATAATTTGGCCAACATGTTCATTGATTTGTTTTTACTGTTTCCCTTCCCTTCTGTGTGCCATGTACCTGTCTGTGTGGTACATGTGTAATAAAAATAAACAACTGTTTATAACTGTTACTTGAATTAAGGGCCCACGTAGATGAACAAATGACTACCAGGCTAAACTGTAATTATATTTAATCTCAAAGTAATTTCCATCCATATAAAGAAAATCTAGAAGAGCTTAATAGCAATGGTTGCAAATACTAGTGCCAGCACATGCAACACATTTTTAGTTGGAGAGGTCGTAACAGAAGGGTAGGAAGCAAACCAACCAAATAAATGTGTTGGTTTTAAAAATAAAAGAATATTCATATAACTGCTTTTGATGATCACAGTTTTTTGGACTATCCCAAGGCAAATATATTTGGAAACTGTCCTATTCATTCTGCTCAAGCAGCCTGGTTTCCTAAGCAGGTCGAGAGTTTTTCCTTTTATTCTTCTCAATATATTTCTCCTTAAAGGTCTGCAGGTTGTCTATTTTTTTTTAAAAAGTATTATCTACCTTGCATTTTCATTGTAATTCATTTCATTTCAGTTTCATATCATTGTATCCACACAGTTGAATGGAGTCTTCACTTAAAACTATGTTTTAATTTTTAAAAAATACATAATCATAGTTCTCTTTCTCTCTCTCTCTTTTTTTTTTTTTTTTTTTTGAGACAGAGTCTCGCTCTGTCGCCCAGGCTGGAGTGCAGTGGCGTGATCTTGGCTCACTGCAACCTCCACCTCCTGGGTTCACGGCATTCTCCTGCCTCAGCCTCCCAAATAGCTGGGACTACAGGTGCCTGCCACCATGCCCGGCTAATTTTTTATATTTTTAGTAGAGACGGGGTTTCACGATGTTAGCCAGGGTGGTCTCGATCTCCTGACCTCATGATCTGCCCGCCTCGGCCTCCCAAAGTGCTGGGATTACAGGCATGAGCCACCGCACCCAGCCCTTTTTTTTTTTTTTTTTTTTTTTTTAGGAGACAGGATCTTGTTATATTGCCCAGGCTGAACCTGAGCTCCTGGGCTCAAATGATCCTCCCACGTCAGCCCTCTAATAAGTAGCTGGGAGTATAGGCATGTGCCACTGCACCCAGCTTTAGTTCTCTAACTTTTGACTCATTATTAAAACTAGTAATAAAATTCCCATACTCAGAATTTCTACTGAGGAAAGGAGAAAAATCACACTATTCACCTGAAAAAATAATTTTTTTCTCAAAACATATATACAGATCCACTAATTATGTGCAACTGGCAAGTAAAAGATGAGAGTTCACATTTACTCTACTAACTTCAATAGGTACTACCTTTGTAGAGACCTGAGGCCTGAACTGATTTGGCAGTTTTCTACAGAGAAGGCAATCACCTACAGAGACAGAGTATGTATGAATCAAATTATCTTTAGAATTTGGTAGAATTTGGCTGAATTCCTTAGATCCGTTTTTAGCTCACTGCCCCACATTGATGCTAAGATACCAGTTAGGCCTAGACCAACAATGATGATTTAGATCAATTCTAAACCAGAAACAATATGCTGATTAATTTTTAAGACATCAGTTAGGTACCAGGTAATATAAATTCCCAATGTCTATGGTATAGAATCAAAAATTAGAAGAATATGATATGTAATAGAATATTGATAACTAGTATCAGTTGGTACCTTGGGAGATAAAAATTGAACTAGGCTATCAAGGATATTTAGAATATAAGGATAAAGAGAGTATAAGGTGTTTGTGTACGGCATCTAGCTACAAGTTGCAAAAACCTAAGATTTGGCTTAAATAAGTTGGTTTCATTTCATTTCATTTTCTTTTTCCTTTCCTTTTCCTTTTCCTTTCCTTTCCTTTCCTTGCCTTGCCTTTCCCTTCCCTTTCCCTTCCCTTTCCTTTCCTTTCCTTTTTCAGAGTCTCAATCTGTCACCCAGGTTGGAGTGCAGTGGTGTGATCTTGGCTCACTACAACCTCTGCCTCCTGGGTTCAAGTGAGTCTCCTGAGTAGCTGGGACTACAGGAACACATCAGCATGCCCAGCTAATTTTTGTATTTTTAGCAGAGACTGGGTTTTGCCATGTTGGCCAGGCTGCTCTCAAACTCCTGGCCTTAAGAGATCCACCCTCGGCCTCCCAAAGTGCTGGGATTACAGGTGTGAGCCACTGTGCCTGGCCATCAGTTGTTTTTTGTTTGTTTTATTATATTGAGAAGTCCACAGCAAAGAATCACAGTGAATGAGCCAGTTGCTGTGTTGAGTCAACGGCTTAAGAGCGGCTAAGGCCGAGATTGCAGAAATTCTTTTGGCCTTTCCCAGATGATCACAAAGTGACTGTTGCAGTTCAAGCCATCATATCTGTATTACAAGCAGAAAAAAGGAGGTGTCTATCAAGAAAGCAGACATTTTCCAGAAATTTCTAGAAAGCTCTGCTTATGTCTTATTGAACATAAACTGTGTCAACTATTTAGGCCTGGCTTCAAAGGAGGCTCAGAAAGATAATATTTTAACTAGGCACACTATGATTTGAAAAAAAATTTGGAGTCTTTTTAGTAAGGATCCACCCTCGGCCTCCCAAGGTGCTGGGATTACAGGTATGAGCCACCGTGCCTGGCCATCAGTTGTTTTTTGTTTGTTTGTTTTATTATATTGAGAAGTCCACAGCAAAGAATCACAGTGATGAACCAGTTGCTGTGTTGAGTCAACAACTTAAGAGCAGCTAAGGCCAAGCAGCAGCTGCTTGCTGCAGCACTCCATCATATGCTAAATTGGAATTGAGCAAAGTGTCTGGGAAGAGACAGTAAAGAGAGGATTTATGTTGAAAAGAGAAATAAATATTTATTTATTGCATGGGATGCAGCCAGAAGATTTAGGTCATTAATGAGTTGAGGAAGTAACTTTAAACTATCAAACATAAGAATAACACAATGAAGACTCTATTAAGATTATTAATCTGGCTAAGAATTGTATATAGAAAAAAATGAAGAGCGAAGATGAGCTAGGATAGATACTAGGATAGATACTTTGGAACAATCTCAAGATGAGGTGATTCAAAGCTTGGAATGGGAAGAAAGGAAAAATTTCCAAAGAAATTCCAAAGGAAAAATCTATAGCATTTGGCAGCTGATGATTTATAAAGGAGAGAGAAGGAAAAGCTGATTCCATGATTTTGAGACCAGACCACTGAGAGACTAGTACTGCCATTCAAAGAAATGGATAAAATGGGAGGGACAGTGTGAGATTTATGCATCTTGAATTAGAGATGTCATTGGTGGGTATTTTTGTGTATCTCTTATAACAGATTGGTGTGTATTTCTGTGTATCTCTTGTAACGGAATACCAAGTAATTCTTGACTGATGAATTTCATTTTCTTTCCTTTTTGTTAGATACTACCAGCCCCCTCACAAGTTAGTGTCCCTTTCCATCTGTTGTATTGTCTTAGACTTCTCCTCATTCACCACCTTGATGCTTTTACAAGATAACAAAGCTTATGGAGATAGGCATGGGGCAGCAAGAAATATAGAGTGGGAATCTGCAGAGAAAAGAAAGATGAGCCCTCTTTCTTTGCTTGTTTTCCCTGTTTGTTTGTTTTTTTTTCTCTGCTTTGCCTTGGGCATGATTGGGATTACTGAGATTATTCCTCTTGTCTATATTGTTGCATTAGTATTTTAACTGGTGTCCCTAATTTATTATTTTTCCATCTTAATTCCTACAATTCACCCTGCATACTGCTGCCAAGATGAGTCATCCTTACATACTGCTTTTGTTATATCATTATCCTTCTTGAGAACCAGCAGTGGATTTTCAGTGTCTATCAGATGAAATCCAAATGCTTTAGCCTGGCATCAAAGGCCCAGGACAGTCTGTCCCCACATTACCTTTTCAACTCAGTTCTAACCAAACTGTTCTACTAACAGTTCCTTGAATCTGTATTCATTAGTTCATTTAAAAATACTCATTCGCTGATTCTCCTTTATGCCTAATGCTGGAGATACCAACACAGAATAAGGTACCCATGATTTGTACTTTACTGTAGGCTCTAAGTGGAAGAGACAGAAGAAAACAAAACAAAAAAATTAACAACCCAAACAAAACAATTGCAGCTTATGACAGTTTGGGAGAAAGAAAGAAATATGGTCCCTTCATGAAATATGGTGGGAGTCAGGGGTAGAGAAGACCTTTTTGATTGGGTAGTGAGGGGATAACAGTTAAACCAAGATCTGAAGGATGAGAAGAATCAACTGTGAAGAGTCAAGGGGCAGAAGATTCCAAGCAGAGGGAGCAACAAGAGAGCAGAGGCCCTGAGGCTGGAAAGAATGTGTTCGTTTTAGGATTTGTCAGACGACCAGTAAGGCTAGAGTAGGACCCAGCAGGGAGAGGTAGGAATGATATGAGATCAGATCGGGAAGGTAAACAGAGGCCACATCAGACAGGGAATTGTAGGCCGCGGTGAAGAGCTGTGATTTATCAATATAGTGGGAAGGTGCTGAGGAGTTTGAGGTGGGAAGTGACTTGATCTGATGTACATGTAAAGAGATCACTCTATTTTTGCACATGTGGTGTCCATGTCTTGGATTACCTGTCCTCTTCCCTCCAGGCTATCTCCTACCCATCCTTCAAAATCCAGCTGAAATCCTACCACCTCTGCAAAACTTTTGCTTTACTTCTGTGGACCACTAGAATACTTCTGTAGGTCCTAGAATAAATAGTCTTTCCTCCACTGAACATCCTTAATGTAACCACCTCTCATTTATGGCTTTATCTAACACTACTCAAAGATAATTACCTTGAAGGTGTTGTTGTTTTTTTTTTATTTAACTGTGTCTCTTCCTCCTCTTCATCCCATGCCTAAAGAAATGCTCTGATACTTAATTTTTAATTTATACTTAGAGTTGGGAAATTTTTGCCTTTTTATGATTCACAAAAAATAGCTGTTCTATAGCTGTATCTTACCTCCCTCATTTCCTCTGGTTGGCCTTACTTCCCTCTTATTTCTTAAAGTCATTAGTGTATCCATTTTTAACTCTTCCCAAACCATTTGATTTTCTCCCACTTAGCAGAGCCTCTTCTGAACTCTCTACTATAAGGTAAACCTGGAAATAAATAGATTTCTTAAGTGGAAAAAATAGGGTTAATGGTAGAGCTGCCTTTATGTACTTGGAATGTTATTACTTTGCCAAGAATGATTATTGTGTTGATGATTTATTGGCAGTTGCATGGGTAATTTTTCCATGAATAGTTTGTATTCATTGTATTTGATTTACTAATTAATTATTTAGTTTATAGGAACCTTCACAAGACCCCAGAGGTTTAGATTCAATCAGCTTGCATTGAACCTTCTAGGATATTAGTTACTTCTTTGACCCAAAGGAGCCAGTTGCTGAGCCCCCTGTACCTAAGTGACCTTCAGAGTCCTGTTAGCTTTCAGTGAGATCACATTCACTCTTTCTGCCTTGTGACAAAAATCTGTTTCTACTCAAACAGATGGTTTAGCTTTCAACAAATAAAAACTAGAGATCAGCATCTACTTAAGCCAACAGAGTTGGTTTGAGCCTCCCACTAACTCTCCAAAGTCTGTGTTATTTTTTATTTTTTAATGTTAAGCTCCTCCTAATGGATTTATCTTTGTACGGGGAAATCAAGAACCTTGCACTTTGTCAGAAGATGAGCCACTTCATATAATCTCAAGTTTCTATGTTTTAGAAGAATTGCTTAGTAAGCACAGGTTCAACTGCTCTGCGTTCTCTCTTTTGCAGTTACACCAACTGGAAACATTGGGGATCATAACTTTCTGTGGAATGTTACATAGGTGTGTCAGCACTTACATGATACTTTCTTTGTTATTTAAGACATCTGCAAGCTGAGGATGGCCAGTGTCATTTCACAGATGTACATGCCAAAGACATGGTAGTTTTCATTGACATTGGGAAATACTCCTTCTCTTGAGCTTTTACAAATAAAAGTTAGAGAGTGCTAAGAAATCCATATTTTTAAAAAAATCTAGAATCTTGACATTGAAAATATAAATGCAGATTGTTAATTATATGTTCCTGTGTTAAGAAAGCATTCTTGCTTTCGGGATCTTGAGTACATCAGACAAAAGTTGCCTTTGAACTCAACCAAGTATCCATAGAGATATTTGCCTCTATATGTATTATTAATTTTACAGAAACAAATGCCTAGCTTAAATATAATATTTAGATTAAATAGTGAGACAAATGTAACCTGCACAATAGTTTGTTGCTACGAAAGGAATTGTTAGGAAGGCCATATAAGCAGTTTCTTTGAAGATACCTAGGACCTATCTCTTTCTTTTCACTCTATTATGTAGGACAGAACCTTGTGGGAAATGTGATCTACTTGGCATCATTATGGTATGGATTAGGACAAAGAAAGATGCATTAATATTCCTGTACTCATGCCATAAAATATCATGGTTAAAAAGGCTTTAGTACAAAGTTATCCATGGTAACTCCCTTCAAGGGATTGGATTCCTTTCTGCAACATGTTGCTCTGTGGCCAACCAGTTTAGATATAATCACCGCCATGTATAGAGACTGCCTGCTTTAAATAGCTCTGGCAATTTGTAAATTGTTCCTTTTCTGTCTCTTAAATCCACAGGATTATATATAAATATAATATTTCTTCCACATGACAAACCTTCAGCTGTGTGTATACTATATACCCTCTGAGTCTTCACATCCCAAGACCTTCCAGTTTTTGGAAGCTATTCTTGTGACCTGGGTTCATGGTGCCTCGATTCTGGTCATTCTCTTCTGAATGGGCTCTGGTTTTTCCACATCTGTTAAAGAGGGCCGATGAATGCTGAGCATAGTGGAGTATCTCCTAATTCTATATAGTGTATTTCTATTGGTGAAACCAAGGTGTTTTTTTCTAGTTACATCATACATTGTACCTTCTGTCAAATATAGTCTTTAGCTTTTTCATATATGTTACTACCAAGCTTTTTAATTTTATTTGCCGATTTGGATTTTTGGCCTGAATTTAGAGCTGTGTTTTTATCCTGATTAGATACAGTTTTTCATTAAGTTCCTTACTCAACAAACATTCAGAGAAGGCTTCCCTAAGTCCGTGGAATAGGTTAGGATCCCTTCCCCACTTTATGTACCCAGAATACTCCAAACTTTCTTATTTTTGTAACATTCATCTTACTTGTAATCAGTAGTTATCATCAACTTCCCTGCTAAATTGGAGGCTCCTTAAGGTTAGGACCTTATTTATTCAGTATTCTTTGTTATACCGACTGCCTAACAAGAGTAAGTGCTTAATACATAGTAGCTGCTCAAAAATGTTTGTTGAATTGAATTAAATATATGAAGTATCTATATAAGCCAGGCACTGTCCATTGTATCTAAGAAAAAAATGTAATTAATTAAATGAACACACAGTGAAATTTGAACTGAATCTTCAATACTGGCCAAGTGAATGAGGCATTCTGAGCATAGGGAACAGTATAAGTAGGGATATCAGAGAAAGAAAAGTACTTAGTCCATTTGGGGAATTAAAGTTGGACTAAAGTGCACATGGATCAAGGTACAGATGAAGCTGCAGAGGCAAGCAGAAGCCAGTTCATCATGGCCTTGTGTAGGACATGATACAGAGTTTGACTTAAGCCTCTGAGTAATGGGGAACTATTAAAATATTTTGAGCAGGGAAGAGGCACAGAGTTACATTTCAAAAGATTTCCCTAGCAGCAACATAAAAGATAGATTAGAGGGGATTATGCTTTTATAGGGACAACAGTTAGAAAGTTATCATCTAGGCAATAGATGATGGGTAGTTCATATTTTAAAAAGGATTCTTTCTGTATACTATCTATTGTGTGTAACAAGTTACTCCAAAACCTAGCAGCTGAAAGAAAACAAACATTATCTCAGACAGTTTCTGAGGGTCAGGAGTCTAGGGCCAGCTTAGCAGGGTGATTCTGTTTCCGGATCTCTCTTGAGATTGAAGTCAAGCTGTTGACTGGGGTTGAAGACTTGATTGGGTCTCAGGGATGTGCCTCCACATTCACTCACACAGCAAGTGGCCTCTTTCTGGGGCTGCTCACAACATGGCTTCCCCAAAGCAACTGCTCCATAAGAGTGAGAAAGAAACTGAGTAAGAGCACTCCCAAGATGGAAGCCACTGTCTTTTAAACTTAATCTTGGAAGTCTCATACCATCACTTCTGCTGCGTGCTGTTGGTTACTTAGACCAACCCTGGTACATTGTGGGAGGGGACTGTACAAGGGTATGAATACCAGAAAGTGGGGATCATTTGGGGGCATCCTAGAGGCTGCCTTCCATGCTGCTTGTCAAAGAATGTAAAGAGTAAGTCTACAAGTCCATAATATGTTGATGGCTTATGGAGATAAGAGGGCAGAACACTCCACCTAGAAACTATCCTATTACCTAGAGCAGGTAAATAAAGTCATTTGCTTGACTGAAAGGTAAGAGGGTTAAGACCCACCATTCTGAATGTCAAGTAATAGTTACGTTGCAGTCATTGCTTAGTTTTATACTATAAATTGTGATAATTTGGTTCCATTTTTTTTTTTAGTATAAATGTGATTGCTGTTCAGCTTTATATTCAGCGCATAGCACTATGCCAAGTAACGTACAGGTTTCAAAAGAAGACTAAAATGTGATTCATGCCTTCAGAGAGTTAATAATTTTACTGGAAAACAAGGCATACATAGATCATAGAAAATCTTAGACCCCAGAGAAAACTTAGGGGAGTTTAACACAACAGCCTCATGAAACAGCTAAGAAAACAGGTTGAGGGAGGTGAATGGCTGATCCAACTCAGCTACTGACAGAGCTGAGACCAGATCTCAGACCTTTAGGTCTGTAGGCAAGCATTTTATTTAAATATAAAATGTAATTTGTTTACGATACCAAGAACATTCTTTTTTAAATATAATGTAAAAAACATTTATAGAGACAGGGTCTCACTGTGTTGCCCAGGCTGGTCTCAAACTCTTGGGCTCAAGCAATCCTCCTGCCTCAGCCTGTTAAAGTGCTGGGATTACAAGCGTGAGCCACCACACCAGGCCAAGAACATTGTCTGAGGACTTAAATCATTTTTCTATTTGAAATCAGAATGACTTAGTATTTGATGTGGGGAAAGGCAAGACATAAATGTGTTAGAAGACATTTCTGTCTTCTCTTGAAAGACCAACTCATCCTGTCACTGATTACTGTGTGACTTTGAGCTAAATTACAACACATTAGTAAATACAGGAGAAAATAATGAGCAATGCCACATCCCTTGCATTTTTTAAAGCAAGGACCACCCTAATTGACAGTGAGATCTTTATATTAATTTTCCCATTTAAAATAGATAATATTCAGTGTTCGATGAAGAAAGAATTATGGGGTAGATTATGAAATAATAATTGGAGTACTATTACTGTTAATAGTAAAAAATGTCTGAACTATACTGTTGGAATAATAAGAGTAGAAATAAGTAAAATTAAGTATTTACAAGGTTTAAAGTATTTTGGAGTTTTGTTTCCTTTTTTAAAAACAAAATGCTTTTTAACTGTTCATTGCCTATATTACCAAATAGTTTTAAGTTGTACATTCAGGTTCAGCTCCCCTTTTTTGAGTACCCACCATTTATGTTAAGTATATTACTGGGTTCTTTAACAGATATAATTGCATTTGGTCCTCATAAATCCTATGTGAGATAAACATTTTCCCCATTTTACAGCTGAGATGACTGAGAAATTAAGAGAACCACAACTGAACTTTCTGCATGGTCCTTTGAGGTCATTTTTCTGAAAAGCAAGTGCTACCTTTTAATAGTGTCTTTAGCCTTTCCCTCAGGCAACAGCGTATGACTAAGTCAAGACAGCAGAACTAAATACGAGTTTATGTTACCATAATTTCAGAGTAACGGCTACTGTTTTATGTTCTGGTCATCTATTACATAAATATTTAATACTGAGCACATAATTTGGCATGATGGCAGCAAAAAGATGTCTATCCTGGAGTTTCCATGATAAACCAAAAAGGCTTTTTTTCCCCACCAGTATGTTAAAATATGGAGAAATAAATTAGGAGATGGTAAGCTACAGCTTTCTTATCATCTTAAGTTTACCTAATTAAAGCACTTTAAAATAAATTCATTCCATCCAAATTTAGCAGCCATCTATTGCAAAGTTTGCTTACTTTTTCCATGGCATTTAAATATACAAAAGCCTTTTTTAAAAAAAAAAAAAAAAGCATTTTTTAGTAGGTAAATGTCAGTCACTTTCTTGCCTGTCCTAGACCAACAGACCAGTTCTACTTTCAAAACAAAACATAGCATTTAATAGTAAAAATAAACTGTCTTCTCACTAATGAATTTACTGTCTACATTTCCATAGATGTGGCCATGTGTTTTCCCAGGAAAACTGGCTTGAACTCAAACTAAGATAGCTACTAAGATCCATTTAGACAAAGTGGGCTATAAACATGAGAAATCTTCCGCCCCCTATTCTGTGTTTGGTTAATTTTGCTGCTCTCATACATTCTAGCAATGTACCATTCTGTTCTCCCTTTTACTCCAGGGAGCCTCATTTGGCATATAGTTAGTCATATGCATACACCTTTGAAAACAGTCAATGTAACTCCCAGTTATTAAGAACCTGATGGGTGCTAGGCATTGCCTTATGAACTGAGAGGTACAAATATGAAAACTATATAAAAGCTCCTGCCCCAGATAAACTATGATACAGAAGAACATTTGTTAGCTACTTTTTAGGTGCTGTATATCAATCAGTTTTCTTAGTTTCAGGTGACAGAAGCTAACTCTGGATAACTTAAGTAGAATTTCTAGGAGGGCCAAAGAATCTGACTTGGAGGTACGGTAAACAAAAACAAAGTCCTAAATTACACCACAGAGCTGGACATAGACCATAGCTTACATCAGTGATAGTGCTGATCCTGAACTGTACTTCCAGAACCAAAGCCATGGCTGGCCCTTCCAACTAGATACCACTCCTTCTAGGCCTTCTAGGGCCACCCTTCTTTCCAGAAGAGTCTCCTTTGCAGTCTGGAGCTGGTACATCTGTGTGGCAGAGCCTAGGCCATATGCCTGTACCCTAGTTGCAAGGAAGTCTGGGAAATAAATTATCTGGTACTTTATACACTTAACTAGTAGGAGGTCAGCTCTATCTCACAAGATAGGAGGTTCTGTAAACCTAGGTATGCAGTCAGGCACTAAGTGGCCAAAAACTTCTATCAGCAGCATTTTGAATAATCAGAGAAGATTCAACACAGGAGATGAGAACCAGGAAACAACAACCAAAAAAGAAATATGGTGAGTTTGGCCTTAATATCACAAAAAGATGAAAAAACAATGTGTTCCTAAACCAGTTTACAAACCCACAGTTAGTGAAAGGCTAGGTGATAGCTTATATTCTCCAAAGTTATAAAGTCCTAAAGAATGTAGCCTCTACTTGAGACCCATTTGGTCTGTGCAGGTACAGGCACTATCATCTCTCTCTGTAAAGGGTCAGTATGATGTTTAAGAAAGCAACTCACATTTGGAGTCAAAGCCTTTTGTTCTTACCCTGCGCAGCCCTTAACCAGATGTGTGACCTGTAAGCAAGGAGTTCAGTTAGTATCCTCATCTATAAAATGAGAAGGTTGAGGTAGGTGATCTTTAAAGTTCCCCCTTGGCTCTAAAGTTCTATACTTTGTACATGATAGGCCAGTGACAACTAATGTTTTTACTCAAGCCGATTGTATGTTTTAGAAGGCAAATAAATTATGAGCTTATTTTTTGATGACAGTACATTTTCATAAACCCAAAATAATTAAATCTCCACCTCCCACTTAGTTCAGTTGTTTTGGGTTTTTTAAAACAATTTTATTTTCCCACACAGTACAGTTTAAGCATTCAAGTTGCAGCAGGGGAAATACTCATTGAATTTGTCATCATTATTTTTGGCTTCTATCTTTATGAGAGCCATTTTAGTTTTCTAGTTTCAGTGATCTATTTTTTAGATTTTAAGCTACAATATATTTTAACATTTGAGTATTAAATTGCATTTGTCATAATGAATTAGAATCTTATGTTTCTTTCAAAAATAGCTTTATCTCAATATGAAATGCAAGATTCTTCACATTTATTGTAAAGAGGAGAATTTTTGAGACATTCTGTATCCACTGGTCAGTTACTGTTTTGATTTGGTGATGGAAAATCGTAGCAAATTGTACATTTAAAGTAAACCAAAGAAGTAACTTTATGCAGAGATAGAGATTGAAGTAGCCATTTGGAGATGAGAATTTTATCTCCATGCCTTCAAGAATGACCATATGTAAACCAGGTCAGAAAAATAAAAATTACACCATATTTATTTTAATAGGACCATCTTAGAATACAAGACATAACACAAGAGAATTTATTTCTGGAATGACGTGAAGGAATTTATTATACAAACTGCTCCATCTAAAACATGTTCCTATAATGTAGGTTCGTAGAATTTTTTTTTTTTCCCCTGGGGACATAGTTTCACTCTGTCACCCAGGCTGGAGTGCAGTGGTGTGGTCTTGGCTCACTGCAACCTTCGCCTCCCAGGTTCAGTCTCTCCTGAGTAGCTGGGATTACAGGTGCACACCACCATGCCTGGCTAATTTTTGTATTAGTAGAGACGGGAATTTCACCGTGTTGGCCAGGCTGGTCTCAAACTCCTGACCTCAAGTGATCCACTCGCCTCAGCCTCCCAAAGTGTTGGGATTACAGGCGTGAGCCACCGCACCTGGCTGGTTCCAAGAAATTCTAATGTTTGTTCTGTTTTTAAGGAGAAAAATTATTGAACAACTTACCTCTAAACTATAGTCCTTTAATGATAAACACTACTGTTAAAAAATTCTTATAATTAACATAATCTGATATTGTTACTTAAGTCTTTGAGGAAATAGAGAAAAACTGGCTAACATCCCTTATGACTGCATGTTTTTATATATTAAATAGCAGTATTGAATTGCCTTCCACTGTCTTTTTCAGACTAAATAATATATAGTTAAACCTTGCAAGCCTTATCCTTTTTTATACTTCTTTTTTCTAGAACAGCTTTATTGAGTTATAATTCACATACCATACATTTCACCCATTTAAAATCTATAACTCAGTGGTTTTTAGTGCAATTTTAGAACATATCACCCCAAAAGAAACCCATCCCCATTAGCAGTGACTCCTCATTCATCCCTTTCCCCACTCCAGTAATGCTGAGCATCTTTTTATGTGTTACTGGCCATTTGTATATCTTCTTTGGAGAACTGTCTATTCAAAACATTTGCCCATTTTTTATTGGATAATTTATCTTTTTATTGAATTATAAAAATTATATCTTCTAGGTACAAGTCACTTATGAGATATATGACTTGCAAATATTTTTACTCATTCTGTGAGTTTGTCTTTTCACTTTCTTGAGCAAGCCTTATTCTTAACTCTGGTTAAATTTTGGTTTTCTGAACATTTTGCTAAATTTTCTAAAGGTCTCCAGTTGTGGAGTAACCTGAAATGAATACTTTATTTTTTGAAAGTGGAACTAAACTCTAATTTAAGTCTATGATAGAAAAGAGTAATTGCTATAGGAACCAACATTTTTTTTGGTTCTTTACCCTGTGCCAAGCATTGTGCCGAGTGCTTTGCAACCCTAAAATATAGGGTTATTATTCCTGTTATATAGATGAAGAAACAAAGGCTTGAAGAAGTTAAGTAAGTTGCACAAAATCAAAAAGTGCTAATAAATGGTCAATTGGAATGACAATGCAGGTTATTTTTTTGACCAACTTTCACATTTTATGTGGGGTGTTTGTATTCCACTATTGTACTTTTTAAGACAATATTATTTTACAGCCTCATTTTCCATCCACTACAATCCCTAGATTTTTTCAGGCATATTGGAACTGAATCATTCACTTCTGTCTCTTTAAAACTGGAATTTCTTGGTTTCTGAACCAAGAAATTTGATTTGATTTCTATAACCTTTTGATTTTTTGACTGTCCCTTCCAAATTGGCCCTTTTTAAACAAATTATAACAATTTTCAAAGCTAAAAAAATTCTAAAGGTAAACTTGCTATTAAAATGATTAAATGTAAATTGCAGACCATTTTTAAATGTCTTTTTGATTAGCTACTATTAAGAATTTAGCTGATCTACTTCATTAAAATGTTATATTAGCTCAATGAATAATTATACATTTCTATGTAACAAATTACCCCAAAACTTTAATGGCTTAAAGCAGCATTTGTTATTTCACAGTTTCTTTGGTTTAGGAATCCAAGTAGAGTTTAGCAGTGTGGTTCTGCTCTAGGTCTCTCATGAGGTTTAAGTCAGGCTGCTGGCTGGTGCTGCAGTCTCATTTTTGGGGAGGATCTATGTGCAAGCTCACTCGTATGGTTGTTGGGAGGATTCAGTTCCTTGTGAGCTTTTGTACTGAGACCTGCAATTCCTCACTGGCTGTTGGCCAGAGTTCTCCCTCAGTTCCTTGCCATATGCACCTCTCTATGAGACAGCACATGACATGGCCTCTGGCTCTGTCACAATAGCAACACAAGAGAGTGTCCAAGATGGAAGCCATAGTATCTTTGTAACCTAATCTCAGAGTTGATATATCATCACTTTTCCCATATTCTACTCATTAGAAGCAAACTATTATGTTCAGCCCACTCTCTATAGAAGGGAAATACCAAGGGTATGAACACCAAAATATGGGGCTTACTGAGGGCCACCTTAGAGGCTGCCTGTCACACTCAGTGAATCTATTGTTTAATCATGGAGAATCCAAAAGTCATGGTGTTTTTATATAGAACATTGATATATACAATTCCATCCTGCAAACAAGTGATAATTTTATCTGAAAATATATAAGGAAGTCTCTCCATCCTAAAATATGCATATGTGTATATGTATTATTTTTAAAGCATCTTTAGTCTGCATATACATTTGCTACTTATTAATCTATTTTATCAAGAGACAACATTAAAGTTGTAAGACACAATTAGAATAGAAAATTTTATGTGTAACTTTATGTTCTCCCCTTGACTTATAAAGATTGCTATTGAATTTTAGTATTGCAAAACTTTGGCCAATGTAAAGATGATTTTAATTTAAACATGTACAACATGCAAAAGAATATTTTTTCTCCTTAAATCATAGTTTAGAAGTCAACCCTAATTTAACAAAATAGGTGATCCTGAATGGACTTTAATTCATTTATTCAGCAAGGCTTATTGAATTACTCTTCTAACTCATCATGAGTTACACTCATAATAAAAGTCTGCACTCCTAATTTTGGCCTCCCATAGCTCAATCAATCTCTATCTATGTTTCCAGTTTCATTTCCTATTGCCATCTCCCTTAACCTTCCACCCCAGCACAGTTTTTCTTGCTCTTCCCCATGTTGACGTTCATGCATGCCTCAGGGCTTTTCCATCTTCCTGAAAACCTCTTACCCAGATCGTTACATGGCTCGCTTCACTTCATTTACTTCTCTGCTCCAGCATCACTACCATAAAGAAGCATCCCACCAGCACTCTTCACAATACAGCAAGGACCATCAAAAAGCAAGAGACACAATAAAAATGATAGTTGAAAAGATTAATCTCATGACAGTGTACAAGATAACTTGTATGTAAACAGAGGCTGGATTAGACATGGATGAGTAGGGGCCACAATTAGGAACTTTCACATTCATTCAGATGTGAATTGATAATGATCCGGTTATGACCACCTTGGGCATGAGTAAAGGTACACAAACATTCTCCCAAAACCAGGTCTTCCCTCGGATTTGTAATGCCGGTAAATTGTTGCCACCTTCCTCCATCCTCCTCTAACAGAGCCATTTCAGAACCAAAACTTTTTAAAGAAAAGTTTGAAAAAATAAGAAGCACCAAAGAATTAGCAGGAAATGCTTGGGTTTTAGGACTGGAAACCACAATGCAGTAGGGGCTCTGCAAGAGGAAGGAGTGAGTGCTTCAAAGTGACATAGCAGCTGTGTGCTGTTGTGCCTGAGACTCCTTCCAATCCTAGATGTTTCCTAGTGGTGCTGGCAAAGCTTCTGTTGGCTGTACCACATTCTTTCCCAATCCAACTCCCTCTATGTAAAGTCTCATAATTCTAAGGATCCTGGGTTCAAATGTAAGTTTCTTCCGTAGTAGTTACCATTTGGGTGTTTCTGCTTCTTCTAAACTCCCTTCTAATTGTTTTTCCTCTTGTTTTTAAGCTAGTGATTTTTTCCCCTGTATTTTACATATGCTTATGGAAAGAACAGGTATGTTTTCATGGCACTTAGCATGTTATAAATGCATTGTTTTCCATGGAGTAAGATCATTCTACCACTGAGAGCATTAAATCCATGTTCCTAAGGTAACCCATGTTTTCCTAGAAACGGGAAGAGTCATGACCAACTTTCACATTGTCTGCTTTGTTCTTGGGGTATCATCCATTGTGATAACCATTCCCAAGAAGTTTCCTCCCCAAAACAGAATTACTTCTCTGCCTACCCTTGATTCAAGTGACCTTTCATTACAGATAATCTGGTTTTATAGGGAAATCTAGTAGGTTCTGCACTCAGTTGTAAAGAAAGACAGATGCAAATGGGTTTCAGTAATTGGTACAACATTGTCACAAAGCTCTTTAGATTAGCAAGTACTTATAAACTAGGTGGAATATTTTTTATTCCATGTTGTTAATAAGAATGCCCTAATCCTCTTTACACACTTGAAAATATCCAGGGAATGCAGAGAGAGACAGACAGAGAGATAGACTCGTATGTAATCATGGACTTTTGAGATAGGTAGGTATAGATGTTCCTGTAAACTAAGTGTTTGTAGCCTCCCAAAATTTATATGTTGAAATCCCTACCATACTGTGATATGGAGCCTTTGGTAGGTGATTAGGTCATGAGGACAGAGGCTTCATGCATGGGATTAGTGCTCTCATAAGATAGGCCCTGGAGAGCTTCCTCACCCCTTCTGCCATTTGAAGACACAGTGAGAAGACGAATATCTGTGAACCAGGAAGCAAACCCTCACCAGACATTAAATCTGCCAGTGCTTTGATCTAGTTCTTCTCAGCCTCCAGACTGTGAGGAATAAATTTCTGGTTTTTATAAGCCATCCTGTCTATACAGTTTGTCACAGCAGCCTGAACAGACAGAGACAAGTGTAATCCCATCCTTTCCTTATCTGTATTATTAGGTTAGTGCAAATGTAATTGCTGTTTTCGCCATTTTAATGGCAAAAATCACAACTACTTTTGCACCAACATAATATTTGCTCACTTTTCTCTGTTGTAATTTTCTCATATGAGACTGTAGGAAAAAATGATTTAATATATTCTATAAAGTGCCTAGTAATATAATAGGTCCAGCATATGAAAGCATTCATAATAGGTTCTCAGTAAAGAGTGGCAATGCTCGAACATTTCTAAAGAAACGGAATTGATTATATTCCATTCCTTTTTCAGACAGTTATAAATGTTAGAAATTTCTTTCTGTTACTGCTCCAGAATCTGTGTTTTTCAATTATTGGTTCTAATTCAGTATTTTTAGGCCTCAGAGAAAAAGCCTTAATGCCGTCCTCACGTGGTAGGCTACCAGGTCTTTGAAGGTGGCCATTTTGTATCCCACATCTTCTCCACATCTGCTCATAGAAATACAGTTTCTTCATCTGCTCCCTTATGGTCTAGGTTCGAAGCAACTCAGAATGGAACACAACGCTACTGGTGTGTTAATTAGCAGGTGAGAATGGAACTATCGCCTTTTTTGTTGTGTTCTTAACACAACCTTAGTTGGCATGAATTTGAGGAGCAGTTATATTTCACCTTTGACTTGTCAAACTTACACTTGACTAAAACCTACAGATGTTTTTCTTTTTAATTTTTTTTAATTTTTAATTTTTGTGGGTACATAGTAGGTGTATATATTTATGGGGTATGTGACATGTTTTGATATGGGTGTGCAACATGAAATAATTACATCATGAAGAATGCAGTATCCATCCCCTCAAGGATTTATCCATTGAGTTGCAAACAATCCAATTATTACACTCTTTAAGTTATTTTAAAATGTTACAGATGTTTTTCAAACATGTCTCTGTCCTACCCTTTCTCTCTCATATATTTGTATGGGATTTTACATTTTGACATATTAAATTTCATCTTTTTGGAGTTTGCTCATTTTCTTCTTACCTATCAAGCTGTTTTGGGACCCTAACTATGACAGTAAGTCACTTGGCTATGCACTTAATCAGCATGTGTTTAATATCCACACTCACATTTTTATAAATATTTAACAGGAAGGGAAATTTATACCTCCAAACCCACTCTAATCCCTGAACTCCAAATGCATGTAACCAACTGCCTGTTAAATATCTTCACTTAGATGATTCCTGTCAGTTCACACTTAACCAAACTGATTTCCACTCTCAACCTTCTCCTGTAGTCTTCTCATCCTAGTCACAGTGAAGCATATTCGTCCTTCACATTGCACAGCCAAAAACCTTCCTTGCAGTCATCCTTGACCCATTTTGTTTCCTCCCACATCCCATATCTAATCCCTCAGCAAACTCTACTTCACAATGCATCCTGAGTCATACCTTTCTTACTTCTTACCTTCTTGCACTACCACTTTGGACCAAATCATCAGAAATAGATTCCTAACATTTTCTGTATTTACCCTTGCGTTCTTTAGTCTTTTTAAAATATTGACACTAGCATGAACCTGTTAAGACTTAAATCATGTCACTCCTACTAAAAATACAAAAATTGGCCAGGTGTGGTGAGGCATGCCTGTAGTCAGTCCCTGCTACTCGGGAGGCTGAGTTGGGAGAATCACGTGAACCCAGGCAGCGGAGGTTGCAGTAAGCAGAGATTGTGCCACTGCACTCCAGCCTGGGCGACAGAGTGAGACTCCCTCTCAGTTAAAAAAATAAAAATAAAAATCACCTTAATGCCTTTTATCTCTGGTTACTTCAACACCATAATTACCATAAATAATTCATCTCTGTTGGAATATTTGTGTCCCGTTAAAATTCGTATGTTGATATCTCTTCACTAATGTAATGATATGAAAATCAGCCTTTAGGGGGGTGATTAGGTCATGAAGGCAGAGCCCTCATGAATGGAATTACTGCTCTTATAAAAAGACAAAGGACTTTGCAGGGACATGGATGAAGCTGGAAACCATCATTCTCAGCAAACTAACCCAGGAACAGAAAACCGAACACTGCATGTTCTCACTCATAAGTGGGAGTTGAACAATGAGAACACACGGACACAGGGAGGGGAACATCACACATCGGGGCCTGTCAGGGGGTGGGGGACAAGGTGAGGGATAGCATTAGGAGAAATACCTAATGTAGATGACAGGTTGATGGGTGCAGCAAACCACCATGGCACATGTATACCTATGTAACAAACCTGCACGTTCTGCACATGTATCCCAGAACTGAAAAGATAACAACAAAAAAAAAATCATGCCACTCCTCTGTTCAGAACTTACCAGTAGCTTTCCATCTCATTCAGAGTCAAAGCTAAAGCCCTGACAATTGCCTGCACAACTCTACATGGTTCTGCCTCCCCTTCCCACACATGTACACAAACACATTTGCTTTTCTGACCTCATTTTCTAGCCTTCTACCCTTGCTTCCTCCTCTGCATGCACAGAGTCCTCTTTGCTGTCCCCTGAACATGCCAGGCATACTCCCACCTTAGGGCCTTTGCATCTACTGTTCGCCTGCCTGGAGTACACTTTCTTCATCCCATGCACTATGAATCTTCCTTCTGCGCTCATTTTTGTTTAAGGTATTATATGAGACTGTGCTACTAATAGAAATTATAGGGCTCTTTTGGCTAGTGTCAAGTATAGATTTGCCTTTTGGACTCACATAACTGAATATGTTAGAATTACATCTAAAGAAATAATTGCCTATAAATGGAGTATTGTGTGTGAAGAGTTAGAGTCCTGCCCCATCTCCTTTCCTATTAAATGATAGTGATTTTCACAGTATCTGAGATAGCCCTTTGAATATCAGAGAAACATAAGAGTGTAAAGATTTTCAAGGAAATGGTCGTATTTTTCAGATGAGAAATTCACCAAAGATTTTACCCATTGGTGCCAAAAATGTAAGGCAGGCAAGAAGTTAGTAGAAGAAAGTCATCACACTGTAACAAATATTTTTTTTAAGTTGTAGGCACTGATTTCCAAATGAGTTCTGTAAACCACTGCTATTTCCATTTGTAGTGTAGCAATAAGTTGATACTAACCTTAAAGGTCTCAAGTTCAACAGCTTATTATGAGGAAAGCTGCCATTCCTTTAAGAAGGTGAGTTTCTATTATCTTTTTAAAGAGAGAATTACTCCTTTATAAAAATGTAACTTCTTCATACTGTATTTCAGATCTCTTGCTTTTTAGTAAAACTTTTCATTGCAGTGGGTTTGATAATAATAGTGCTCACTTTTTAAAAATCCCCTAAATTTTAATTTCCCCTCCAGTCACCAGCTCACTTTTCTGTGATCCTCTTTAGCAGAACTCCTTGAAAGACTCATCTATACTTGCTGTTTCCTCCTTCTCTCCTGCTGTTCTCTCTTTAACCCACTCCAAATAGGCTTTCATCTCGTCGCTCCACTGAAACTACTTATCAAAGTTTCCATCACCGTCATGCTACCATATTATCTTCTCCATCCTCATCTTATTCCCAGCAACATTTGACATCACCTTGGAACACTTTATTTACTTGATTACTCTGAGACCTCCTGTCTGGTTTTGTTTTTCATCTTATTTCATTAGATGCTAGTTCTCAGTCTCATTTGACTCTTTCTCTTCTCCCAAACCCTATACATTGAAATATCCCAAGGCCTAGACCCTCTAGTCTTTTGCCTAGGTGATCTTTTTTTATATATATATTTTAAGTTCTAGGGTACATGTGCACAACGTGCAGGTTTGTTACATATGTATACATGTGCCATGTGCCGTGTTGGTTTGCTGCACCCATTAACTCGTCATTTATATTAGGTGATCTTATTCAATCACATGGTATATAAATTACAATATAGACTACTATGACAGAGGCCCCAGAATGAAGGTGCCTAAACAAGATGAAAGTTGATTTCTTTTTCCTGTAAAAGTGTGGGAGCTTGTCCAAGACTGATAGGATAGCTTGTTAGTACTGGAGACCCACGCTCTTTCTTTCCTGCAGTCTGCTGTTCTCAACATGCTGTCTCCATCTTCTGGTCCCAGATGGCTGCTCCAGCCCCTGCATCCTGTCAGTATTCTAACCAGCAGGAAGAAGAAGATAGGAAGTGAGAACGTATCCCTTCCCTTTAGGACTGAGAAGTTAAACATGTTTCATCTGCTCTCATTTCATTGGCCAGAACTGAGTCACATGATGATAACTTGTTGAAGAGAATTTAGGAAATGTAGTCTTTAGGTAGGTAGCTATGGCTTCCAGCTAAAATGGAGCAGTTCTTTTACTAGAGGAAAAAGAGCGTGATGGATTTTGGAGGACAGGGAGCAGTTTCTGCTGCACATGGCTTTAAATACTATCTGTGAGCTAATGTCTCCCAGATTTGTAGCTATTTCCTGAGTTCAGGACTCTTTCCTCAGCTGCCTCCCTAACATTCTCGAACACCTGCCTGTTCAAAATTGAACTCTTCACTTTTCTCCCCAAACTCCTACCCATCTTAGGTCTCCCAGGTGCTCATGCCAGAAACTTAGAACAGTCTTGATTCCTTGCCTTCTCTTTCATCCACTTTTGATCCATCTGCCAATCCTATTAACTTTAGCTTCAAAATGGACTCCAAATCCAACCACTTCTCATCAGATCTATCTTCCACATTACCACCAATGACTTATTTTAATAAAATACATATCCCCATCCTGTTTCTTACTTCCTGAAAACCTTCCTCTGTCTCTTTATTGCCTTTGGGATAAATTCTAAACCCTGTGTGAACCAACTCTTTCTATCTCTCTGGCCTCATTTTCCCACTTTCCACTTATATTTTGTATTTCAGTACTACCTAGCACAACACACCTCATGACTTGATGTATTTACTAATGCTTATCCCTCTGTAGAATTTCCCCCACCTCAGACCTGGCTGAAGAATCCCTTAGTCTCAAGTGTCACCTCCTTCAGATCTTTTTTTTTTTTTTTTTTTTTTTTTTTTTTGAGACAGAGTCTTGCTCTGTTGCCCAGGCTGAAGTGCAGTGGCACAATCTTGGCTCACTGCAACCTCCGCCTCCCAGGTTCAAGCGATTCTTCTGCCTCAGCCTCCTGAGTAGCTGGGACTAAAGGCATGTGCCACCACACCCAGCTAATTTTTTTTGTTTTTTTTAGTAGAGACAGGGTTTCACCATGTTGGCCAGGATGGCCTCGATCTCTTGACCTTGTGATCTGCCCACCTCGGCCTCCCAAAGTGCTGGGATTACAGGCATGAGCCACCGTGCCTGGCCAGAAAATGTTCTTTGTCATCTTTCCACCTCCCCAGGCTAGGTAGGCACCTTCCTCTTTATTCTTGTTGCACCATATGCATACCCGTATCACACCTATCCTGGATGATACCAGTTTACATAGCTGCCTCTTTTCCTAGATGCAAGTGCCTTGGTCAGGGGCAAGGTCTTACTCATCTCTCAGTGCCCAACACATAATAGCTGCTAAGTAAATATTTATGTAATTGAATCATATTGATCATGGGAACAAACTCCCATTGGGAGAGCATCACCTCTGCCTTACATATCTGAGAAAAGCCCTTGTTTATTGTACCCTATCAACTGAATCTGCTGGGCTATATATTAAAGTGGGTATTTTAGGCCCTGCTTAAAAAATAAAGGTTAAATTGAGCATATTCATTGCTCTGTTAGGATTACATAATGCCTGATAGTGCAAAAACATGGGTGTTGACTGAACTTTACAGTTGTCTGGGGTTTGTGAGGCCCAGCTGTAGTCTAGGTAGCTTTGTGTGTTTGAAGGTATTCTGACTAGATGAGTCAGTAGTTTAAAAGTAACAAGTCACTGTTGGTCTGTGGAAGAAGTTGTGTGGACTTAGACTTGCCTTCACTGCTTTAAAATCTTGCTTTTTAAAAAATCCCAAGAAAGGTAGGTTCTCTTAAAAAAGTTTATGGCCTATATTTGCTGTCATAAACCAACCCAGTTTTCAGCCTTTAGCCGGGCTCCCTTAGAGATGAATGGTAACCCATATAAACTACATGGCGATTCTAGTTGTTTTTAGTCAGGAAAAGCCCCAAGGTTTTTATTAAGAAGCCCAGAAAGAAGAGATGTCAAGGATTCCGGTGAGAAGTACTATGTTATAAGAAGCAGATTAGGATAACTTGTCTTAAAAATGAAAAAGGGATGAGAAACTTGACAAGTTTTTAGTGCTTTCTTAGCACTAAATGATGACTTAAAGAAAGTTTAGTCCTTGCCAAATTTTCCCCTTTGGAACTGTTTCCACTGTGTGATAGAGATCTGCCGCTACGAGCTTGTCATCATTCTCATCCACTGTCTTCTTTGTCTTCTTCGAAGTCACGTCCTACTCCTCTTCCTCTTATCTTTTTTTTTTTGGCGGGGTGGGGGGGGGTTTGTTTGTTTGTTTTTTGCACTAAGTCATAGAACTGAAAAGACTCTGGGTAATGTTTTCAAAATAAAGCCACATTGTTTCCAATACAACAGCTTTCTCTGGGTTCTTTCACTGCCTCCTTAATGTAAGTCTTAATCACACTTGTATTAACAGTAGAAACACTCTGCAGTATCTCGTTTCATACAGTGGTGTTAGAAGCATTAACTCCTCAGCCCTCATACCACCACAGGAAAACAGCAATCATTGTTAACCCCCATCCACTGGGGAGATGAAGAAAATGAGCAAACTATGAAGAATGCAGTTTATTTCGTCTCCATAAGACTGTGAGGCAGTGGAAGGTAAGGGCTAGACCCCAGGATGGCTGATTCCTAGGGCTCTTTTCCTGTGCTGCAGAATGCAGTGACACCTTTCAGTTGTTGCTGTATTCAGAGGTGTGTGTTGCATGTGATAGGTACAGTACTTGACATTATTAACTCTTGCAACCACCCTATGGGTTAGGTATTAATATCTCCATGTTATAGATGAAGTCTGTGATTCCAAAGCCTGATGTCTCTCCACTGTGCCACACACACTGACTCCACACAATAACAATTACTCCCATTTTATATCACTTGACATCCTGAAAGTCCTCCACAAACATCATCATATTTAATCCTTAAGAACTTTGGAAATATCAGTGATTATCACACACTTTGAAATAAGCAAGTCACTAATCAATGTGATCTTATTAAAATTTAAGTCAGTTCATGATGCTACTACTCCGACCTTCCAATCATGTCGCATCTGTCTAGAATCAAGGCCCAAATCTGTGTGACCTGTGATATGGTTTGGCTATGTCCTCACCCACAGCCTCATCTTTTTTTGTTTGTTTGTTTGTTTTGAGACAGAGCCTCACTCTGTCACCCAGGCTGGAGTGCAGTGGCGCAATCTTGGTTCACTGCAACCTCCACCTCCAGGGTTCAAGTGATTATCCTGCCTCAGCCTCCCAAGTAGCTGGGATTACAGGCATGCGCCATGACACCCGGCTAATTTTTGTATTTTTAGTAGAGACGTGGTTTCACCATGTTGGCCATGCTGGTCACGATTTCCTGACCTCATGATCCGCCCACCTCGGCCTCCCAAAATGTGGGAATTACAGGCATGAGCTACCACGCCCAGCCCCAAAACCTCATCTTGAATTATAATTCCCACATGTCAAGGTTGAGACCAGATGGAGGTAATTCGATCATGGGGGCTGTTTCCCCCATGCGGTTCTCATGATAGTGAGTCTCACGAGATCTGATGGTTTTTTTTTTTTATTATTATACTTTAAGTTTTAGGGTACATGTGCACATTGTGCAGGTTAGTTACATATGTATACATGTGCCATGCTGGTGCGCTGCACCCACTAACTCGTCATCTAGCATTAGGTATTTCTCCCAATGCTATCCCTCCTCCCTCCCCCCTCCCCCCACCCCACCACAGTCCCCAGAGTGTGATATTCCCCTTCCTGTGTCCATGTGATCTCATTGTTCAATTCCCACCTATGAGTGAGAATATGCGGTGTTTGGTTTTTTGTTCTTGCGATAGTTTACTGAGAATGATGATTTCCAATTTCATCCATGTCCCTACAAAGGACATGAACTCATCATTTTTTATGGCTGCATAGTATTCCATGGTGTATATATGCCGCATTTTCTTAATCCAGTCTATCATTATACTACAAGCCTACAGTAACCAAAACAGCATGGTACTGGTACCAAAACAGAGATATAGATCAATGGAACAGAACAGAGCCCTCAGAAATAATGTCGCATATCTACAACTATCTGATCTTTGACAAACCTGAGAAAAACAAGCAATGGGGAAAGGATTCCCTATTTAATAAATGGTGCTGGGAAAACTGGCTAGCCATATGTAGAAAGCCGAAACTGGATCCCTTCCTTACACCTTATACAAAAATCAATCCAAGATGGATTAAAGATTTAAACGTTAGACCTAAAACCATAAAAACCCTAGAAGAAAACCTAGGCATTACCATTCAGGACATAGGCATGGGCAAGGACTTCATGTCCAAAACACCAAAAGCAATGGCAACAAAAGACAAAATTGACAAAGGGGATCTAATTAAACTAAAGAGCTTCTGCACAGCAAAAGAAACTACCATCAGAGTGAACAGGCAACCTACAAAATGGGAGAAAATTTTCACAACCTACTCATCTGACAAAGGGCTAATATCCAGAATCTACAATGAACTCAAACAAATTTACAAGAAAAAAACAACCCCATCAAAAAGTGGGCGAAGGACATGAACAGACACTTCTCAAAAGAAGACATTTATGCAGCCAAAAAACACATGAAAAAATGCTCATCATCACTGGCCATCAGAGAAATGCAAATCAAAACCACAATGAGATACCATCTCACACCAGTTAGAATGGCAATCATTAAAAAGTCAGGAAACAACAGGTGCTGGAGAGGATGTGGAGAAATAGGAACAGTTTTACACTGTTGGGACTGTAAACTAGTTCAACCATTGTGGAAGTCAGTGTGGCGATTCCTCAGGGATCTAGAACTAGAAATACCATTTGACCCAGCCATCCCATTACTGGGTATATACCCAAATGACTATAAATCATGCTGCTATAAAGACACCTGCACACGTATGTTTATTGCGGCATTATTCACAATAGCAAAGACTTGGAACCAACCCAAATGATCTGATGGTTTTATAAGCATCTGGCATTTCCCCTGCTTGTACTAACTCAGTCCTGCCCCCTTGTGAAAAGGGTGCCTGCTTCCACTTTGCCTTCTGCCATGATTGTAAGTTTCCTGAGGCCTCCCCAGCAATGTGGAACTGTGAGTCAATTAAACCTCTTTCCTTTATAAATTACCCAGTCTCAGGTATTTCTTCATAGCAGTGTGAGAACGGACTAATACAACCTGTAAGGAGAGTGGTCCGCTGGTTTCCTCTCCAGCCTCATCGCCTCCTACTCTTCCCTTGATTCTCTCTGCTTCAGTCACACTGGTCACCTTACTATTCCTCAGATACTCAGGGCACGCTCCTGCCTCAGGGCCTCTATACCTGCTCTTCCCTCTATATGTAATGCCCTCTCCCCAGACACCTGCTTGACTAGCTCCCCCAGTTCTGCCAGGTCTCGAACAAAAAATCACCTTTTCACATGCACACAAAAAGCCATCTTGCTGGTCAGGACTTCCCAGACCACTCTTTGCAAAATTCCAGTCTAGCCCCTAACATGTCATATAAAGCATGTCCACCTTCCATGCTTTAGTTTTATCCTTAGTCTTTATCATTTTCAAACATACTGTGTATTTACTTACTTCTCTCGCTTACCGTCTGCTCACTAGAATGTGAATGCTGTGAGGGTAGGGCTTTCATCTGTTTTGTTGTTCACTTCTCCACTCCAGCACCTGTAACATACTGGGCACATAGCAGGCACTCAATAAATATTTGATGAATGAAAACAGATTAGAAAATAGAAAGTCAAAGAAGGTAAGTGAGTTTCCCCAAAATGATATGGTATAGCAGCATCAAAGCTAAAACCAAGACTGGTCTTCTGATCCACATGCAGTTTGGTGCCCAGTTAGGCCAGAATCCGAAAAAGTTGTAAGTTAAGTTCTGAAATAAAACTCAGCCAAATAAGGTAGTTTGGTGTAATTTGCACTTTTAAAATAATTTTTCATCAGTTACTGTATCATAGAGGATGAAGAGCAGTCCTTCCCTTGGACTGTCTCCAAGCAACAGGAATAATGAGAATAAGTTACAGAACTTAAAATAAACCCAGGTGTTTCTGGGCCTCAGATTCTTAATGTCCACAATGAAGGGACCATGTCAGTTCAGAGCTCTTCACAGCTCTAATCTTGAATCCATCTCATGGATGAATGAAATGCCTGGTTTTCTTTGTAATTTGTTCAGTTCTATGCATACAAGGTATGCAGTTTGTTCTGTAGATAAACTACACATGGGTATTTCTGTAACTCTCCTTTTATCATCATTACCGTCTGTTTGATTCTTTCCCCTACATTTGTGCAAAATGTAGGCTTGTCATCTCACTGTGTTGTATTGCAGGATCAGCAAGCATGTCAAGGATCTCGTGTCTTCTAATCTCATGCAGCCTCTGCTGCAAGGAAGCTGTCACCACTGCCTCCTCAGAGTTATCCAATGGGCAAAGAAACCAGAAGGCAGGATGACTTAAGGCCAGGGAACTAAATATGCAGTAATGGTGTCTGGGGGTCAGGAAAGCAAGTATTTGTACAACATGGCCTGGCAATCTTTGTCACTCTGAATTAAATCTGCACATGGTAATCAGACCTAAAAGAAGTGCACCAATAAGTCAGGCCATTGGTTATCCAGCTCTGTACAAATTTTGGCAAAGAAGGTTAAATGCAGTGTTTGGCATTGTATCTCAGCCTGGTTCATTTCTTCATTAAAAATTCCCTCTGTAGAGAGTAAAATACAGTTATTTTGAGGTGGTGTCCCTATCCTTAGGAACAGGAGGCACCGTCCTAAGCTCCTTTACACATACCAGCTCTTAAATACACAACTTGAGTAAGGTTTATAATTCTCATTTCTATTATATGCTGCACATGGCTTATGATAAAGTGAACCTGCAAATGATGGCAAGATAGAACAAGTCTGCAAAAGTAAGAATGGCAAGTTAATTACAGAAGTTGGATCCTATCAGTAATTTAAACCAAAGCATTTATTTGAAAACAAAATGAAACAAAACACCAATGCCCTCAGTCACCTTCTTATTCCATTCCCATTTGCTCCAGTAGGAATTAATCTCTTTATTTCTCCTTACCCTTGAGCACTTTTATATATCTGCGCTTGGGTTAAAGGCAGTTCTATTAATTTCTTTGTTTGGACAGAAGTTTCCTTAATTTACCATAATCATCACTGTTGTCACTATGCCAGTCCAGTATGTTTGGACTTCACAGATAAGTCTTGCAGTTTCCAAAACACCATCCCATCCTTACTGCGTTTATTCTTGAATGACTTTTCACTGGGAGATAGTATAATTATCTTTTACAACAAAACTACAAATGGGATCCTAATAACAAGTTTACTGTTTGTTCATTTGTGTTAGATATAGGCATACTGTCACATTTTCCTGTAATTTTTCATATCTGGTCTTGTGAACTGTTACTAGTATTTTTCTTCCATATGTATTTTACCTACCAACTTGATTGTAAACTGCTTAAAGATAGAAGCTATGTTATATAAGCATTTCACGCATGCTGGCTCAATGAATCACAAATAATTGGGAATTTGTTAGACATCTCATCTGAACAGTCCCTGCCCTGATACCACCCTGGGACATTCAGCCCTTGGCCACCTGCTTTGATGAGCACATTTCTATGTCTCCTGCTTAAGTACTTACGTAAGATTCTACTGAGTACCTGACTTCAGACCTACAGAGTCTGTTTTTGTTTTGTTTTCTTTTCTTTTGTTTTGAGACAGGGTGTCAGTCTGTCACCCAGGCTGGAGTGCGGTGGCTAGATCTCAGCTTTCTGCAGCCTCAACCTCCCAAGCTCAGGTGTTAGCCTCCTGAGTAGGTGGGACTACAGACACAAACCATCATGCCCAGCTACTTTTTGTATTTTTCATAGAGACAGGAGTACTCCATGTTGCCCCAGCTGCTCTCGAACTCCTGGGCTCAAGCAGTCTGCCTGCTTTGGCCTCCCGAAGTGCTGGGATTACAGGCGTCAGCCACTACACCTGGCCCCTGCAGAGTCTTTATCAAACAGAAGTGAATATTAGGAGGAGCCTGGGGAAGAATTCTCTTTGATTTACCTTGGTGTTAACACTCCAGTGATACAACTATGGATCCTCCAGAAAGACTATGTTTTTGCTGTATCAGTGCCACCTATTAGGAATTGTTCCATAAAAGAGCATGAGAAACTCTCTGGAGTTCAAAAAGTCAAAATGACATCCTTGCTAAAAAATCTCTTTATGGTTTGAGTTCCATAGTTACAACCAGGAATCTCTGGGAATTTGGTCTCCAAGCTCTTCTCAGAGCATGTGTTGCATACATTCTGCAAAGCCCTTGGGGGATGGAGCAGGCCTAGTTTTTGGTTTTCAGCAGTGTTTGTTATCTTCACAGTTAAATGGAACACTGGAATGTGATATTTACTCAATTTTGCCCATTTTTCATTCAGTATTTATAATTTTTAATGTGGCAGGTCTTCTAAAAAACCAACAAAAAATTGCTGATTTTGTGATTTTAGTTTCTAAAACAAATGAAAGCAAAAAACTTCTCGCCCCTGAACTCCATCCCTGGCTGTTATCCTTCACTCTCTGTTCTTATTCTTTCCTAAGCAAGTAAGATATGACATTTATTCATAAGAGCATTTTATGGTTAATTCACTGTTCAATTTTCTAAAATACCATTTGGCTTCTTACCTACAGAGCTATAGCACCAGAATTCACTCGGTATATGTGTAAGAATGACTGCTTCCATTTTCCGAGAGAAATAGAAATAGGACTAAGAGCAGTGATTTCCTTGTGTTAAAGAAAAATTATTCATGACACTTGTTGAAAACAATAGAGAAGACTTTATTCAAGGGAGGCTATGGGGACGATAGAAGGATTACGGCAGTGGAGTCTTGCAGTGTGGGAGAGAGATTGGGCTGGAGTCTGACTCTGACAAGGACAAGTAGGGATTTGTAGCCAAGGAGCAAGGTGTGGGGGTCAGTAGATGGAAAATTACTAAGTGGAAACACCAACGTAAGGGAGATTCTTGCTAGACGGACTCAACAGAATTCTGCTGAAGGCGGGCCAGGGTGATTAGATGTCGAGGGTAATCAGATAACAAGGGTGGAGGATTTTTGTTAAACTTTAGCCAGATTCTTGCTCAAACTGGATTCTGTAAGGACAGAGAGGGAAGCCCAGGGTCAGGCCCATTTGAGCAGGGGGCTTAGGGAGATCTGATTAGAGTTAGTTTAAGGAGAGTCTTTGTCACCTGCTGAAAAGAATTTGTTTTTATGGCTCAGAATAATAGTGTAATCATAGCAAGAGATGACTTGTCTATGTCCATTTTATAATAATTCAAAAATCTCAATAATTTCTAAAAAAAAGAAGCATTTGTTATCAGAGTCATAAATGTTGCTATTTATATGCTTAAGTAGTAGTATATCAGAATTCACAGAAAGGAACAATTATTTAATGTGCAAGATAGTATATTCCAAATTATTTCATATTATAGAAATAAAAAATATTCCATAGTCCTTAAGCCACGCCTTTTTTTTTTTCTTTTTTCTTTTTTTTTTTGAGATGGAGTGTTGCTCTTCTTGCCGAGGCTGGAGTGCAATGGCATGATCTCAGCTCACTACAACCTCTGCCTCCCAAGTTCAAGTGATTCTCCTGTCTCAGCCTCCTGAGTAGCTGGGATTATAGGTGTGTGCCACCACATCTGGCTAATTTTGTATTTTTAGTAGAGACAGGGCTTCGCCACATTGGTCAGGCTGGTCTCGAACTCCTGACCTCAAGTGATCCACCCCCCGCCCCCATCAACCTCCCAAAGTACCTTAAGCCATTCCTTTTGAGACTCTGAAGAAAGGGTACGTTCCTAATGTTTTTGGTTTGGATTATCAGTTCATGGCAGAGCAGTGCCTTAATTGTACTTGGTAGTGACCCCTACTAGCTGTTCAATCATGAATCCTCCAGTACTTTTTATCTGAATAATATGGAGATCCTTTCTTAGTACTTTGTTAGACAGCTTTTCTAGATTGGTTTCCAATAGTAGCGAAAGAGAAAATCCTTTATCCCATCTTTTCCAGAATTAATATTTTCTGATCACTTCATTTGCAAGAGTAAAGTAAATATTGAAAATACCAAAGTGAGCTTCAGTCATTTATAAGAATTGCTTAAAGAAGGCAGTCATCAGTTACTTTTTTCGCATGATTGTATTGCTGAGAGTAGTATCTGCATTAGTCTCTTAAGCAAGACTTTAAAAAATCCTACTGTTGTCCCCACCTTTATTTTCGAAAGATAAACTTAAAATTTACATTTTTAAAAATTTTTTAAAAGTAAAATTTTAAATGACTCAACAGGTGATTAGATTCCATCTAAGGATGAGATTGAATTCATGATCTCAGATTCTCAACATACATTTGGCCTTACCTATTGTTAATGAAACTTGCCTGCCAAGTAGGGCTGCATGTTGCAGAACTTAAACGGAGCAATAAAACTATTTATAAATCCAGACACCTTTATGAGGATGTTTCCCTGGTTTCACTTATGTAAGCCGACAAAACGATCAGTTGTAAGGAACTGAAGGAAGTAAACACTTGAATGTACTCAAATGTCTAGGCTTTGCTGAACATTATATGATTAAAAAGCAGCCAAGTTCAGCGTGGACTGAGAACTGCTGACAGTGGAGAACATGAGACCCAGAATGGCAAATAATGTTTCAGACATTGACTTGTCAGACTGGTCTCCACCCTGTACTTAACCCCATTCTCACCCTTTTTTGGAGGGGAAAGGAATTATCTAGTTAAAAACTGAATCTGTAGGACAACCTGTCTCTCCTGAGGCAGCTGACTTATGCTAATTCTTGCTTAGCTCAGTTTCTTGAGTTTAGCAGAGGAGATCACTGTCACCCACACCCTCTTTAAATCAGCCTCCTGTGGGGCCATGTCTACACAACCAAGGCCTCATTCATTCGTTTATTCCAAAATATATTTATTGAGTGCCTTCTGTGTGCCAAGGACTGGGGATTCAGTGGTGAATAAAAAACACCTGTCCATAGGGAACTGATATTCTAGTGTGATTACTGCTAGGAGTGTGTCTGAGTTGAATTGAGGCTCAGAAGTAGATGTGTCTGAGAGGCCTCAGGAGTTTGGAAATGGGGGTGTCCAACCTGTTTCTTTGTCCTCCAACAGGCTTTATTACCTGTGCAGGTATGGTAGTAAGTCTGTTTTGCGTTTCTTTAAGGAATACCTGAGGCTGGGTAATATATAAAGAAAAGAGGTTTATTTAGCTCACGGTTCTGCAGGCTGTACAAGAAGCATAGTGCCAGCATCTGCTTCTGGTGAGGGCCTCAGGCTGCCTCTACTCACAGCAGAAGGTGAAGGGGAGCCTGTGTGTGCAGAAATCACATGATGAGAGAAGCAGCAAGAGAAAGAGGGAAGATGCCAGACTCTTTTTAACAACCAGCTCCCATGGGAACTAATAAATCAAGAACTCGCTCACCCCTGAGGGAGAACATTAATCTCTTCATGAGAGATCTGCCCCATGACCCAAATACCTCCCATTAAGCCCCACCTCCAACATTAGAGATCAGATTCCAACATGAGATTTGGAGGGGACAAATATCCAAATCATAGCAGGAAGAGACACTCCCTCCTATGAAAACACAAATTTGAAGAACAGTTGTCTTCAGTGTTATACAAACTGCTTTCTGACTGCATATAAGAAAATTCCGTTTATGGGGTTTTGGTCTAAAATTATAATGTCATGTCAGATCTCAATCATTTTAACTTAAGGCAATTATTCTAGCCTTTGAATACATTTTTCCCCTGAATATTCGTGGTGTTGTGTGACAACTATCCAAAATATTTTAAGATTCCATTTTATCAGTAAAACGTATGCCAGGCTTTTTAATAGGCAGAGAGTAATTTGGTAGTATCATTCCTCTTATCCTTTAAAGTTCCTTCATGCTCTAGAATTTAATTCAGTGATTCCTTGTAGAAGCTAGCCTGCCCAACACCATGGGCAGAGATATTGCAGAGAATGCCATTTTGATACTCTGAGAAGAACATGTAATTCCCATGCCTTGATTTTAAATGCAATTAAAGAGCCATAGTTTTTCAGAAGAAAGAGTACTCTTTGGCCTAACAGTAGTCGTTGCAGAGGTTTGGTCCTTAATCTGTGTTCAGGGTAGTTATTTCATGGTTACTGGATGTTATAGGGACGTGCTTCTGAACATTGGTTTAGTTTTTATGGGTCTTGAATTTCAGATTGTGACATAAAACAGTTTTCTAGTACGTGGTGCCAGTGTTTTAATCATTAGAAGCCAGAAAGTAATAGGCCATTCCTCATGTTGGCTGACGACCCCAGGCTAAACCTCCAAGCTGTGTTTAGGACAGTGAATCAGGTTCCAGGGCTAGTTCACTCAGCCTTCAAAATGATTTTTTACCCCAACCCAGTCTTCTCATGGGCCCCTTTGTACACACACCTGAAGTTCACTTGTTTTCTGTTTTTGAGGCACTAATTGTAACTACATAATCAGATGTCAGTTTGGTAGTCTAGAAACTCAATTTGAAGAAAATATGTAATAATTTTGTTAGTCATTTTCTTTTTAATGGTGTTTCAAGAAGTGTTTGAGATCGATGAAATGATATTCTTTTCTATGATCTAATGAAGAAACCTCCCACAGTTGTGGGCAGCATTTTTGGAAAAGAGTAGCCAGGTCCAGTGAAAAGCAAATCTAATACCATTAGTCTTTGAACTTTAATGGAATTAGCCAGATTTCCTGAAATAGTCCTAGAAGACTATCAAAAGCCCTAGGGGAGCTAAACTTGATTGAAAATATTATAGGAACTTGACCATATATAGCTTAGACCTCTGTGGCATAGGCTGCTAAATTTCCCAAGGGAGAAATGTCATTGGGTCACCTTTCAAAGAGTCATTGTTGATGGTTATGAATTCAACAGATAAGCTTGAGGTTGAAGAGAAGTGACTTTGATTGTGTTTTAGGGACAAGGTCTTAACAAAGTATTGTCTAAATTTGTATTTGAGGATATTAGAAATCCAGAAACCACCATTTCTGGAACTATTCTGTGATGGCACTTTCTCAAGTTGGAGCCAAGAATGGTTGAATTTTCAGAAAGCAAAGGATTTCTTGATGACTTAACCAGCAAGTATTAGAGGACAGCCTTCTCATTGCTGAAGGTTGTGTTCTATATTTTCATCATCTGCTGGGTGTCAGGCACTGTGCTAGCTTTGGGCATGTAGTGGTGAACAAAACAGATGTTCTCTCTGAATGTATGGAGTGGATAGTCTAGTAGGGGTGACATACATTATTAAATAAGCTAATAAGCCAAAGTTTAATTACACTTTGTAACAGATACTATGAAGGAAAAGAACAGATATGATTTGGGAGTGCTATTAGAGTTTTGGTCATAGGAGAAGACCTGAGGAAATGCATTTGTTTGATGATTTACCAGTATTTTAAATGTAATTTCTGGTTTCACAGAACTTGAGTAAGCTGCACAAGGGAAAAAACTCATCTTCTGTAATTCCTCCCAGTTTCTTAAGCCACTCAGTAAATGTTGACTGCGGTTTTGTGGATCCATTTTGTGGTGTCTGTTTTCCTTTAGGCAATCCGCCCTCTGTCTAATTTGGATACAGAATCTAAATCTTTGTGAGTCTGTAATAGTACCTGGCCATTACTGGTCTATAATCAGTGCTCATATAATTGTTGAATGAATTAGTGAAGGTTACAAATTGAGTGTGGTTTATCAGTTAAAAGGGCTCTCCCAATTATCTGATGGAACCACAAACCTTCTCTTTTCCCATTATGCCCCTCCTTCTTAACACAGGTGTTCCCAGCATTCTCTCCCCAAGAGTAATACCCTATGGCCCCAGGGCTCCATCTATCTCTTTTCTACATATAAGTCCCAAGCCTACAGGTTCTAGCCCTGTTTTCTCCTGCAGAATATCAGTCCTCACCCCAGTTTCTTACTGCTTGCCAGTCCTCTCCACTAAAATGTCCTCCTGGAAACTCAGACGTGTGTGCAACTCTTCCCCCTTTGCCTCCTTAAGTCTTTAGAGGTCACCTTCTCAGAGAGTCCTCCTCTGGGCCCTGCACTTAAAACTGCAAGCTACTCTCCCATCCCACCTCACCCCACACTCAATCCCTAATCAACTTCCATGTTTTTTCCCCCCATAGCACTTATTCATCATTCTCTATAACTTATTTTCTTTATTTTCTGTATCCACCCTCTCACTCTCTTTTTTTATAAGAATTAAGCTCCATGAGGACAGGATTTTTTTTTTCTGTTTTGTTTACTACTGTGTCCCCCTGTGCCTGTCATGTGGTAGGAATTCACTAAATGTTTGTTGAATTAATGAATATTTAATGTTCAGGCATTATATATATAATATATCATAATGCTTCTATTGCATTAGGAGACAGTGAACAAGTCAGACACTTGCACTGATCTGTACTGTCACTGTGAATGTAACAAATACAGACTGATCCAAGTGTTCCTGGTGGTGACTCAGATATCAGGAGTGTCTTTGACCATAGATGATGTGATTTTCTGAAATGATAGACAATTCTTGATTGAATTCAGACAAAAACAATGCTCCCAGCAAAGTGGAATGGTGGTGAGAAAGGATTCTGAAGCCATACTGCTTAGGTTTGAATCTCTCCTGCCATTTGCCGGCTGAGTGGCTAGTCACGTGATGTCTCCATGTTTCATTTCCTCATCTACAACATAGGAATAATAATAATTCTTCCTCATTTAGGAGCTTGTTACAAGAATTAGATGAGCAGTGTTTAGCACACAGAAACACTAAGTGTTTCTTAAGTAAATTATTATTCAGTAGTTTCGTTCCTGGAAATTTAGGGTATATTAAACTCATGTAAAAGTACTTTATATTTAAATTTAAAACAGTGAGCTTCTAGACTAATTTAGTAATAATCAAGTTTCTTTTTAACTTACATGAATTATATGAGATATAAGACAGTTGTCATATGGGACTGTCCTGTGTGTCACAGAACGGCCAGCAGCCCTGACCCCTGCTCACTAAATTTTAGTAATACCCTTCAATCATCATGACCACTTAGAGTGCCTGGAAGGTTGGTGGTTTTTACATACACTGTTCTAGCGAGGCCCATACATTTGTTTTGTGACATCATTATAGATCATCTAACTAGACAAGCTCTCCTTATCTGAATCCTCATTGCCCAGTGTCCACAATACCCTTATCACAGTGAACAAATTCTGCTGGGTCACAGCTGAATGTGTGCTGTCTCTTTTTTTCCCTCCCTGCCTTTGGACACTTCCCATCCTGAATCTCTCCTGTCAGAGGAACTGTTTTTAATTTATTTCAGCAAAAGGAATACGTGGTGGTGGCCAGAAGCTCTTTGCCCCATGCATGTGTTCTCCCTTAAGCCTCCAGAAAGATTCTTCAGTTTGGAAGCACTTAGCCCATCTGCAGTTTGACTGTTACTCACTCAGTGTTCTTCCCACTTATAACTGAGGGGCTCTAGTTTTACCACCCTCCCTGACCAGCTTCAATTTCACCCCACCTCAATTTTTGCCAGGCACTTCTTAAGGGAGCCAAACCTCATTTCTAAAAGTATTTTAACATTATTCAATTAAATGGAACATTTATAAATTGGTTATAAGGGAAAAGATCAATATTGGAGTTCCCATGGAAGGTTTATAAGAAGAAGTGGGCCTCAAAGAACTAATAGAATTGGACTAAGTAGAAAATTAGACTGGGCAGAAAAGAGCAGGAAAGGAGGGGGTTTGTTTGTTTGCCAAGCAGAGAGAAAAAATACTAACAGAAATGCAGTGCATGGTGTGTAGGGATGGTCAAAACCAGGACTCAGATTGAAAATTATAAGTAAGAATGGCACAGTAGAGTTAACTTAGGGAAGTTCTTGGAAACCACAGTAAAAACATGACATTCTACCACTTCCTTGTTCATTGTGTTCCCGCCTCCCTTGTTTTTCTGTTTGTTTTTGTTGAAGAGGTCTCTCATGGTCCATGAGTGAGTGGATATTTATTTACCTTCCATGCCTCCACACTTGTGTACCCCACACCCCAGGGGATTCAGGCACATATACAGCAGCACTACCTGTCACCAGCCTAGTTTACACAGAGAAAGCTACCTCTTTTTAGGGTTAGTGTTTGATTCTGAATAGAAATCTCATTATTTATGCTTCTTTGCAAAGTACTGGTGAAGTCATCACTTTTTAATATTAAACTTCATGTAAATGTTTTGGATATTTAATTGTTTATGGTCAAGGTTCTGGCTTGTGTGTTAGTCATCTCCCAGCTAACAGTCTCTTGGCAGGCCATGCTTAATTCAGTTATTGCATGTTAACAGGCTGTTCGAAATTCCACATTGCCTAGAGTTTTTCCACCTCCAATGTCCAGACACTTTTTCTGGCTTCTCCAACCCTCTGGGCATTCAGAATCATAGTTTAGTGCTCATATTTGAAGCCATTTAGCTCTTTCCTTTTTATTTGCCTGATTAATTTTGAATTTGAATTAATCATACTTTATACCCTTTTCCTGACTCAGTTCAGTGTTCATCTCATTCTGTTTACTCAGAAAGCCCAGAACATAAGATTTGAACCATTTGTGCAGTGCCCAAATGTGTGCTGATGGAAGAGTGAACCTTTAATGTTTTGACTCCTGTACTATTTGGTTCTATTTTTCCTAAATAAGTCATGGTCTTTTTTCATTAAGTATACATTTACAAAAATGGTTCAGTCTTTGCACATAACTCAGCTCTCACAATTCCCTAATCTAATGTTGACCATGTTCTATTTTGTCATAAAACCCATGATTTTACTGCTTTCTCTTTACTAGAGCCCTGCATATTAGCAGTGAAGACCTGGTCCTTAATGAAAGTGTGGGGTCCATCCTCAGTGTCTCATATCCCTGCCTGTGTTTTCCTTCAGGAGACCTTCCTTTCCTTCCTATCTAAGCCAGAGTCTTCTCTGTTTCCCCAGTTAAAACTTGATCTGATAGTTTTTATTCACACTGACAGGCAAGTTGTAGGCAACGATTGAAGGTGCCTTTCTTCCCAGGGGTGGCCAGAACTCAAAGTCTTAAAGTAAAGGGTAGCAGGAGCTTCATCTGCCATGATTAAGAGGAGTTCTGGGGGCTCTCTGCTGCTCCTGGGTGCGTACTATATAAACAGATGCCCAGCCACCCAGGGGAGGGACCTACAAAGATCATGAGTTACCACGAGCTGTTTCCAGTTTGTCCTTTAATTAAAATAATTAGAGCCTCGTCAGTAATGATGAGATTGCCTCACTAACTGTCCAAGGGTGTTAGTACTAAGCCACCCAAAGAACCTTTTTATAATGTCTCATAGAGTAGACCAGAGAATGTTGCTGTGACTCCTTTATCATTTATAGAGATGTGGCTATGTTGGGACTCCTAATGGCATGCTACTCCAAATGCTGAACTATCCAGCTTGTCACTCAGAAGGAGCTTCCTGACTTCAGCTTCAGGCATTCACATGCTATCTGGTAGAGTCGTCTTCTAGCAATGCTGATAGTTTCCTTGGTCCAGAATTTGTTACCTTCAGAAGAAGAGTGTGAGGAAGAGATCCCATTCTAAAGCCACCTAGACCAAACCTAGCCTGAGTCTCCTTCTGGTTGGGCTTAAGATGATAATGCCATTCCAACCATGGCTAGGAACTCCTGAGTCTTGGAATCAGATCATAGCTTTACATTTCCCTCAAAGCATCTGAGCTTATATTCCCAGGTTTTCCATCTCTTCTTGATATTTAAAGCTTTAAAAAACTGCAGTTATCAGTTTAAACCATAACAGGCACATGGGCTCTAATGACTTCTGCAGGTGGTTTGGGCTGTATTAGAGAACCTAGTCTTGATCTTAAACTGTCATCTGGATTCTGAGTTAATCCAGGAAACCAGTAAGAATTAGTAATGTGTATTGCATGTCTCTGATACATGTGTTTTCCATTATTTGGTCTTCCACAGTGCATGCGCATACACACACACACATGCACACACAGCCCTTCAGTTTTTCTAAAATGGGGAGAGAGGGACTATGGTTCCAAAAGGAAATGACTGGTGTGGTGCCTTGAAATCTGAACTTAGTCACGTGTTGTAAATGAAATGACTCCAGGCACATTAACAAGATTTCTTTCTTTCATCTCCTACTTTTTGGAAAACCCTTTGATGAGAAACATTGGCTAACTTATAGACTTTCAGATTTATTTCTGTAAAGATAAGTAATAGCCATTGCAAAGCAGCCGTACTTGTGAAATTGGAGTTAAGCTTCCATAACAGCGGTCTTAAAGAATAGGTAGGGTTAGTTAATACACAGCAGCAACCAGCTGTTCTTCATCCCTGCTGAGACTGGGAAAGAAGGAAATTAACTTCAACTATAATGGAAGAGATTTTCAAGACTGGTAATGGGAAATTTATCATCAATGAAGACTATTTTAAACATTGGAACAAATGAGTGACCAACAGAAGTGGAGGAATTATGTATTCTATTGGATTTAAAATAGAATATATCATCTGCTCAAGACACTTAGAATTGGTAGATTAGATCTGTCTAATAATTTTTAACTCTTGGGGGTCACAGACCCCATTCAGAATCTGATGGCCCCTCTCTCCAAAAACATGCACACACAAAACTTTGCGTACGATTTCAGGGAACTTACAGACTCCCTGAAGTCTATAAATTAGACCTGAATTTAGGACACCCTGGACTAGATGATCTCCAAAAGCCTGTTTTAGCTCTCTAAGTGACAAGCTCCACAGCGTAGTTGTCCCATACATAACAATGGAATCTGAAGATCAAATGTCAGACTTTGCATTTTCTTCCTCCAGATTTGTAATGCTTGGCATGCTCAGTGTCAAAGTTAAAAAAAAAAAAAAGAGTAGAATAGAAAGAATTCTACATTTAAATTCAATTCTTTGTCTTGGAAAAGCCAAACATTTAATTTTAAAAATCACTGGTTGGCTCTGTGTCATCTTTGTAGAAAGGCAGTACAGAACTAGGTTGTCGCCGGCTGTTCTTCCCCAGCCCCACACCCCGCTCTGGATTCACGGATGAAAATGCAAACTCAGATGCCGTATTAACTACTCAGAATTCTCCCATGTTCACACATCTTTTTACTGTATTGCTGTGATTGTTCAGCTGGGCTTGAAAAATATTATTTATTTTCTCATCAGTTTTATGTCTAAGTTTCACTGACTACGAGTTGGAAGATGACCACCCAGAATTACAAATCAGGGAGTAATTTGGTCCTCTCCCTAAAATAAAGAGCTTTTATCCTCTTAAGAAGTAGGAATGGAGTATAGTCTGTGTCTGTGTATTTTAAACTCATGATAATGAGTTGCCCCATATGTAGAAAGCATGACTCTATATGGTTTTCCCATTCCCTTCTGCAAATATTCTCTAGCTTACCTGCAAGTTCTGTAGACTCCCTTTAATTCCATGTTGGAATTGTACTTGACACTTTGTGCCTGGAATCAGGAACTCTGGAAATAAAGATCGCCTCAATATGGAAGGGAAGTGATCTCTGGAAAAGAGCATAATTGTCAGATGTCTATAACTTGTCAGTTTTCACTGTACCTCACACTTCTAATGGTAAACCTTTAAATTCATAGTTGGAAGTGTCTTAATGAAGTCAGAAATATTACTGATGAATAGGAGCTAAGCGTACTTGGCCAGGGTCTCCTTACCATTCACATGGAATGCTGGTCCTTTTGACAGTTGTTTCTTCCCATTGTTGAAGGCAGGGAGGAGGACTTAGGGATTCTTCTCTGTATTCCCCACTAAAAACCCCTTCTGTTCCAGTTGCTCCAATCAGAGTAATACACTGCACAGAAAGCATACAAGATATATGATGTCTGTGGACAGATGCTCTGTGGCATTATTAACCCTGGCAGTTGCTTTAGCCCTTGTTTAGTCAATGGAGGTTGTTTGGGAGCTAGAATTGGGAGAGAACAGGCGATCCTGGCACCCAGCCCACTTGTAGCTCTGCTTACTGACTGAGAGTCCCTCTGCACCCCTTGAAAGTTTACTGACAGTTCACACCCTTAAAGCACATTTCTGTATTTCTGGGGCTGAAGCTTATGGCAGAGATGCACATTCTGTTGAATATTTATTCTTTGTGTATATTCCTGTCTGCAGAGAATGTGATCAATGGGCAGGACTACGAAGTGATGATGCAGATTGACTGTCAGGTGATGGACACCAGGATCCTCCATATCAAAAGCTCATCAGTTCCTCCTTACCTCCGAGATCAGCAGAGGAATCAAACCAACACCTTCTTTGGCTCCCCTCCCGCAGCCACAGAGGCAACCCACGTTGTCAGCACCATCCCCGAGTCATTACAGTAGCACCCTGCAGCTATGCTGGAAAACTGAGCGTGGGACCCTGCCAGACTGAAGAGCAGGTGAGCAAAATGCTGCTTTCTGCCTTGGTGGCAGGCAGAGAACTGTCTCGTACTAGAATTCAAGGAGGAAAGAAGAAGAAATAAAAGAAGCTGCTCCATTTTTCATCATCTACCCATCTATTTGGAAAGCACTGGAATTCAGACGCAAGAGAACAATGTTTCTTCAGTGGCAAATGTAGCCCTGCATCCTCCAGTGTTACCTGGTGTAGATTTTTTTTTCTGTACCTTTCTAAACCTCTCTTCCCTCTGTGATGGTTTTGTGTTTAAACAGTCATCTTCTTTTAAATAATATCCACCTCTCCTTTTTGCCATTTCACTTATTGATTTATAAAGTGAATTTTATTTAAAGCTATGCCACACATGCATGTTCAAATGGTTTCCACTGATTCGATTTTTCATTCATTTAATGCAAACCCATTCTGGATATTGTGCTTATTTGAGAAAACACATTTCAAAACCAGAAAAGCCAAAAACACTCCAAAAACAAGCAAAACAATTTGGAGCTTTAGATAAAAGGAAAAACTCCCAGTTGGTAAAGTTTATCTTTACTTAGGATTTGTGGCTCACACCTAAACAAAGGGGGTCAGGGAGTGGGTACAAATTTGAGAAAATAGAAGGGTAAGGGAAGGGCCAGTGGTGGGGTTTGGAGAGAGGAGATAGCTCCATTAATACACATGTTTAAAAGATGGAAAGTTCGATGTGATTGCAGTATGAGATTAAAGCCACAACTATTGTTTATTTGGGGGACTCTAGGCCACCAAGTATTAGCACACATACTTATGTTTTCTCTACTAATCTGGTCCAGGTCCTCATGGACCACAGGACAAAGCTTTCATTTTCATTCATTCTTCTATTGAAATTATACCAAATTCAGCTGAGGAATATGGAATTAACTTTAGACTTAAACAAGACAAAAGTTTTTTCACTGAAGAATTGACAAATATTTGCTCCTTAAAACAATGCAGATTAGTGAACGTGGATTCCTGCTGAGGGAGTGCATCCCATAATATGGCAATAATTTTCAGTTTCTCCAATGAAAAGATAGTGAAGGAATTAAATCTTGTCCTCCCATGGTTAAAAAAAAAAAAAAAAAAGCTGTGTTCATTTTTACTGTACTATGCCTCTTTTTTCACCATAGTAGACAATTATGTTTCATTTGATGAATTCATAGAACTGGATCTCAGACAACGATGTCCTCTCTAATGTTCTACCTTTCAGTTTCTAAAGTGAGTCTTCCTCCCTCTCCTACAAAACTTTTCAATTTTTTAATGTAACTCATCTACAAACACTGTTTCTTACCCCAGTTGACTTGCCTTTGTCAGATTTCTTCTTGTTCCACACTATAGCAATCAATTTCTCTTCTTCCTTACAAGAAAGGGAAAGAGAAATTGTAGCAACCTCTCAAGGATTATATGCAGCTAGTTAGTTTTCTGCCTGTGAAATTAGGTCTGGCTCCTAAATAATTTTAAAGAACCATCAGCACTTCTAACTCTCTGGACAGGTGCCTCTTTGTCCAAGCTAGTTAAATGCTTTCCAAGGAAATCAGTTCAACTTTTGTGAGCGGGGAAAAGCAGGGCTTTATTGTTGTGTTACCTGGGAGTCTGGAGTTTGAAAAGTGCTAATTAACCTTCCTCTTTTTCCACATTACAAACCTTTTTAAGCAGCGCAGCACTCCCCTTAGATTTGGCTATCCTGGGTGATTTTCAGACAAGAACCATTTTCTCTGGGGACCATTCTTCTGCTGGGTGCCAAGGAATATAAGGCAAATGCCCAGAAGACCTTCAGGTGACTGGGCAGTCTTATCATGGGATATTTCTTCTGGCCCTGCCCCTTCCCATTCTGTAATGTGAATTAGCTACACCAGAGGCTGTGACCATGGCTAGTAGACAGTGGCAACATAGTCATCCCCAAGATGCTAATCTTCTGCTGGAACTGTCATACGTTATCATGGTCAATGTAAACCTGGTTTGTGTGGGGTGATTATAAATAGAGTTTCCCTCCTCTCTGTGACAGAATCACAGGAGAAGGACCCATCCCATGGCCTTCTTGTTCTTAGCGCTTCACTTTTACTTCATCCCTCGATTCCCAGCTTTTTCTATCATCATTTTACCAACTCCTCAGATGCAAGACTTTGGTTATATCATACTCACCAACGTTAGTCCCTCTCTTCCAGGTGAAAAGGTGGGTAGCGGTTGGGAGGGAGTCTCCACTGAAGAGCAGGAAGGTGGTAGCAGAGCCAGCAGCTCTGCCACAGAGCTAGGGATGCCTGTGAGGTGCCGCCCAGAGCAGCCTGGGAGCTTTGCCTTCTTTTGTCTCTCACTAGCCCTTCTACTCTTTGTCATTGCCTGTTCTTGAATGGATCTTTGAGATGAGGGGACAGGATTCTCCTAAGGGTAGAGTTTCAGGAAATGAGTGAAAGGCAATTGACAAATGCAAAGAAGTAGTCACTTTTTAAATTGCTGGCAAAGCTATAATTAATCCCTAGGCACAATTGTAGTTTTTATTTTAATGTTTGTATGCACAAGGCCCTTTAGGAAATGAGAAGTTGCCATGCCAGATTAATTTTTTTTTTTTTTTGGTGGGATTGCCTTTTGGGGGTTGCAGCCAGAAATTGTGGGTAATGTGTGTATTTTTTTATTTATTAAATTTTAAACAGGATTGTGCAAGCTTATGAGACAATTAGATAAACTCATGGAGGAGGCAGGTCCTCCTGTTATTAGATGATTTTGTGCTCTTTGGGCTGACAATAATACACTCTTGGGAAGTGATGGTAGAGACTGATGGGAATAGTCTTTCTGCCTGGTTGCAAGTCCCAAATTTTTAAGGCTTAATGGAAGTAAGTGGATGTTTCCTCATGTTAACTACTGAATCAGATGTTAGGAGCTTGTCCCTTTGGGGTTGACTTATTCCCAGCAGTACAGGGACACAGCTTCATTAGAGTGTTAGTGTAAACTAACTCCAAAGTTAGGAGTTAATGTGAAAGGATCAACCTTGAAACAAATCTGCTGTTTGCCATGCTTGTAGTACAGAAACTTCACATTGAGTTTTGGGTGGGATTTGTGTTTTCACAAGTAAAAAATCCCTCACGATTATAAAACTCAGAGCATCATCTAATTTTTTTTTTTAATGACTACAAGTTCCAGCACAAAACTGGCATTTCTTTGCCATTTCTTGCCAGTAAGAAGTTGACACGGAGGTATTTGAAAGCAATGTTATGTGAGTCATTCTTAAGTGTTCCAAGTAAGTTTAGAAACAGAAAAGGAACTTGGGATTCAAATTGATTTTTCAAATCATTTTTAAAGAGACATCATCCTGATTAAATCTTAGCCTGAACCTTCCTCCCCGGTGTGTATTCCCCGGTAGTCACCGCAGCGAGATGCTGGTGAGACTGCCGTGGTGGCATTTAGCATCGTTAAAACTGGAAAACTCTCAAGCTCTTTGCCACTTTCCTACTATTTTTTGATTCTTGCCATTTTACCAAGCTTAGGTTGTGAAACTTGACAGAAATGTATTACAGGAAAAACTTGTGATTGTATTTGACTTTCTAACACATTGCAGAGTTTCAAAGTGACTTTCACTTTCAACAACATATTAGAAGTAACCACTTTTGCTTTCACAGCCTGAAGAGTTAGAGCCTGATCTGATGCCCCCTTTCACTCTGAAGTCATGGGAAATTTTCCAGCCATGAAAGCCCTCTTTCCACTACATACTGATGGGCTGACTCAGCTTCCTTCAGCCGACTGAGATCTTTTCATACTATTGGCTATTTCATACCAATTAACCTCTTAAATAAGATTGTGAATTGCCAAAATTGATAGACACTTATTACCACCTGTGGACTCCATATTCCTTACCACAAATGTTATTTTCATCAGTCCTGAGTCATTTTAACTTACAGAAATTAGGATTGTTGCTGCTAATATGAATACCAATTATAACTTTTAGAAACAAGAATAAAGCCTAAAAGAGAATGAAATATAAGAAATGTTCGTTCCCACCCCTAGTAACATTTGGAAGTGAATATTCCCGTTTTCTTCCACCCACAGGGATTGGGATTGATTTTTAATTTCCTAGGAAACAATACTAGACTACCCAAAAAGATGTTGCCAGAGTCCAAAAGGAACTATGCTCGTAAAAGAAATGCAGTTTTCTCCTACCTAAAAAAAAGAAAGTAAAGTGTGTTCTGTTCTTATCTTTTTAATGACTAAGCTTTAAACAGTTTATTTTGGGTAAGACTAGAACTTTCGGCCGTTTGTTCTAATATCTGTGTTATTAGATGCAATAGAATTTATGAAAAGAAGAATGACAAAGGTATCTGATTAGAAAATTTGATCTTACGCATGAATCCATGTCATGGCCAGCCACTGTCACATAGTGGGTGCCATTCTCAACATATTGGTTTGCTAACTTTAAGCATTAGGGATTTAGCACACTAAAATACTTTTAATTATATTAAGTTTGGTAACTAAGGAGTAAATAAATCATAGTTTATCATTTGCCAAGGCCAGCAAACAACACTATTGTGCTGTTTGCTCTCAATGAAGTTGAATAAACCAGGAGGCTTGGCATATCCCCTTTATGTTAATCCCAGCTAGAGATTAGCAGGTTGACTTTCACAGCAATTGCATATTGATCCATTTTAACTCATACTTGCCATAATTTCAAGGCCAGTCACCAGGACAGAGGAGATGATGGGGAAACAGAGCTTTAGATGAAAACTACTATGCACTACTAGCCTTAGAGGCACTGGTTTCCTGTTAACCACTTTGGCAAGTATGGATGGTCTAAGTCCAGTAGGGCTTCATCCATGGAGCCATTAGAACTGAGGGGGGAGTGTTAGAGATGCCATTTCACCAGGATCTTTTTGCTCAGGTTGTACCCATGCCAATTGAAGAACGTGTTAAAGATGAGGAGGAGAGATGTACCATTCTCTCCCTTAATAATGATGTTGGTTTGCAAAACCTAAAGAAATAATAACAACAGACTATTTCATACTTTCAAGCAAGTCTTTATACTACCTGTTATTTCTCTAAAATTCAAATAAAGAATTTTTAAACTTACCTTGTTTATTCTGTATGTAGAAAGAGAGAAAAAAGCCCCCAAATGAATCTTCAGTGTTGGGGGGTTAGTAATGGGAAAGGAAGCCTGAAAAGGCTTTGTGGCTTGTGTTACTGTTAAGATGAAACTGTTGAACTATTTTCCACTCTTCTCCCAAGCCTAATTAAGTAAAAATTTCCTTTATTTAAGTGTCCAGATATTTAAAGTACAATCTTATCAAGGAAAAAAAATCTAAAAACCCATATTTTATCTATGTCTTCAGGAAAGTGGGTTACTCGGTCACGCATCTTGTCCTCACCAAAGGCCTCTTCCCAGCTTGCAATGGCAAATGCCACCACACCTGAAGCTAGTCACTGCAGACTGACAGCAAGGGATCCATCCAGGAGTAATTAATGCAGGCATTTACTGAGCACCCAATGAATACCTCTGACACTGGTTTATTAACTATATTATCTTATTTCAATCGTCTCTACATCCTATTTTGTAAGATGGTTATTAATAAGTAGTGGAGCTGGCCGGGTGCAGTGGCTCACGCCTGTAATCCTAGCACTCTGGGAGGCCAAGGCAGGTGGATCACCTGAGCTCAGGAGTTGAGACCAGCCTAAGCAAAATGGTGAAACCCTGTCTCTACAAAAAATACAAAAATTAGCCAGGCATGGTGGCAGGTGCCTGTAATCCCAGCTGCAAGCTACATGGGGAGCTGAAGTGGGAGGATCACTTGAATCCAGGAGGCGGAGGTTGCAATGAGCCAAGATCACATCACTGCACTCCTGCCTGAGTGACAGAGTGAGACCCTGTCTCAAAAATAAAAATTAAAAAATAGTGGCCCAATATTTGGGCCCAGGCAATTATGTGAATTATTCACCATTATATTATTCCACCTGCTGATACATAGATCTGGCATAAGTTCATGCCCTAAAAGAGCTCACAGTCAGCCCATGGAGCCATATACATAAATTACAAAATTACAATAACATCAGGGTTCTCTGAGAGGCAAAACTACATTTGTTTCAGAAGATACTTTAATGGACTTATTTAGAAAATGAGACCCCCCGCCCCCTCATCTAGGAGACCAACCTCAAATCACCTCTACTGCAGACAAAGTTAGCAGAAATTGGAGGGTAGAGGGTTGAACAGCAGAAAAGAGAAATGGGACCAAGGAATAGGGCTGGAGACTAAAGCCCCCTAGGGGAGTGTCATGAAAAGACCCCCTGGTGGCAGGAGGGCAAAGGACTTTTACAAACTGTGATGCTGAAATGCAAATCCTCTTCATTGCCCCAACTCCAGTAAAAGCAGATACACAGTTTTGTATCAATGTTGCCTTGGGAGTGAGAGACTGAAGGTAGGACTCAACATGATATTACTAGTGAAGAAGAAGACAGCACAGCAAGATAATTCATACACTGAAGTGTCAGTGGACGTCAGGTGAAACAGGGAAATAAAAACTTCCAACCCCCCACCCTGTCCCCACAATCTTTATGGCATTGTCCCCTGGGACTTCTCACTCTATGTGGGATATGGTTCAAGCCAATTTTTGAATCTCAAAGGGTAACCACAAATGACATTTGGGTTATATAATACATGGTATCATAGATAGAGGGCCTCTTTAGCATTTACCCTGTAATTTACCTAACTGGTCCAATTTTGGTAGAGATTTAAATCACTTCCAATGTTTTGCTCACCATAGGAAACCTATCGCATATTTCACTCCGTCGTATTCATTCGGCATGACCTGTACAAATGCCTGAAGTTCTCTTAGTTCAGTTCAGAGTAGGAGCTGATGCTTATTGAGGACTTAACCTTCCAGACATCATGCTAAGCATTTACAAGCATTAGCTCATTTGAACTTTGCAGCAAGCCTTCATCATCGACATAATAATACCTATGTCTGTGAATTACAGATGAAGAAATAGTCACAAGAGATTAAGTAACTTGCCCAGGATCTCACAACTAGTACATAGCAGAGTTGAGATTTAAAATTAAGTCTGTCATGATTTTAAAGCCACATTCCTTCTACTATGCTACATTGTCGTTCATCCTTTGAAGTCATAAAGAGACAAATGAGTGAGGAAGAAACCAAGCCACACAACACAGGCAACCAGGGTATTGAGGCATGTTCAGGAAAGAGGGAGAGTCGCTAAGAGGCAAGGTCCAGCAGTACTCGAGGGTTTTCTGTGAGTGACTCAGAAGGCATACACTCAATGCTGGCTGCATGCAGAGCCCATGCTGGGCTGCTGCACCAATTCTTCTAGACCTCAGTCCTTGTAGTCCCCATCTTGGACGAGTTACCCAGTGGGGTGGATACAAGCTGGCTCCTCCATAATTGAAGATCCTAGGCTCTCCCAACTCTCCTACTCTACTCATATCCAAAAGCCCACCCAAGTGTGGCGTCCAGCTCCATCCCAGGATGTATCCACTGTTTTCCGTGTGATCACAAGTTCTATAGAAAGTTTTCACTGCAGAATTAACTGCTGATGTGGATGCTGGACTATGAAATAGAGATGCTTGTGTAAGAGATCACTAATCTGCAGACCCAAAATTGAAATGGTTTGTTTCAGAAGTGAAGGATATATCTTTAAAATAAATGCAACACACCATATTAATAAATGGATCATCTTGTAAGATTGAGTGCAGCAGTGTCAGTCCTAAAAGCTGTATCCATTTGGAAGGGGGACCTTGCAAGGCTAACAGAAAATACTGTTGCCAATTGTTTACAGTACAGCCCATATTACTGCAAACATCAACTGGGTACAAAGGAAGAACTGAGAACCTCAAAAGCCATCTCAGATGCTCCTTCCCTAGGTGTCCTGCTTGACTTCTGAAGCCTCCGAGGTTATCTCCATTTCCTGAGCACCCAATGGAGCTTCGATTCTTGGGCTGCATTTCTTCATAGTGGGCTAGAGGCAATGGCCCTGGAATTTAAACATTTGCCACTAGTTCTAAGTGTTGTGCGAAGCTCCAACATCTACCATGGAGCTGTAGGAAACCATACAGATGAACTAGACAACATCCTTGACATGTCCTTCACATGTCTAGAGACATGAGTTATGTCTCTTCCATGGGACTATGTGGTCACCCTTCTGTCCCCACAGAAGAGTAAAGATCATTTCCAGGCGAGGGTAAGATTTCTGGTCAGCCTGAAAAAGAAAGTTCAGGTGGACACAAGCTACTCTCAGGAGAGTTTGGGGGTGGGAGGTTCATGGCCAGCATCTTTGCCATGGGCACAGATCTCACCCACTCACTTGGCTGCTGGCCCCAGGACATCAAATGATCCATTTCGCCATATTGTCTCTGGTTTCCTGGAGTTGCTGGAATTCTTCTCTGCTAAGCCACTCGTTCACATGAGATCGACATGTTGTCCCCTTCCGCCTGGCAACCTTTAGGAAGACGGAATTACAGCAACCCCCACACATCCAACTAGGCTGTCTCCATCAAATCGCCAGCTGGGGGAACAGGAAATTCGTCTTAATTTAGACAATATGAGCAGGAAAGATGCTGAAACACTTAATCTCTTGTTTTAAATGACTCTACAGGTCACCACCCAGGGGAGCACAACTAGAAGCACATTGCAAGTAGCAGCACGGTTGGGGCCGATTCCATCTTCCCAGGATTTATCATCTGGTACAAGTCAGCAGGGCTCAAACAGTCCAAGGAAGGAAAAGGCCACTCATAGAAAGATTGTTTTTGTTGCCATAGCAGCATCTTGTACTTATCCCTTCCTTACTCCCATCGCCTTTGCAATTACCAGGTAAACATTTATCATCCCTGTGGGACAGTGAGCTCCAGAAGAGCAGGAACCCTACTAATGTCTTGAATTCGATTTTTTTCCTCCAAAAGTGCTGTGGATATAGTGTGCTTGGGACATGGTGGTTTGGGCATTTTAGGCTAAATCAGGATTTTTTTGAATTATTGAGCATTTAGAAAGCCACAAATATACACTGTCCTTCCAGGAGTCTGCATGATAGACTGGCATTTGTCACACTGCACTAGCTACTGCACCCTATTCAGATATTCACAGGGCACAGAAGTTGCAGTATGTGCGATGCCCAGTGCTGAGGCAGGACTGCAAGGGAAAACAGCAGAGATCCCTGCCTTCCCTTAAAAGACGAGGCATCATTTGTTTTCCTCTTCCCCTTTTCTTTTCTTTTCTTTTCTTTTTTTTTTTTTTTTTGAGATGAGGTCTCGCTCTGTTGCCCAGGCTGGAGTGCAGTGGCACGATCTCGGCTCACTGCAAGCTCTGCGTCTGGGGTTCACGCCATTCTCCTGCCTCAGCCTCCCAAGCAGCTGGGACTACAGGCACCCGCCACCACGCCCTGCTAATTTTTTGTATTTTTAGTAGCGACGGGGTTTCACCATGTTAGCCAAGATGGTCTCGATCTCCTGACCTCATGATCCATCCGCCTCGGCCTCCCAAAGTGCTGGGATTACAGGTGTGAGCCACCGGGCCCGGCCTTCCCCTTTTCTTTTCATCCTATTGCTTTTTCCTCTGGCTTCAGTCTGTGGCATATTAGAAATGGGCCTGGAAAGAGGATGTAAACCAGCGAGTCTGCAAGCGGGGCCCTGAGACTGCAGCAGCACCTCAAAACTTGTTAGAAATGCAACTTTTCTGGCCCCAACCCAGACCCATTGAGTCAGACTCCAAGGCCGGGCCTAGCACCCTGTGTTTCAACAAGTTCCCCAGATGACTCTGAGAGGGGACTGAGAAACACCCGTGTAGTTCCCTGTCAGCAAGACTGGAGAATGGGAAGATGCAGACTCCTGCCAGAGATGAACCTTCCCCTGGCTGCTGATGTTGGGGTGGGTGGGAATATCAGGATCACCTGATGTCAGGAGTTCAAGACCAGCCTGGCCAACATGGTGGAACCCCCGTCTCTACTAAAATACTAAAATTAGCCAGGCTTGGTGGTGCGCGCCTGCAATCCCAGCCACTTGGTAGGCTGAGGCAAGAGAATTGCTTGAGCCTGGGAGGCGGAGGTTGCAGTGAGTGGAGATCGTGCCACTGCACTCCAGCCTGGGCGACAGAGCTAGCCAGACTCTGTCTCCATTAAAAGAAAAAAAAAGCAAAGAAAGAAAAAGAAAGAATTGTGTGTGTGCTGCATTTTTGGAAGTCCACAGGGGTTACATCTTCAGCATCCACAGCCTCCATCCCTGCTGCTGCCACCCTGGGTGGCTGCACTCCCAGCTGAGAGGCCTGAATCAGGCCTGTGGATATAGTGTGCTTGGGACATGGTGGTTTGGGCATTTTAGGCGAAATCCAGGTTTTGTTGAATTATTGAGCACTTAGAAAGCCACAAATATACACTGTCCTTCCAGGAATGTGCATGATAGACTGGCATTTGTCACACTGCACTAGCTACCGCACCCTATGCAAAAAGAACAAGAAAAAAAGAATTGATTAAGGAATCAGATGCATGCACTCAGCCAAGTCAGCCACCATCCAGGCTCGGGGGATGCATCCAGGACAAGAGGCGGAACCGGCTGCTTGCTCCCCAACAGGTCCACAGCTCTCCTGGGCACTGAACTCCTGGGAGCCCCTGCTTCGAACCAGCACCCATTGCTGTGGGAGGGGGCCGTCAGCCTCCCTGGAGCAGGTCTTCACTAGGTGGCTGGGAGAACCCCCAGCGCTGGGCAGGGGCACCCCAGAGAGAATGCTCGTGGCCCCTCCTTCGCAGCTCTGAAGGCAAGGTGTGTGCCCCAGGCTCCGTGGGCAGAGTTGGCTAAAGGCTGGAATCCCCTTCACTTCAGCCCTAGCTTGGTGGTTCTCAAACTTTGCTGCACTTTGGAACCACCTGGGGACCTTTAACAAATACTGGTGCGTGGCTCCCACCCCCAGACATTCTGACTGAATTGGTAGAGGGTGTGACCTGGGCATAGGACTGTGAACATTTCCCCAGGTGATTCTAATGTGCAGAAAAGCTTGGGAACCAATGGACGCTGTCTTTCGAGGTCTAGTTCTGATGTTTATGGAGCAACACCATCCTAGAGGTTGAGGGTGGAGTAGGGTCCCTGGAACAAGAAAAAAAAATGCTTTTGGATAATCAAAGTCCAAACCTAGCAAACAGCTGGTAAAGAAAGGAGGGGAGAGAGGTAGGGGTGGGGGCTGGAAAGTGCTGGATTCACTTGTGGAGATGATGTCAGACATTCCTCTGCGATGTTAGAACGGGGAAATGCATGAAAATAACCATGGCTGTGAAAATGGAACTTTTTGGGAAATGGCATATTCTTGGAGGGAGAGGGAGCCGGGAGAAGGAGAGAGGGGGAGAAGGAGAAAAGGGAGAGAGGAGAGGAGTGGTGGGGGGAGGCCCTGGCGCAGACAGAATAAGATGGAGAGTCTGCTCCCAGACCTCAGGAAACTGGAAAAACAAAAACAAAAACAGAAAGATGTGAAAAGAACTGCAAAGGAAAGGAGAGAAGGTTTGGGTTGGGCAAGGAATGGGGAAAGAGGATAACTGCTGACACAGAAGAAGCCTGAAGCAACAGAAGAAATGGTAAACCAGGAGGGAGAGAATAGTACACAAATCACAAACAGCGGGCCAGCCAAAGCCACCCCGCTTCGGGCTTTTAGGCCAGTGGGAGGCTGAGTGCACCCCTTCTCACGGCAGCCCTCAGGCAAGGGAAAAGACACTGCAATTTGCCTGTGTGTTCATTCCCTTCCGTCCTGAAGGTTCTCTCCCCTCCAAACTTTGCAGAGCTCCTAGAGGAAGGAACTCTGGGTCTGTGGCTGGAAAGCCAGACCCTCCCTCTTTGAAATCTCCCTGCTGGGGAGAGGGCTTGTGCTGCCATGGCAGCCAAGGGGCGGTGCCCCAGGGACAGGCAGGTGAGTTGTGGGTGCAGGCCTCTGTCTCCGTGACTGTTGGGGTGGAGGCAGCTCCCCCTCTCTAAGGTTGGCACCAGCCTGCTTCTTAGATCTTACCCTAATGGCTTCTCTCAGAGAGAGACATCCAAATATTGAGTCACAGAGGAAAAAAAAAAAAAACTTTGAAGACAAAACCAAGAAAAATTATACAGGTTCTTAAATTCCTAGAGGAAAGATTTGACTCCAACTTTGTACAAAATCAGGAGACGCCTCACAGGTGGGTGTGATTGTAACCCACCTGCTATGACAAGCCATCAGCAAAGTCAAAATACCAGCCCATGACACGGCCCCTTGGTTCTCAGTGTGCCCTGGGAGTGGGCGGGCAGGTCCCATCTTTGCTAGTGGGACAGCACAGGGTGGAGCAGGTATGAAGACCCTCACCAGCCCAGCCTGCAATCAGTGCTCCCCACCAGTGGAACTGTTTTCCTGACAGTGTCAAGATAGGTGAACCATTTGGGTTTATTCAAAGCTAATGTCAACATCAAGTGCTTCATGATGCTGAGTGTATCTACCAGCCAGTTTCACTCTTCCGTAGCATGGCAGGCCCCTCAGCACCTGGGCTCAGGCTGTCCTTTCGCCCTGGACTGTCCTCTCCCCCAGACTGTCCTATCCCCCAGACTGTCCTCTCCCCTGGACTCCTCTTCCCCAAGACTGCCCTCTCCCCCAACGACTGCCCTCCCCCCTAGACTGTCCTCTCCCTCAGACTGTCCTCTCCCCTCCCCTGGACTGTCCTCTTCCCCTGGACTGTCGTCCCACTACACCTGCCCTCCCCCCAAGACTGTCCTCCCCCCCGAACTGTCCTCTCCCCTGGACTGTCCTGTCCCCTGGACTGTCCTCTTTCTCAGATTGTCCTCTCCCCCCCAGACTGTCCTCTCCCTCAGGCTGTCCTCTCCCTCAGACTGTCCTCTCCCCCTGGAATGTCCTCCTACACTGGACTGTCCTGTCCCTCAGACTGTCCTGTCCTCTCCTTCTGGACCGTCCTCTTCCCCCAGACTGTCTTGTCCCTCAGACTGTCCTCTCCCCATGAACTTTCCTCTCCCCCCGGACTGTCCTCTTACACTGGACTGTCCTCTCCCCCAAGACTGTCCTCTCCCTCAGACTGTCCTGTCCTCCCCCTCAGACTATCCTCTCCCTCAGACTGTCCTCTCCCTCAGACTATCCTGTCCTCTCCACCTGGACTGTCCTCTTCCCCCAGACTGTCCTCTCCCTCAGACTGTCCTCTCCCTCAGACTGTCCTGTCCCTCAGACTGTCATCTCCCCCCAGACTGTCCTCTCTCCCTGACTGTCATCTCCCCTGGACTATCCTGCCAGCTAGGTTTGAGGTGCTCTGGGGATTCACAGGACAATGGTTTGTGCCCCACAGTGGAAAGCCGCCTTGCATGCCTCCAGACAGCAGTTTCCTGCAGAAGAGCGGCCTGGGGCCTCTGCTCCTCACTGCTTGACTGAACTCCCTTCTCTCTGCGTGGCTTCATGTCCATCCTAACCAATGGCCTGGCCTCACAGAGGAACAAAATGTGGACTGGCTTTCCTCAGAGTAAGAAATGCAGCAGAGCCTGGGGTCAGTGCCAGCTACTGGCCCTTCTTTTTCAAGAGAGAGGAGAGAAGTTAGGGGTGGGGTTCACCCTGGGTACCCAGGGGCCTGTCTCCTGCAGATCTGCAGAGAATAGGCCAGTGCGTTCTGCAGGAATGCCGTAACCCCAAGGGTGTTCCAGTGAAGGCCCTTTCTGTTCTGAAAATGCGCCACAGCAGGGTATGGCCACTCCATAACAGAAGTGGCCATTGTGAGGTGAGGGAGTCAGCACAGGGCTAGGGTCTTTCGGGGGCAGAGGGGAATTCCACTGCTGGAAGAGAGGGCTAGAGGGGCAGGGTGACCTAGGGGCCACTGGGCCCTGGTGGGTTCTAGGGGCTGTTGAAGGGTCAGAAGTCCTTCTGTGTGACCAGAACTGGAGCTCTCTGATGGCAGCCGACATCAGCCCATCAGCCCCTCTACTCTCCTGGCCGCGCTCTGACAGGACACAGAGACGTCCTCCAGCAACCAGGCTAGGGAGGAAAGCACACACAGGCGTGAGTAGCTGGGAGGCGGCCAGATGCCAGGCAGGCTAAGACAAAGGTGCGGAAGCCCAAGGGAGAAGAAGGGGGAGGAGAGGATGGGGCTGGGGCCTTCCTGTGGGAGGTGGGCTTTGGCTATGGCCTAAGGAAGTGGGAGAGGTCAGTCAGGTCGTGACTGGGGAAGGACGCCTGTCCAGGCATGGCAGGGGTGAGAGCAGCTTGAGCACAGGCAGGGAAGAGATACTTAGGAGCCATCGCAGCCTCCTGGCAAAGGCCTGTTTGGCCCCGGCAGAAGTAAAGCTGGTGGGTAGACAACTTTCTGCATTCAAGTACCACTTCGATGTGAAATCGGTGTTGAACAACCCTCCGAGGGCTCACATGGTTCCTTGAACTTGGGTAGCTCTGTCTCAAGAGAGTCATGCTGGAAGAGGTCCCTAGCAGGAGCTACGCAGGTGTCAGCCTGCAAAGTTGAGTCTGTTTCTTCGGAACTCACAGAGCATTGCTCTTCAGTGACCAAACACACCTCGTGTCCTCAGAGTCCTTGAGCCCAGTAGCCCTGGGGTGCGGGAATCCCTCCCACAGTGCTCTTGACAGGAGTCAATCTGGACCCTGAAGCTCTTGTGGGTCCTCTCAGTGGCCTTTCCACTAGAGGAAGCACCAGTGTTGACCCTTCCCAATGGGATCCACATGTATTGAGCCCTCCTATGAGCCTAGGGGTCTACGCGGCCTGTTCCTCCTTATACAGCTGACTGGACAAGGGGTGGATATGGTCAGTCCACATGCTCAGCATGGACAGATGAGCTGAGCCCCTCAGGAGTCTGAAGAGGACGGGGAGTCGTGGATGCTTGAGCTCGGGCAGCTTGGGGAGGCTCCTTGTGCTGCTGCTGAGCAGAAGTGAGAGAGCTCTGAGGGCTCAGAGGAGTATAATCCCAGCACTTTGGGAGGACTGACACAGTTCCAGAATTTCCTGTCCCGGTCCCTGAGAGGAGCATGAAGCTTCACTGAGTATCTGTGGGACTGCCTGGGGCGCTCTCACAGCTAGCTTCTCTTTGAACCAGGCTGAGTGGGTTTCTGATCTCCACAACCAAGACATCCTTGATAAGCGCACAGCCCTCGGGCCTCTCCTAACCTCTGGGCTCAGGGGGGAAAAGCCAGCTTATCACAGAGGTTGGAGGGTGGAGCTGGGGTTCTTCTGAGGGCAGCTGGCAGACCTCCCACTTTTCTGTCCAACCCCAGACTTTCCTCTCCAACTCCAGACTTTCCTCTCCAAACCATAACTGAAGTTGCTGTGTGACTCTGGGAAGTTCACCAGCGTTTTCCAGCCCTTTCCTGGCACCTGCTGCTGCTGGCCGCACTTTAACTCCCTCAGGCACTGCCAAATTTTCCTTGGTGCTCCAGAGCCAGGCAGGCTCCTCCAGAAAGAGAGAGCTCAGCTGAGGTCACATGGAAAATAACCCCAGAGCAGGGCCCGGCCCCAGGTTGCCTCAGCCAACCTCCCTTTGTTCTTGTTCATTCTCTCTCTCTCTCTCTTTCAACTGGCCTGTCTTACCATGTGTCAAATTGCATTCCCCTAACCATAGGAATACTATGCAGTAAAAGTTTGATGCAACTTGTCTGCATCTAATTGCTCTGGGAAAGCTTTAAAAATAGAGAACTCCAGGGATTCCGTGCCACGACGACATCTTTGTCACTGTTGGCTTCCAGACTACAAGCCCTTCCAGTGGGAAAACTCGCAGCACAGACAAACCTTGCTTTACACCATAATACATTTCTGAAGAGTCACAGATAATCTGCTCATTTATATTCTGCCTTATTCCAGAAAAAAAATGTCAGAGCATACACCAAGGCAGCAAACTAGAGATAAAGGAACATTAAAAAAACAAAAACAAAACAAAACAAACAAGCAAACAAACAAAAAACATAAAATAGCACCAGGTGAGAGACAAAGGCAACGTGGACACCATCAAAATCCTACATCCTTGCTATGAACTTTAAACTTTCCAGCAGGTAGTAGGAAAAGAGAAATTCAGTTGAACAAAGAGTTGTGTATACACTGAACTTTGGAAAATTGAATCATATTTCAAATATATTAGTGGAATTGTTTTCAGTAGACATCTGGTTTTGTTTTTTGGTTTTTATTTGTTTGTTTTTGTCTGCTCAACAGCCCTTCACTGGGGGAACTGGCCCTTCCCGACTTGGTGTGATTAGGGTGGAGCTGTCAACCACAGAATCCGACCCTGGTGACAAGGTGGTCTTTGGACCCAAGCTCACCAACCAGACTCTCTCCTAAAAATTTGTGTCTTGAATGGAGACAACTGGGTTCTATGCATGGCTGAAACAGAAGCTCCCATGAAGGTATCTTCAAAGAGAATGTCCTGCTGCCCAGAGCCAGCCTGCTTCTTGCCTTCCCATGTCCTGATTTTCCAGGTTTTCTTTTGAGTCTGTGAACTTCCAAGTATCCTCCTAATAAATTCCTCTTTGCCTAAGCTAGAAAAACTCTATTTCTATTGCTTACAACCAAGGATTCCTAAAGTTCATAAGGAATATTAGAATGCTCTCAAAAAGCAAATATTCCTTCTGTGTTGTCTTCTTGGAAAGTCATAGTCCAAGACATTTTCTTGGTGCCCATTTGTGATTTCATGATGATTAGGGACAGACTGAGAAAGTCAAGCATTGATGGAGGAGGTAGGGAAGATGACCTGGCTGTTGAGGGTACATGGGCAGTCACATGAAGCTCCCTGGTCAGGAGGGCTGAAGTCACCCACCAAACCCCCCCAGGATCAAGGCCTCAGACACTGAATATTGCTTGTCTGTGCTCAATAAAAACCCCAAGTTGTCATATTTCCTGTTAATTGTATAACTGGTTGAGAAACTAGGCATAATTCTGTGTCTCTTCCTTTCAAGTGGGGAAACAGCCCATTATCCTCACTGAGACCTTGGCGACGTAAGATGAACAGGACACGTCTTGGGCTCACAGATGACTGCAGGGTGGAGATTGTTGGCCCTTGCAGCGATTCTCTCTTAAGAGTGGCCTGCACTTCTCAAGCTTCAACTTCCTGAGTTCCAGCAACCAGATCCACCTGGTCTGTGGGCATTGCACTGTGAGTCTGTGGGCAGGATAGCCTTGAGAAAAGCACTGTTTGAGAATGGCTCCCCAAATACAGATTGCAGGAAGGCCTGTGACTTTGGTCACGTTCCTGTTTGGGAAGGCACTGATGTGACCTTGAATTTTGTATGGCCAAGATTAATTCCTTGTTCATTCATTTATTCATTTAGCACATCCCTAATGAGCAGGTATTGTGAGTCAGGCTCTGTGCTAAGTGCTGCGGAGAATCCTGGGTGAATAAGGAACAGCCTCTGCTTTTCCAGAGAGAGAAACTTCACTGAACTGATCAGATTTGTTCTAATACATGCAAAATACAAATACATGCAAAAAAAGACACATGTAGTCAGTGCCATGCATGGTAGTAAGGGCTACTGTTGCTCCAGTTAAGGAATCGGACAAGACTTTACTTGAGCTGGATCTTGAGGACAGTCTAAGGTGTCAAGAAGGGCAGGGTGGCTGGGAAGGCATCCTTGGAGGAGGGAACTGCCAAAGCATTATGGGGTGTAAGAGTGGGAGTTTTCAGCCAAGGCCCCAGGAGATGCCAGATCTCACATTCCAAAGGATGGGCCAGACCGCAGGCAACATTCACCAAAGAGGCGTCCGGAAACTGGTTAGAGACTTTTAAACTCTTCAACCACATTAAGAGTGTAAAAGAATTGAGAATTGGAAACTTTGAAAGAGGATGTTAGAAGAGGATTCCTCTGGAGAGAGCTTTCTGGAGTCCCACCCCTTCCACCCTGGGGCGAGATGTGCCTGCCCTTTATCTTAGGGCTAAGGGAAGAGAGTTTTAAGTGAACTTCTTGGGGCAGGTAGTCCATGTTCTTTGCAGTTTGGGGGTAACAGTGGACCAGTGACGCACTCCCATTTGGGAGACCTAACGAGAGAAGATGGGCTGGCTAGCTACTCTTCAGCAAAGACGACTTAGCTGAGGACCAACCTGCACTCCAGTTTTGTCAGGATACATCATGTACGGGAATTTTCTGTGCACCAGATATGTCCATGAATGGGGTCATCTTAAGTCCTATCCAAGTGGACCATTTAGAGTGGCAGAGATACCAGTAGAATCAGCCAGATGTACCCCTAGATTTCTAAGGGCTGGGGAAGGGGAGGACAACCAGCCGGAATGGAGAAGCTTTAGTCCATGTGAAGAGACAGTGACAAGGCATCCCTAGCAAAAAGGGGGAGTTCTTCAAAGAACCCACAAAAGTGCTCAGGAGACTTTAAGCACCTCTCAGGAGTGCTAGACCATATGACTTTACCCACAGAGTAACACCTTTCCTGCCCCCTTTGTCCTCCCCTCCTTCTCCTGCTCAACTCTGGAAGGGCAGGTACCAAAGTTAGCCATGGGGGAAGTGGATGACCCCTCACCAGTGGCCTCAGCCAGGGCGAGGCTGGGAGCAGCAACCTGAAGTCAAGTTCAACATTCTGATGATTAAAATGGACTGGCTGTTTCAATTACCCAACAGAATCTGTGTTGTTCTTGTTTTAATTTAAAATGACCACAGGACTTTTTATTACCTGAGAGTTGCCAGAGAAATCAAGGGGTCTGTCCAAGTTTTCGTCCAGGAGAAGGAAAAGAACTAGACCCACCAAATAAATTCATGGGGATATTGACAGGAAAAAACCAAACCTGCTTGATGACTACTGCCCAGGAGGCACTCTTGTTTAACCTGACAGTGGTTACAGGGACAGGACCAAAGCAAGATTCATCTGTCAGCATGGGAACTGCAGACGTGTGGGGGTGGGAGGGGACCAAGGAGGCAGGCAGAACATGTATGGGGTGTTTGCAATGCATCATCCTAGGGTGGTGAGGTTGACAAAAGGCACTGAAAAGAGTAGGACAAATATGGAAAACATGGAGCACCAAGTTCACAGCATCACAATGAAGTCTTTTGTCAAAAATGTCTCTCCTAAATCTAATCAAGCTTTTAGATCTAACCTCCACTTTAAGGCAAAAGCTGGAAAGAGGATGTTTTAGGCCCTTCAGACTACTATTGAAAAGGGAGAGTTCCCTGATTCCCCTGGCAGCAGGCGAGGCCGGGGTGTGGTTCGCCTGCTCAGTCGCCCGGCAACCCCTAGGGACACGTGCAGAGGCCGGCGCATCTGCTTTTGTGCTTTGGCTCCACAGCAGCGTCTAGGGGCGGATGTCTGCGACTCCGGAAGCCCAGGTAGACGTGTGTCACAAGGCTCTTTCAGATTTGCTGTCTGAAGACGGCTTGTGTGTTAATCAGCTCAATGGACCCTCTGCCTTCTGTATCCCCGGCTCTTGCCCAGTGTCCCGAAAGAATCGGATCACACGCAAGCTCGAAGTATGAGTGCAGGGTTTTATTGAGTGATAGAGGTGGCTCTCCGAGAGATGGATGGGGAGCCAGAACGGGGGGATGCAGTGGGAAGGTGGTCTTCCCCTGGAGTCGGGCTGCCCAGTGGCTGGACTCTTCTCCGACCGTCCCCGGGCGAACTCCCGTCGGTATCCAGGCGTCCCTCCTGGTCTCTCTTTCTCTGCCGCATTGTTCCGCCGTTGCTGGTCTGCTAGTCCCAATGTTCCCTATTGGGGGAACTGCCAAGCTACTTGTGTGTTCCCCCTAAGGTCTTGGGTTTATATGGGGGCAGGATGCAGGGTGCGTGGGGGATCAAAAAGCAACTTTTTGGGCTCAAAAACAGAAATGTCTGTCCTCAATTAGGGCTGTGGGTCTTCAGGCTTGAGGGTGGGGCCTTTGCTGGGGAACTGCCCTGTTCTACCCAGTATTTCCCTGTCTCCTGTCTGTATCACTATAACAAAAATACCCTAGACTGGGTAATTTATAAACAACAGAAACTTATAGCTTACAGTTCTGGAGGCTGGTAATTCCAGGATCAAGGCACCGGCAGGTTTAGTGTCCGGTGAGGGCACTTCTGCTTCCTAGATGACTCCTTGCTGCTGTGCCCTCACATGGCCGAAGGGGCAAGGGGCCTCCTTGGAGCTTCTGTTTTTGTTTTTTTGAGACCGAATTTTGCTCTTGTTGCCCAGGCTGGGGTGCAGTGCTGTGATCTCGGCTCTCTGCAACCTCCACCTCCTGGGTTCAAGCGATTCTCCTGCCTCAGCCTCCCAAGTAGCTAGGATTGCAGGCACCCATGACCACACCTGGCTAATTTTTGTATTTTTAGTAGAGATGGGGTTTCACCATGTTGGCCAGGCTAGTCTTGAACACCTGACCTCAGGTGATCTACCCGCCTTGGCCTCCCAAAGTGCTGGGATTACAGGTGTGAGCCACTACGTCCGGCCCTTAGAGCTTCTTTTAATTCCATCATGAGGGCTCTGTCCTCATGGCCTAATCCTCCCAACAGCATCACACTGGGGAGTAAGTTTTAAAATAGAATTTGGGGGTAGGGGGAACAAACATTCAGACCATGGCAGAGGAATAAATTAAATGACACCTGAAGGACGTAATCAGATAAATCCAGAAAGTGATGTGTCACCAAAAACCCAACACAGTTTCTTCAGCAAATCAAAGACATGAAAGAAAGATGTCGGGCAGGGAGAATCATGCAAGATGAAAAGAGGCTTAACTGGAGCTGACAATAATTCACTAATATGGGTTTCTTGAGCTTTGACAAATACTATGTTATGCAAGATGTTAATATTAGGGGGAACTACTTGAAGGGTGTGCAGGAACTCTCTTTCCTACTTTGCAACTTTTCTGTAAATTTAAAATTATTCCAAAATGAAAAGTTGACAGGAGACGAGGGGAGAGGAAAGGAGAGGAGGTAGAGGGAGATTTCAGATACAAAAACATAATTCAGTGTGTGGATACCGATTGATCCTGGTTCAAAGTCCCAGCTATACAAGACACTTTTGGGAACATTGGGGAAATTAAATTTGGGTTGTATGTTATTGATTTTAAGGAATCATAATTAATCTTGTTAGGTTAAGTTTATATTAAAAATTTCCTTAAGAGATACTTACGAAAGTGTTTGGGTAAAATGTCATGCTGTCCTTAATTTAAAATATTTGCACAAAAAAGTTTGTAAAAGATGAAAGGCTGGGTGCAGGGGTTTATGCCTATAGTCTCAGCTACTGGGAAGACCAAGGCAGGAGGATCACTTGAGGCCAGAAGTTCAAGACCAGCCTGGGCAACATAGGGAGCCTCTATTGCTACAGAAAGTAAACAATAACAAAGTTAGCTGGGTTTAGTGGCATGTGCCTATAGTCCTAGCTACTCGGGAGGCTGAGGCACGAGGACGGCTTGAGCCCAGGAGTTCAAGCCTACAATGAGCTATGATCACACCACTGTACTCCAGCCTGGGCAACAGAGTGAGACCCTGTCTTAAAAAGAAAGAAAGAAAGAAAGAAAGAAAAGATGAAGCAAATATAACAAAATATTGATGATTGTCATATCTTAATGATGGGAATGTGGAGTTTGTTACACTTTCCTCTCTATTTTTTTGTATGATTGAAGGTTTTCATAATAAAAAGCTATATAATTATGTGTCAATTAAAAAACAAAGAGTATTGAATGCCTGTTACTTGCCTTGTGTTTCATAACATTGTTTCATTATGTCCCCAAACAGCCCTGTAAAAAAGATTCATTACTCACTTTTTAAAGAGGAGGAAAATGAGGCTCAGAGAAGTCCGATGTCTTATCCAAGATCATAAGCCAGACTGGGCAGAGCTGGGATTTGGCCATGAGAGCCCACTGTGTCCCACCGTGCCTCTGTGGGAGGAAAGGACCTGAGGTCCGGGTAATTAAGTTGTTATGGAGACCCCGGGAGCAGGGAGTAAACAGAGGGCCCCTAAGCTTATATCCCAGGGGACCAGGAGATCGTCAGGGAACGCCAAAGGCGGAGCTGGTTTGGGAAATCAAGTTAAGGAATTTCACTTTAGACTGTGATAATGGCCAGTGTTTTACACTCTTTTACTTGCCTTGCTTTACTTGAGTCTTCATGAATCTACCCTTCTTGCAGACAGAATGTGGTCCTTTTTACAGACGGCAGACAGGCTCAGAGAGGTCTTATCCAAGGTTTCACAAATGCCAAGTTGGAGAGCTGGGACTAAGACCCAACCCCTGGAGATGGTCTTCTCCATCAAACACCCATCTTCACGGTGGGGAAGGAAGCAGGCAGGAAGAAGGCCTGCGCACCATCACCCAGCTGTGCTCAACTGTGTTGGATGCCGAGCGACAGCAGAATGCACCTTGTTCCTGCCCAGGGTGCTGGGTTGGTTGCAGGTGCTTCCACCAGCCTCACTTGGGGTGCCCGTGGGGCCCCTTCGGGCCTCTAGCTCCCTACTGTCTGCTTGCCCACAGCCTTCAGGTCTGAGATTCGCTCAACCCCTCTGCCTTCCGTTTCTGCTCCATATCCCCTGATCAGATGGCTTTCTCGGACCTGTTCTTGTAAACTTCAACCCCCTCCCTTCCCATCTTTCCCTGCTTTATTTTATTGTCTCCTGTCACATTACACGTAATGTATTTCTTTTTCTCTCTCCCTGTCTAGAATATAAGCTTCAGGAGGGCAGGGACTTTGTGTTATTTACTCCCATCCCCAGTCAGGGCTCCATAAATATTTACTGAATGAATAAATGTACACATAAATCAATGAATGTAAAAAGAATGAAAGGATAAATTGTTAGGAATTTTTTCTCTACTTTTGAAATATACTGTTGGGAAGTCTTTTAACAGGAAAAAAAATAAATATATTTCCCATCAGTATCAAGCAATTAAAATGCTCTAAGTTTGACAAGGTATTATAGAGCTGGAGAAGACTCAGCCAGCAAGTCTGAGGGCTGGGAAACACCCCCTCATTTTACAGGTGAGGGCAGAGGCCCAGAAGGGTGGGGCTGCGGGTCTCAGGTCTTGCCCTAGGCGGCAGCAGGTGGAGCATAGCCTGGTCATGATTCTGCTCTTTAGGCTTTGGAGAAACTCATTCTTTGTTTAAATCTTGGTGTTTAAGTCTTGGTGTTTCCAAAGTTTAACCCCACAAAAGAAAGCTGCTTGAAGAAGTCCTGGATGTTGTGCTCAGGGAAAACATTAACGACCACCCAGCTTCAGGCCTGCGGTTACCCCTGCCTCTGCTTCCTCCTTCCGGCATGTGGGAGGAACCTGAGAAGTGTCCTCACCTGGCCTGAGTGGGCAGTTTGGCTCTAAAACCAATTGATTCACCCAGACAAGCTGCAGCCGGCCTCCCTGGAGGGCTGTTCCTCATGGCCCCCCACCTTGTTCTCTACACAGCGGGGGTGCTCCCTGGTGTGACCCTCTAACTTGGGGTCAGGAAGTGAGGCCGCCTACAGAGGGGTCGGGAGGAGGCTGAGGGGAGCTGCAACAGGAGAGCTGTGCTGATCTCCCTGCGGCATCCCTGGGTCCTGCCCTCCTTCATAACCTCAGGAGATGCCTGTTCAGGCTTTTTCAGATGTTCTATCTCCTGTTTTGTGTAATGTGGAGGAAAAAATCACACTTGTGGACAGCAGGCACTGCACAGGGCTCAGCCCTGCACCGGGAGGGGCTGCAGTTCTTCCCCATCCCTCAAGTGCTTCCCTCAAGGACCTTGTTTCAGAAAGGGGCCCCTTTCCTGGAAGGGAAGGTGGGAGGGAAAGCCTGGCCGAATGAGCTTGTTCAGGAAAAGGCAGACAGGGTTATGGGCAGAAGGAGAGAGGGGGAGAGAGATGGATTGATTGATTGAGAACTTCTTAAGGAAGTGTGGGAACAAGGTCGCACTCACTCAGTTTTGTATTTTCAACAGTGCCTAAGACCAGACCTCGAGAAGCAGGGCTAATGAATGAATGGGTTCCCCAACCTTGGGTGAAGTGATCAGAGGAGTAGCAGAACAGAGCAAGGAAGCCAGTGTGACAGAGAAATGAAGGGATCAATGCCACAAAATTAAAGAGAACACGGGGGTCGCTCATTCCAAATCCCCCACCAGGAAGCCCCTATCAGGAGGGGAGGAGGAGCTCCTAGGAACTGAACTTGGACGCAGGCCACTTCAGCTAGAGAACATTTCTGAGGAACACCAGACCTCGTCTCCTTCCGGGAGCGGGATCCAACACCTGGCCAGACATATCGGTGCTGAACAAAAGTGCACTGGGGGCTGATTTTAAATTTCTTCTTTATTTAAAAAAAAAAGCGTTTTTCTGGGTTTTTTAAAACTTCTCCAATACATTAAAACTTTTTTTCCCGCCACATAGCACTTCTTTCTTGCCTCTTTCATTTCTGCTCCTGGTGTTGCCTGCCTCCTGCAAGACCCAGATGAAGAAACCTTTTCAATGGTCGAGATCTGAGACTTGGAGCTGGAGGGGCTGAAGGCTTGAAGGAAGGTGGTTACTAGTCAAAAGGAGAAGTTCATTTGCACAAAAATATAAACTGGGGAGGATGAGACCAGCACATACACGTATGGATTGATCTACAATCCATATAAAAAAATAGACCCAAATTGTCATTTTACATTTGCAATATTATACAAAATAATATATATTTTTAAACAACACATACCCACCTACACACACGTGCGCGCACACACATACACACAAGGTGCTAGTGACCCCTCTGTGCTTCTGCTTGTGGGGACAAGGGTGTCAGTAGGCAAAGATGACATGGTAAGTGACCTGGTGGCCATTGTCCCAGGCATAGAGCAGGCGGTCCTTGGGGTTGTAGTCTATCTGGGTCGTATAGGAATACTCATTCTCAAACAGCAGCCTGGGGACGATCTGTGTGTTGGTGTGGGTGTCGAAAGCGTAGGAGATGTTGGCATTCCGCTGGTTGTAGCTATCCACGGCGTACAGCACCCCACAGATGACGAAGCAGTTGCCGTAGAAATTCCTCCGGAGCCCCGTGCGCCATGTGGTCTCCTTCTGTGTGCTCAGGTCGGCGGCATTGAGCTTGCTCAGGACAATGACCTCCTGGCTGAAGCCCTCATCGTCCAGGGCCGGGTAGATGAGCCATAGGCCATTCTCGTCCACAGCAAAGTCCACGTCTGAGTGGCCCTGCCATCGCCAGGGGGTGGCCTCCTCGTAGGCCACGTCATGCAGCATGGCCCAGGCAGCCACGTAGCGCTGCTTCAGGTCGTACTTGATGATGTTGCGGGTGAAGGCGCGATTGTAGTAGAAGGCGCCATTGTATACCACGTGGCCTGTGCCGATCCAGCTGTACGGGAGCTTGTAGGAATTGCTCCAGCGACCTGCAGGTGGGGAGAAAACAGGAGGCTTCAGAGTGGCATGGCAGAGGGTGGGCAGCCCATGTGGTTAAGTGAGTGATGATCAACGAGGGGTCTGGAAACCCAGGTTTGTGTCTTGGCTCTGCCACTTTGTAGCATCCTGTAGCACATCACTCAACCTGTCCGTGCCTCAGTGTCCTCATCTGTCATAGGGAAGTGACAATTCCCATCTGCCTGTTTCAAGGATCCAGGGAGCTAATATACATGAATGTGGTTCGTAAATTGTCAAGGGCTATGGGAAAGGGAGGCTGTCTTCTGGACTGGGAGGTTTTTCCATGTCCCAGGAGCTCGTGAGGAGGGGCAGAGCTGAGAGGCAGAGAATGTGAGGGAGTGGGGAAGGGGGACCGCTCTCCAAGGAAAGGTCCTTTAGCCATCAGAAGAAGGTGTCATCCTTCCTATCCGTCATTACCACCCAAAGAGGCCTGGCTGTGATAAAAACAGAGGATGTGGGGAAGGGAAGGAGCAGCCTGGGTTGGATCTTTATCATGTACCTTGTTTGAAGTTCTCCAGGTTCCGGAACTCTACCAGGGTGTTGCCGTAGTAATAGTTGGTTACGTAAATCCGCTCATCCTTGGCCAGGGGGTCCTTCATCCAGGCCCCTTCATTCCGCCCATATGTGTTCTGGGTGGTCGGCCCCGTGATTGTGGAGAGAGTGTCCTTGCACCTTCCTGGTGGAGAAGAGGTGGATGGAGGTTTTGGGCTGATCTAGTGATGCCTCACCCCTTAAACCTCTGCTGTTCCTCTATTTAGAGTCTGGACTCCTCGGCAGGCTTTAACAGCCCTGTATAACCTGACCCCAAACATTTTTCCACACCATCTCCTGCTACTCCCCTGATCCACCCTACACTTGACCCTACACTTGAGCCTCCACCATGCCCATCTTTGGCAACTTTCACACCACTATGCTTTGCTCCTGTTCTGACTTCTCAGTCCTATCCTTCAAAGACCTAAGATCCAGAGTCCTTTTATGACACCATGCCCTCCTCTGGAGAACTATTCTATTCTATTCCATTCAGCTCTCAGGGTACCATGAATGCTGCTC